>NW_021318726.1:1945797-1989764 GCF_001605985.2 Dendrobium catenatum
TCAACCCCAATTTTCCGGGTCGGGTTTTCGTGTCGTGTCAAATATTGACACTATGTAAGTAGTATAATTTTTAGACTAGCCTTATGAGCTTTTTTAAAAGTGTTCCTTATCTTAAATTTAGGCTTATGTGACTACTTAGATAAAGACTATAATTTTAGCAATGAATTCTCATGACCTGGTACCATAAAGCCATACTTTAAACAATTAACTAGAGGTGGAAAGGAAAAACTTCTCATTTAGTCACCTAAACTCCTACATTCTTATATCGAATATCTAGGAAGATTAAAGATATACACACAACTCGATGGGAGAATTCTAACACTTCTGAGGCCTATTCGAGCCCATAAAAATGTCTTGAAGCCATTCAAGAACTTTTGGTACATTATGGGAACATGAGGTAAACTCACATAGATGAAAAAAAAACACTAAAGCCTTAATCTACAAATATTCAAGAAAAAAGACTTTTAAATATGACCGAAGAACATTAATGTTTATGTAAAAAGATCCTAAAACATTGATTATTTATCTAATAAAATTATTTTAAAAGTATAGTTATTACAATATTATATATGATTTAATGCTTAATTAGATCATTAAGGTCAAATTTAAAATAGAGTAATTTCACAAAGTAAATAAGTTGTTTTTTTTATTTATTTGCAAATTGTTTATTTTATATGGAAAGTGTTAATGACAAAAATGTGGGAGTCAAAACTATTAGATCTGTTCAACTGAATCGAGCATAAGGCCGTTAATGACATATCTTTAAGAGGCGAGAAAGGGATCGAGATTGAGAGAGTAAGAGAGTGAGAGAGCAAGAAACTAAGCAGGAGTGAAAGAAGTGACTAAGAAATAGGCAATCGAGCAAGCAAAAGAAGCAATTAATGATATGCACCTAGTATATATTAGTTTTGTTATTTTCTTCAACTAACTATAATTTGTTATTTATTGCTCCAAATTTTATGTAAACTCCTATTTGATAAAGTCGACATAACACTTTATACAATAAAAATAAAGGGGCTACTCATTGACATCAAATGTAGACTACTCGTTGACCATACCTAGGCTCTTTGAAGAACCTCTTAGCTATGCCTCCTTTGAGTCTCCTTTATGAAACCATCCTTGCACTATATTGAAGTGTCACTTGGAGATTTCAATCAAGTGAGACAACTTAGTAGAAATTCTCCAAATGCCCATTAATAAAAGAAAAGTTTGAAAAAATATCGAAAACTCTGACTCCAGAAAAAGCATGTGATCTGCATGAATATCGAGGCAATCATTGAATCAAAAATTTTTGATATTAAAATAATGATAATTTAAACTCCAAATTTGGCATGTTTATAGTTGAATCGTCTCAATGAGACAAATCCAATAAGCCTGAGATCATCCAATTTTGATATCATCAAAACACTTAGATGTTGAATAAATGTTTTATGATCGAGAGAGTCAATATGGGTCGTACAATGAACCGTTTTATATTCTTGTTCATATTATCAAAATGTTCTTTCCAAATGGCCTATAAATAGAGTGTCATTCTTCACATGAGGGAGGAGGAAGAATAGAGAGAGCTCTCTTTCATTTTTCAGCCATTATAAGTGATGACCACCACCAACTATTATCTCTAACAACTATTATCACCACTTATGATCAAAATTAGAATTTGCTACCATCTCCAGAATACTAACAAGATTTAACCTTGTTATTGTGTATAGTTGTCCACCCGTGAACACCTACTCTTTATTCTCTCTATTAGGGGAAATAGTCCATATTGGTTGGTGCTAACTGTCCCTCTGCGAACACTTTGTTTCTATAATCTCCCTAAAAAAAATTCAGAAGTCTATCTAATCTCCCTTTCTTCAACAATGAAAAAGAAGAATTATAGTATCACTTATTATACATTTAATTTTACAATTGGGTTAGGCCCCGTGATTTTTTTTATTTTTGGATTTTCAACATACAATTTTTTGGGGACTTACTACTTTTATCTATGTGTGATGAATTTGGTACAATGTTGAGATGTAACATACACACTCAATCGACTTAAATTTTTTAACACGTAAAACCGTTTGTGGGAAAAGATTCTTGACTGGGGGGCAACCTTTGCTACAACCTTAAAGGTTTGTTTATGTCAATATTTATGTTGAAATCTAAAAGATTGTGGTCTAACAAGTCTTTCTAATATTATTTGCTTCTATGATAACCATTATGGCAACCACATTTCATATAGTTTCCAAAAAATACGAAAAGGCTTCAAGTGAATCTCAAACTTGATATAATTTTCAGTTAGATTTTTACTCATTATGTAATGTCATAGTTTTAATATAAAAAGACAGTAATGAATTAAAGATAAAATAATATCCACCTTCAATTTGGGATACATGTGGCATTCACCTCTTTCATAGTTTCAAGCGGAAAAATCGTCGGTAAATATTGTCGGTAAGAACTTAACGTCGGGTAAACCGACGAATTAGCCGCCAAAAAAGTACCGACGGTATATTCGTCGGAAACACCATTAGATTATTTCTGACGAAAAAATTGCCGGTTTGTACGCCAATATTTTCGGCGAATGTATATCCGTTGGAAATGCTGTCAGAAATTGCAGTCTTTCTATAGTGTATCGCCATCGATGACTAGCATCATAAATCGCTACCATATCCAAAATACTGATAAAATTTAACCTTGCTGTTGGTTATAACTTTCCGCCTATGGAAACTTGCTTTTTGTACTTCCTATTGGTAAAATCAAGCTAGTTGTTCAGTGTTAAGTGTTAACTGTCTATCTATGAACATTTGATTTTTATAATCTCCCTCCATAAGTCTATTTAATCCTTCCACCCCTCTCATAGTTGTAGGAGCTGCAGAATTATTAACTTGAAATAATTATCTTAATTAATCATAAAAATACTTAATTAGTCATAATTAACATATTTTACAAATATTAAATTAATGTATGAAATATCTGAAGTCAAGTAAACCTCCAACCTTGAAAAAACAACATAAATAAAAATTGTTCATGATACTATAATTAAGTCAAATTAAGTCAAACTCCTTAATCAAGATTAATGATATAATTAATATTATTTAATCATAAAGAATAAATTTAATGAACATAATGAGATGTTTATAATTAATTAAATTTGCTAATACATAGAAGCGATTAACACCATAGTGATGATATTAAGCACATGGTTAGAGTTGTAAATGAACTGAGTGTTTAACGAATAGCTTGTGGCTTCGCATGATAAGAGCTTGTTTATATTCGTTTGATAAGGTAAACGGACGAGTCTGGACACTTCTGATAAATACTCGATAGCTTAAAAAAAACGAGCTCAAGCAACTTGACATTCAGTTAGTTTAGGTTCACGAACAGTATGGTTTAACGCTCGCGAACAAGCTCGTTAGAAGCTTGATTAGAGTTTTGAGAATAAATATTATTAAATTAATTTTACTAATTTATTTTTAAAATCCCGAATCCCGCTCGATTTTCTGATTAGACTATTCGCTCCCGCTCACTCATTAGGGGGAAAAAACCGAGTTCTTTTAGTCCCACAACATGCAAGAGAACTTGATTTTACTCTATATAATGAAAGATATATTGGGAGTTCGTTTTAAAGATGGCAAACGAGTTGGGTCTACAATGAAGTTTGGTAGACAGTTCGGTAAGCCAGGCGGGGCGTGTGGATCTGCAAGCCGCCAGAATGAAAAAAAAAATGATTTTGTTTATAGACTCGAGCTCGTTAATAGGCTCGGCTCATTAAACGAGTTGCTCTTTAATAAGCTCGAAAAGCCTAAATGAACCGAGCTTGAACATGAGCTGAGCTCAAGCACAGGGGTTGTTAAACAAACTCGAGCTCAAACATGTATGAAAAGCTAAAATCTTATCGAGCCAAGCTCAAATGCAATCTTGACAAATGAGCTCGATCTGGAATATTCCGAAGCTCATCTCGACTCGGTTCATTTACAACCCTACGCATGGTAACAAAATAAATGATAATTAAAATAATTTTCACCTGCAATTATAAATGAAATAATTCAATAAATAAAAAACAAATGAATCACTCTTAAAATTATTACTAATTTATGTAATATCTAAATACATTTTGAATAATTATTGGTAAAATACAACCAATTTTTTTTAATATATTCATTATGTGTGAGACATTTGACTAGTCCTATTCAATTGATTAATAACACATAACTAAAATATTGTGGAGAGACCAATCATTTTATTTTATTTAATGGCGAGCTGAATTAAATAAATACATTTAAAGTATAAAAGGGTTGTAATCTATAGTTTAAGGAGTTAAATTCTAATTTCTCTTATTTCCCATCTTGTGTGAAAATGAGGGATCTTTCGCTCTCTTGTAAACATCACTTCAAACGTGGAATACCAAAAATCTCAAAATCTCAATTTTATATTTTCAATGAATTTATGTACACTTCTAATAATTTTCTTGATTATTTGACGTGTGATTTAAGAGCCTTGAAATTATTTTTGTCTCCAATGTATTGTTCATTACCATGATAATTTATTTATTAAATTATGCTTATATTTATTTTGAGGTAAAAATTCTTTTAATAGATAATTTATAATGAATATATTTAATGTTCATTATTTATAAATTCATTACAATTTTTTTTTAATCATTAATTTCTCTATTTATTTTAAAAAATCTACCAACCAAAAGAATAATATAAATTGTTTTTAAAAATTTAAAAGTTTTGTCAATGAGAAAATTTATGTAGAAAATTCTGAATCAGACACCCTATAATTGATAATCAAGGGCACAATCATTAAAGCAAATTGAATGATTCTCATCTCCATCATATGTATTTGCGTGCACAAGCATTGCACAAGATTTTTGTACGGCGCCAACGTCTCTCTGGTCCCTTCCAGATAATTATCCGGCATTTTTATCTGCAATTATTCCGCACTTCTCATCCAAGAGTAAAGTTCGGTGAGCATAATCGCGAGAGTTTGGTGTGTTCTTCGGAGTTTGGGCAAGCGTGTTTCTCATTAGCAGCGGCAGATCGGCTTCTTTCCTCTTGGTGCAGGCTGGTACGAAACCTTTCTTCCTCATCCTACTTTCTCAAAGCCAGGGATTTTGTGCTTTTTTTGCTTGCCACGTTTTCACCTCTCTCTGTGGCGGTGTATTTTGATGCGAGGCAATGCGTAAATTTCTTAGCTTTCTGCTCCTGTTCTTATCAGCTTGAACGTATCAGTTCCAGATTTGAAGTTCTGGTTTAATGGTTTATAGTGTTATAGTTGCTTATTCCATGATATGTATTATAGGTCACTTGGTTTTTTGTTGTTCGCGTGCTTGTAAATGTGCAGAAACTGAATTTTGGCCTTGTTTATATTTTGTATTATAGATTGCTACCCTTTGGATTGTTAGATTATGGTTAGAGTTATGATTTTCAATTTTTTGTGCTTGGGAAATTTGTTTCCTGTTTTAGATCTGAGGTCTCTTGGATATTTTGGAACGCCCAATTTCGTTTGTGGAGGTATTAAATGAAGATCTAGGGTATTTGCCTTGCTTTAATGTGGTTCCTGGTATCTTTTTAATTTTCTCCACCTCTTCTGTTGCTTGATCTATGCTATGATGCTTGAAATGGTGTAAATTGTTTTATCAAGAACCAACTTTGAACAAATTTTTGAGGAATTAGAGCAGTAAGGAGACATTATTATCATATTCAATCAATTTGTTAATCATTTTGCTGTCTAGTAGTATTTTGTTGGATTATTAATGTGGTGTAGCATACTTTTGTGTCCATGATGAATAAATCTGAAAATTTCAACAATACCTAAATTTTTATAATGCAGAAATTAAATTTAACTTAATGAACATCCCCTTTGCAAAGCTCTCATCTAGCTCTCCTTTAGATGTCAGATGCTTCCTCTATTTCGCTAATCACCATCCGTCCTATGCACTAGTAACTTCCTCCCCTCCCATTGAACTTATCTTTTGCTTTGGATCCTTTGTAATTCATTGTGGCCCCTTCTCCTCGAGCTCCTCAAACAACCCTCAACCTCTTCCTCCCTTGAATGTTAAGGATCTAAACTAACAAGGGTTATATGTACTAATATCCTTCCTCGACCAACTTTTAAATTAGCTCTGTGGAGAATTGAGGTGAAGAAGTTTTTTTTACCTTCAATGAACTAAATGATGGTGTGAAAGCTTGGGATCTAGCGCTCTGTGGGCTATGCATTGAAAAAAAAAAGAGTTAATTCTATGGTGTTCTTGTTGCAATAAATAAAACTTGGAAGCTCTCAGCTACTTAGAAATACTTATCTTAAATGAAGTTGTTTTTTCTATCTAAATTTCTCTTGTTGGGAATATTTCAACTCAATTTAGATGGGAGGGCCATGATTTTTCTTTGATAGATAATTCATCTTAAACAAAAGGTCTATTGACTCTAATCCTAAGAAGGACGGCTTTTTGACAATTTTTTTGTATTAAACTTCTTAAGGCTCCACCCCGTGTTGTTGGAACCCTAAAAGGATCTCAAGATTGCTAGCTAGTTCATTAGGCTTATTTGTCTCTTGTTTTGCTCAATATATGTTAGATTTAAATGATTAAAGTTTTAAAAAATCATAAGAAAATAAATATTAAAACAAATTAAAATCAGTTGTATAATGCATAGAGCTGTTAATGACTCAAACATGATAAAAAATAGTCCTATCAATGTCAGGCTCATTAAGAAAATGAGCTCAAAATATTTATTCAGTTTGATTTATTTAATGATTGAACCAAATAAAGGTTTCTTAGCCAGCCAAAGCTCAATGCTAGCTTGCTGTTTAAGAAAGATAAAAACTTTTTTTAGACTTCTAATCACTACATTTGGACATTGTTGAACTGCCCATGTAAACAGATATTGCCATTTGCTGAGGAAGAGTTATTAAATACAGTGCATGCTCATACGATATTCTTTTAGGCTTATGGGGATGCGTAGAAGCTATTCATATTTCATGCATTTATCATAGTAAGAGCTTATTAATTTGTTGTGATCGCATGGTGCTTAGGATTGTATTGATTCTGGAACAAGTTATATTTTCAAATTTGTAATTAAGGCTTCCTTTGAGATAACTTTCGTATTGCTTTCTAAAACGACTTTCTAGTAAAAAATTTCAAATTCAAAAAAAATTTGTAATAGAAAGCTGTTTTAGAAAGCAAGAAGAAAGCCGTCCCAAACGAAGCCTAAGATTCACATGAAGCATGATTATCATACATTCAACATGCTAAGGTTTCTTGGTCTCGTTTTGGCTGTTTGCAATCAATTTATTTGTGTAAGTAGTAGCACCAAGCTTACAAAAATGGCCATGCTAGTTGCTTTGCATTTGTAATGTGGTATGAAAATATTTACTTTTAAATGTTGAAACTAATAAAATGTCTGCTTTATTCTGCAACAGTTGAATCAAAATGAGCAGCACAGATGATGGCCATAATTCCTACTTCCCTTTTGGAAATTCTTTCAGGCTAATATTTTCAAGGAAATCTCACATTTCCCCCAAATTCCTAGCCTTGCTGAATGATTTTGAGCTAATGTTAGCTAGAAGCTTGAGAAGTCTTGAACCAAAGGATTCATCTGAAATCTTTAGCCTTTCTTGGATGAAAAAGGCTCTCGAGTCCTTATCGCTAATTCACACAAACATCAAAGGTTTAATTACTGATCTTCAATTTCCTCTCTCTGATTGGGATAATAGTTGGATGAATGTGTACTTGGACGACAGCATAAAATTACTAGATATTTGCATTGCTTTAAGCTCTGAGCTTTCTCGGTTCGATCAAGGACAGCTCTTATTACAATATGTTTTGCACATATTAGATCCTTCAATCAATTTTCCATCATCTGAGCAACTAAAAAGAGCAGCTGAATCTCATCATGAATTGATGTGGAGGTTCAAATCGAGGAATCCCAAGCTTGAACGCTGCCATGACATCTTACAGAAACTTGCAGAAAAGCTTTACATTGGAAAGGTGAGGAGCTCATCCAAAGGGAAGGTGCTAATGAGAGCTCTTTATGGAGTAAAGGTTGTAACCATATTTGTTTGCAGTATTATTATAGCAGTATTATCCGGTTCTTCCAAGCCTTTAATAGAATTGAACGCTCCTGAGAAATTCTTCTGGTCTAAGGCCTTTAATGAGTTGCAAGTTACCATACTCCCGGAGGTCAGGGCCCATCTTTCAAGTGAGAAGGTGTCACTTTTGAAAGAGCTGGAAGCTCTGGACGTCTCTGCAGGCAGGTTACATAACCTTATATGCAAAAAGCAAGAGAAATTACAATGTCAGTGTAATGTTGTTGATTCTGAAGAGTTTGCAGCAATGGAGAAATCAGCGGAGAATGGGAACAGAGAAGAGGAAGTGATATTGTCACAGAAACTGTCTGAACAGGAGGAAAGAAAAAGATTACAGGAATCTGTTGCAGACTTGGCTGAAAGAGCAGAGAAGCTGTTTGAAGGTGTAGATATTCTGTCCAGTCGAGTTGAAGATTTCTTCCAGATTTTGATGAATGGTAGGGATGCTTTACTTGCCAATCTTAGAGTACTCGATCAACCAGAAGAGAAAAAAGCTGTGAGTTGATCAAATTATCTATATATGTTTTCTTTATAAGCAAGATGTGTGTCTTATCCAGTTGTTCTATGTGGAATTGGCCTGGTGAGAATTTCTACCTCTTGCTAGTGTTGTTTGCTGGAACTTATTTTAGTGGAATTATGATATTTGCAAATCTGTCCTCCAATGTTTTAGCTAATTGTCCAATGCTCATAGGGATCTGGTTTTTAGATGCTCTGATCTGCTTATCTTTGTAACATCTTTCATGTATCATAAGTTTTAAATGTTTAAAATTGTGAAATGAATAAAGATGATTGGTAATGTAATAATAGATCAAATAAAGTATTAAATTTACATATTCTTATGTATTATAAGCAAATTAGTTGAAATTTAATTTTATTTATAGGGATATGATGTCCACAATTAGGAAATTAATAGTCAACAACATGGTTAAATAATGAGAAGAGTTCTAAAGATGGCGGCGATTGCTGACGATGATCGCCGGTTGCAATGGTGATTATTTTTGGCAATAATTAGTGGTAATCGTCGTGACAATAGCCGGAAAAAATGTAAGAGAGTTCTCCAATTCTGGTCTTCTTTTTTCTTCCTTTTATGCGGAGAATGATATTTTATGTATGTATATAGGCCTTTTGAGGCCTATATGAGATCATTATTTTAATAATTTAAACTATAATCCAAAACACTCAATTGTACTATTCATATAAATTATTTTGATCATAAAACTGTTTTTGAATATTTAAGTGCCTTAATAATGTCAGAATTGTGTGATCTTGAGCTCGTTGGATTCGTTTTATCGAACCGCTCGATTTGGCCATAGGCACGTCAAATTTGAAGTTAAGATGATCATCATGTTAATCTTAAAAAATTTAATTTAAATATTACCTCGAATCATATAATTATCTAGAGTCATATCATTTACAAATAAAATTTTAGTTCAAAAAGTCAATTCTTTTTTTTTTTTTGCATTTCTTTCATAATTTTGTGAGCAAAAACAATACATTAAATTCAATATCTAATTCATTCATCCCTTCAGATTAGCGTACACTAATATTTTTTTACTTAATCAAATGTTGCAGAACATAACATCAGGACTGTTTGAAATTTTCATTATTCTATTAATAAACAAATGCACAAAAGATCTTAAAAATATCATATGTCAATAATTTGCATAAATACAATTGAAGATAAACCCTAACTAAGAATATTAAATAAATATTAATATGATTAAAAAATAACTAAGACTAATTATGGGCATTATATGCTTATTTCTTGTGCATTATGTGAGATTAATTAATAGTTAGAATTGATTATACTGATCTCTTTCTAAGTAATTAATATTACTTATAATTTCTCTATGCTTTTTTTAAAAAATTACATTTACCTCAGTTGTTAGATATTTAATTACATATTTAACTGCAATTAGTTTCCTAAAACATGTCTCCTTTGCTATTAAATAATTGGGAGATTTACATACATACCACTTAATACTATGCTATTTACACATTTAACACCTAAAACTTTAATATTACATACATACCACTCATAGTTCATTTTCATATCAAATATGAGTGGTAGAAATGAAATATATGAGTGGTAGGAAAGAAATTTAAGTGGTATATTTGATATTAAAATAATGTAATATTAAAGTGGTATTCTTAAGATCTAACATCTGAGGAGACATGTAATATTAAAAAAATTAAAGTGGTATATTTGAAATTCATGTAATATTAAAGTTTTAGATGTTAGATATGTAAATAGGATGTTATAAAGTGGTATGTATGTAAATTTCCCATAATAATTATCTGACTATTTGTATATGACAATTTCAATACCAAAACACAACGGTGCTCCAATTTTGTCCTTCGACTCTACAAAATTGATTCAAAATAATTCTTTTGAGACCAAATTAATAGTAATTTTGTATAATCAAAGAACTAAATTATAATCAATTTTATATCACAATTATAGTAAGAGGTATTATTTTAAATTAATTTTATATAGTCGAGAGATTAAGGCTTCATTTGGGACGACATTCTTACTCTTCTTAAAACTTTTTCTAGTTCAAAAATTAAAAATTTTGAACTAGAAAACTACTTTAAGAAGCAGTAAGAAAGCCGTCCCAAATGAAACCTAAATTGAAATAACTTGATACTCTAAGACTAAATTAACCATACACAAATCAGTTTGAGAATAAATTTCTATTACAATAATTATATATATAATATTTTACGACTTTCAACAAATTTACTCATAAACTCACACATAAATATGTATTTAAAATCTCGAAAAAATTAATGACGTCCTAAGTTTTATTTGGGATAGCTTTCTTACTGCTTTCTAAAACAGTTTTTTAGTATACAAAATTTTTAATTCTAAAAATTTTTTATATTAAAAAAGTGCTACAAAAAAAGATAAAAAAACTATCCTAAACGAAGTCGTAGTTGAAAGCCTAAGCTCTTCCAATCAATCTTTAAGCATTGTCAGGTAACACGCTGAAAACAGGATAGGCTATTAGCAGCTCATATTCCTACTAAAATATATGAAGAACATCAAGTGGGGCAAGAAATAACAGGATTTACGTTATCTGAATAAGCAGATATATACTATCTACGGCACCACCATTCTTTATTCTTCCTTCTACAATTATCATTTGAGCAGAAAATAGGGAGAATCTACAAAAGTCTAAGAACAAGAAACGGAACAGGCAGGGCATTTATAACTCACAAAACCTGCTCAAAGAAAATTTACCAAGCTATGAAGCACAAATACTCAAAAAAACAAATCTAATTTATTAGTGTAGCACACATTATATACAGCAAAACCACACCAAAACCTATGTTGCACCGATACACCTATTTATGAAGGCGTGCTGTATCCGACACACCGATACACGGATACGCCTCCGATACACCACCGATACGTATCGGATACGCCAAAGCCGTATCCAATTAAAATACTATTTAATTTCAAAAGGACACACATATCTGATACGCGTGTCCGTTGAAAAACAAAAAGAAATCCGAAAAAAAAATGTGCGTTGTATTTACTTCCGCAGTTGCGAGCAAGGTTCTCTCATTTCCGAGATGGATTTGAGTCTCTTGATGATATGGGAATATTATAAATTACTAATCTTTCACTTGATGAGCCTGAATTAGAAGCTATGATATTTATTGAAAATGATATAGAAGTTCAAAGACAAACCACTGAAGAAGCTAATCATATCATTCCTTCTATTAAATAGTTGAAATTTCATGTACTAGGCAATTTATGTTTATGCTTTTGTTGTTGTACTAGACATTTAATGCTTACTTATATTTTGATATTATAAGCTATAAGGCTACAAATGATGTTGTTGTCATTTTTGTTTTGTAATTTTAAATTTTATGTTTTGATTGCTTTCTAAATTTTTATGTATGATTTATAAATTATAACGCCGTGTCCGCGCCGTAGTCGTATCCTGTATTTTTAAGAATTGAGGTGTCCTGTATCCGTATCCTGTCGTACCCGTGTCTCCATATCCGTATCAGTGCAACATAGACCAAAACATTTATCCAATAGTGTTGATGCATTAGATTTGCTAAATCATATTTGAATTTAAACAGAACTGCAATATAGGCTTCGTTTGGAATGACTTTTATATTGCTTCTTAAAACGGCTTTTTAGCGCAAAAATTTTAATTTTTGTACTGAAAAGCTGCTTTAAAAAGCAGGAAGAAAACTGTGCCAAATGAAGCCATAATTTCATGTTTTGACAATAGGTAAGGATTATACAACTCAAACTCAAATCCTGCATAGCAGGTCCAATACTGGCGAATTCAAAAAGAAAAACTTTGCAAAGATTACAACTTCTAATCCCCCGCAAGTCAAACACCCGTAGCAGTTGTATCAATAAATTCACAGATTAGTTCACTACAGAGAAATAAAACGAAAATTAACATATAAGTCTTGCATTTGCTCCAGGTCACCTCATCAGATTCAAATACATCCTGCCATCTCATCCTTTAACGATTATAATCTCTCCTTTTTTTTTTTAAGCTTTATCTTCCAGACACAATAAGCAGAAAACAACGGGATCAAGCAAAGGAGATATGGGAAGATAAAATATTCCTTGATCAAAATGACATGGTGGTCACAATCACAATTACAATTCCAGGCAAGATTTTAGAAATTAGATTTAAGGTTCAAAAGTTCAAACAGATTTGAATCTGAGATTGATTCGAATGACATGATAAATATTAAAATTATTTTAGTATAACTTAAATGACATAACAATGGAATATATTTTGTTAAAGAACTATATTATGACAGATTATATAACTAGAGAATATCTTTCATAATTTTCATAACATAAAAGCAAAAGAAAAAAATTGATCAATTCATCCTAAAATCCAATGAAAATCTATAATAATGCTAAAAAATAATATATCACTTTGATACCCTCTCAATCTAAATGTTCAAAAACATGCCCTAAAAATACTAAACAAAAACAATGTGAAAAATAAAAGTTTCATATTCTCAGAACTTTCATCATTGGGATTGGAGAAGATGGCTCAATGGAAGAGGACGAAGAACTACCAACAAATAACAGATGAAGAGAGAAGGAGAAGTTGCTTTGGTTTCGTTGCCAATAAAAAGCAATGGATGTTCATCTTTCATGACTCACAAAAGCCTTTTTTTTTCTGCTCAACACGAATATTGCTATAGTCCACTCCTAATACTCAAGTGAAATGGAAAAATGATCCATTCCTTAAGGCAGTTGCTTTAAGATCAGATTAACTTTAAGTGGAAATTCAAATTATTTGGCAATTTCAAATGATTAAATTGAGATTAGGCCAATCCCAACTTATCATAGGAAATAACAGGCCTAGAGTTAATTCTAATCCAGACGGTGTATCAGGATCGAGGCAGACAGAGAGCGGATTGGCAAATCTAGAAAAAAAAATTTTTTTTTCTTTTGGAGGGTTAAAAAAAATTCATGCCTCTGATCTCATGTAAATCTCAGTCCCTGACTCCCTTCAAAGAATTATCAACTTGAAATTCATGCCTCTTAAAAGTTGTCACAATATTAACTAAATAACAAATTTCACTTCCACTAAAATTGAATGTCATAACACAATTTATATTTACATAATTAGCCAATTGTCTTTTAAACTTTTTTCTCAATTGTCACAACTTTTTTCTCAGTTGTTCAATTTTTTAGTTATTAAAATAAATGCCTCACTATTATAACTATCACTCAAATATCCTAGGTAAGTGTCCCATAACCAATGCCAAAGGATAAAGACTAAATATTGAATTTATATTATGATTGCAAGTTATTTAGTCGCTATAAAAAAATCAAGTCAATGATCGGTCATAGATATGGTTGATAACTTGAATGCTCATTTGACTAGAACTTTTTCTCCTTATTGCACATCAAATCAATCCTTGTAATACTTGATCAAATTGTTTCTTAAGATCAATAAATCATATAAAGACATTACTTTCCTATCTTTTTTTTAACAATTGCCTTAGTGCTGCAATCTTCTATAAAATAAACCTCGACAGAAAATCACATTGATTCACTAAAAGTGACTTTATTTTTTCAAGCCTATGCTTCATTACTCTTTCCTAATAATTTCATTACAACAACAACTTACCTTCAACTCTCTCTCTAGTCTTATCAACAAGAAGAATATCATCAGCAAAAAGTATACACCATGGTACAACTTCTTGCAAATGTCTAGTGAGAACCTCCATGACTAAAGCAAAAAAGATATGAACTTAAGGCTAATCCTAGATGTAATCCAACTGAAATAGGAAAATACTTGGTCAAACCACCTTGTGTCTAAACACAAGCAACACCTCCTACATGCATATCCTTAATGACTTGAACATAAGAATTATTAACCCCGTTCTTTTCTAGAACTCTCTATAGCACTTCTCCTGGAACTTTATCATATCCTTTCTCTAAATAAATAAATATCATATGTAAATCATCCTTATTCTCTCTATACTTCTCCATCAAACCTCTCAATAAATATATAGCTTCCATAGTAGACCTACCCGGCATGAATACAAATTGATTTTGAGAAACGTTAGTATCACGCCGCAACCTATGCTTCATAACTCTCTCCCATAGTTTTAAAGTATGACACCTTAATTGATGTGAAACTACTAGGATATTATTTTAGAAATTAAAAAGAGAAGAGATTAAAGTGTTGCTCGTTATAAATTTAAAGCTAGCACATAAATTTTGAGTTAGGAATTTGAAACTTTTAACTTGCTTAGGTTCAAGAAGCACAATTGAAATTAACCGAAACACATTCATTCAAAATTCAAGGGAAGGTAAATGCAAAGTACCGTTAACAAAAACCCAACGTTTAACAACGAGAATTTCACCTCGGGGCCGTCTCACTCAAATATTAGTAGGCTTTTAGCGGAGAGAGAAGATCCATGCGATGAAGGATATTACCACTAGGGAAGCGACACCGAAGAACCTCGTTGGTGGAAAGGTAGCCGGCGGGGAAGGAGGTAGTGGGCAACTTACGAGGCTCCAATTGTGGCTTGAGAATCGTCGGTCGAAGATGCTAGCAAGAATCGGGACGACTCGGTCCAAATATTCTTCCACGGTGATCTCGTCTTCAAATCCTATGTCAAAGCACGGGGATCGTAAGATGTTGATGCTTCCGTCAGCGTTGAATACAAGACCCCATTCAAACTCGGGATCCGCCATTCAACATTGAAGAGAATCGGGGAGAGGGGGTCGTCTTCTCCTTTCCTTGCTGAAATTTCCCAAGAGAGGGAGTGAGGAGGTGGTCGGCCAAAACAGGGAAGGAAGGGGGCGGGTGGATGGGATGAGGAAAATTAGATTAGGAGAGGGGAAGAGGAGAGTTACACAAATCTGAAATTAATTTCAGAATTTGTGTAAATTGGAGGGAAGGAAATTTGAAATTGATTTCAAATTATTAAGGGGATTAAAGGGCAATTAATGGGCATTAATGTGGCCCATTAAAGAGGAGGCCGGTGGCTTAATAGAGAGAGGAAGCATGTAAATTCAAAACCCTGAAATTTGATTCAGATTTTGAACAAAATTGGAGGGGGGTTAATTTGAAATTGATCTCAAATTAATGGGATAATTAATGCATTAATTGGTGGCATGAGTGAGGGCCCATCCATGGTGGCCGGCGGCTTCATGAGGGAGGGATCTTGTGTGGGGAGCAAGTGATTGGTTTCCAAATTGGCTCATGACATTTAGGAAGGATTAAAATGAAATCCTTTAAAACATGTACACTTATTAATGACTTAATCATCCAAAGTCACAATCCCCCCACTAGAACTATTATTACTAAAATTACACTCCATATATTCAGTTTTAGATCTACTCAAATGAAAGCCTTTAGACTCTAAGGTTGACCTCATAATTCAAATTTACCTTCAACTCTCTTTCTAGTCTTATCAACACGAAGAATATCATCAGCAAAAAGTATACACCATGGTACAACTTCTTGCAAATGTCTAGTGAGAACCTCCATGACTAAAGAAAAAAAGATATGACTTAAGGCTAATCCTAGATGTAATCCAACTGAAATAGGAAAATACTTGGTAAAACCACCTTGTGTCTAAACACAAGTAACACCTCCTACATGCATATCCTTAATGACTTGAACATAAGAATTATTAACCCCTTTCTTTTCTAGAACTCTCCATAGCACTTATCTTGTAACTTTATCATATCCTTTCTCTAAATAAATAAATATCATATGTAAATCCTCCTTATTCTCTCTATACTTCTCCATCAAACCTCTCAATAAATATATAGCTTCCATAGTAGACCTACAAATACATCGACTACATCACATCTGAATCAAAAATAGAGGCGCTGAATCGTGGCCGTCGATCTGCGATTTCGACGGCGATAAACATGTCGGTAGCGTCTATCGATGTCCTCATCATTAATTCCTCTATAATTCGCACAATCTTATGCATCATCTTTATTCTTAAAAATATGAATCAACAAACTCATTCTCCACTCATCTGGCATTTTTTGTCTTCAAAATAATATTAAAAAGAAATGGGTTTCCTAATAATTTCATTGTGTAAATAAAAAAATTAATTCCCATTTAATCACTCCAAACCTGAGCATCTCTTTGATTCTCAAATACTCTTCAAATCTAACTAGGAATATCTTCTAGACCTGAAGCATTTGCCTTTATTCATCTTCCTAAATGCTAAACTAGCTTAATTTACTGGATCCATCTATAATGTACTTCATGATTATGTTCATGATGCTCTTCTATGAGATTTCTTCATTACAACACTCAATAGTTTCTTAAATAGCATTACTATTTTTCTTATTGCATTGATTCCCACTTAATAGTTTGTATATCAAAGAGTATTAGCAAAATATAGATTGATATAAAATTAAGATTAACAAACGATTGCACCTTCATCTTAGTAAAGCACCTAATTTTCCATGCGAACAAGCTACAATAGAAGACAACCAATAGGCTTTAAATAACTTGCCAAATTCTTTTTTTTACCCTTGTATTTCCAAGGTGAACAAATAATTTCCAATCAAAATAGAAGACAAAGAGTTGGCTGACTCACCAAGGAAATCATCAGCACTTTAAGCAGAATTTGTGGATATCTATATCCATAAACATTATTTAAAACAGGAACTACAGGAACTAGAGCACCCCGCCAGTTCAGCAATTCATAGATGGATCAGTGAAGACATAAAAAACAATCAACCAAGTGCGGCAGAGCTTAGAAAGCACACATTACACAGAACACTATAGAATTTAATTTCCAGAAAAGGTAAATTAAGGCTTAGACATAGAAAAACTAGTGTCATACTGAAAATTCACATCTTTGAAATAGAACAGCTATATACAAATGTTAACTGATAAATCTAAGATTATACTAACTATAGTATTCGCATTTACATAAGCTTCTTGTTACTGACCAGCCTAGAGATCCCTCAAAGCGAATACATTCCACTCACATAATGGGGAAGATATTCCAGTCATCATCGTCTCCATCAAGAAAATTGAAGCTCACATCCCCTTTGTAACGGAAAGTTGGGTTCACATAGCACTTCATCTCATGGAACAGATTCAGATTATCCACCAGCTTGTGGAAGATATTGCAGCCGCAACACTATCCTCAGTCACACAACCAAATAGTTAGAAAGAAAAAGATTAACTGCAAAACCGATCAAAGTTTTCCATCAAACAATTATCCATCCCATTTGATACCTGGACGAAGACAGTTCCGTCGGTGTACGCATGAGGATTGATGGCGCGCGTAGTTCTCTGACCACAAACGTTACACGTAAAGGCGACGCGCATCCGCCGCCGAGGAGATTTCGTAAAGAGAGACCACGGAAACGTTGAGACAGTCCGAGCGCCGAAATCCGGCTCAGGTGCAGCCGGGCCTTCCATTCCGGAGCCCGTAGTCCAACCTCTTCCAACCGCCGCGCTCAGAACCAGACCCATCGCTTCATCCTGAAACGAATCCATATATTCCTCTAAAAAATCATCAGATCTAACGAAAACTGATTGGTTAATGTATATAATACCTTGGGAAGACGAAAAAGAGAACCATGGTTCTTGGGCAAAGGGACGAGGGCCGTATCCTCGTTGTCGGCATGGAAATCATGTCCATCTTCTCCATCTGGACAGAGTTTGGCAAAATAATCAGTTAAATCTTGTGATCAAGTTAAAAAACCAAAAAAGGAGAGACAATAGAAAAGTGGAAGGTACTCTTGGATGAGATTCGGAGAGGGGGAACGCGTATGGATAAGCTCGTTCTCTTTGGGGTGAAGACGGAGAGAGGAGCGAACGAGGATGAAGAGCAGGAGATTCTTGCTGAACTAACAAGTGACTCCATAGATGGCCGACGGAAGGAAGTCAAGGGACAGAAGCCAAGGAGCTCTCAATTGACAGAGGAAAATCAGGACCAACTTCTCGCAATGAAGTATAGGCAACTTATTACTATTTCCTATGTGCTAAATATTTAAATTATTAATTTATTTTTCATTATTTTTATATTTTTATTGTAAATATATCTTCATTATTTTCATTATTTATTTAGATACCATATAATTCCTATATATTTATATATTTCATCAAAAATTAATATGATATATTTTTTTTTTTTGCCATCTTCTCTTGTTTGTATATAGTCAAATTTGTAATATAATATTCAATAAAGATAATATATAATATTTTATTTATTTTAGTAGGATATATATAAGCTTTGAGCCTCTATCTAATGCTCCTCTTCAATAGCATATACCTTCAATCCTCTAGATACAACTATGACCCTATTCTCTTTTCACTACTTTGATAACCTTTCCCTTTATTATTTGCATCGAATCCATCATAAGAATAACTCCTATTTCTCTCAATTAGCCACTAATCTCTCTTTGATCATTGTCATCCAAGGTGCACTGTCATCGTCGTACATTACTAATAATTGATCAAGACATCCGTGACTCCATTGGCTAGATGATCAATTGCATGGTGTTGCCAGTCTCCATCTATGTGTGTCTGGTCTCTAATCATTTCATGTCACCATCTTCAATTGATTTGGCCTCTTTTAGTCACCATCATAACCCTAATTTATCTTAAATCCCCTTTTGATTACCCTGATAAAAAAAATGTTTTAGCCTCAACTACGTCAAAATTTTCATGACCCTTGTCAACGTTGCCTCCTTTTCTCAAAAGCTTGCATGCACATCTACGCCTCTTCATCATAGCCTTCACAGATGGTTATATCTTAAATCCTCTTCTTATTACTAGTTCTTCTTTTTCTCTTATTGACTAGATTAGTGGTTGCTTTTCTTTTTTTTTTCAAGTCGACGTGTCGCCCGTTTATTTTCAGAAAGGTAATATATTATAATTTATATATTATCATACATGCTAAATATTCTAGTAGTGATCTATAATAGTTATTATTATAATATATCATTATTATTGAGAATATTTCCTTATGTTTCCTTTTATTATTATCTTATCATATCAATATATAGTCAAGTTGTACTAAAATAATCAATAAAGAAAACATGTAGTCATTTATTTGTTTCCACATAACTATCCATATAATTCATTTTCAACTAGGATTTGTGAACAAATTTTAAATAGAAATTTTTATTATTGATAAAAAAATTATGTATTTTATTGTAAAGAATTAGTTTTATAAAGCAAAAAAAGAGAAAATATACTCTTCTATAACTTAAGGTCATGCATAATTATGTTCTTTTTTAAAAAATTAAAAATAATTTCGTCGTATAAGAGAGATTTTAATCGAGATAATTATTAATATTCAAATACATATAATTAGAGGAGTAAATTAAATATATATGAAAACACATGATTTTTTATGTGAAACCTAAAAAAGAAAGGACATAAGCAATTGACATATGAAATAATGTCCACTACAATGTAGTCATTTGTTACAATGAATTACCCTTCCACAAATTTGAAGATGTTATTATTAAGGCTTCGTTTGAGACAATTTTTTTGCTGCTTTTAAAACAATTTTTTAGTATAAATATTTTTTAAATTAGAAATTTTTGTACTACAAACCCGTTTTAGTAAGCAGTAAGAAAAATGTCCCAAACGAAGGCTACATGTGATGTAACATACTAGAAAGCTGTTTTAAAAAGTATTAAGAAAGCTGTCTCAAACGAAGCCTAATAAACTCCCTGTAATTTGACCATTTTGTTAATAATAATGATTTTAATTCAAAAAACTTATGAAGAATAAATCATATAAAAATTGTTGAATGCATTTTGTTAATAATAATGATTTTAATAAATCCCTTTGTGAGATATGCCGCAATAGAATTAGCTTTTGGAAACTATAGCCATAGTTGATAATTTTGTTTGGTCCATTGCATGATTGTAATAGTTATTGGTCGCATTAAATGTTTGACCAACTATGAAGAAGCATTCAATTACATATAAAAGAATGTGAATATTTTAGTTATCTAAAATTCAAACATGATTACATAGTTGATTCAACTCATAAATAAGCATAAAATTAAGTAAAGTGTTGCAGAGATGAGGATGTTCAGATGGATAAGTGACATTACATCTAAAGATAGAATAAGAAATGAAAATATACGTAAAAAAGTTTGAATAGCTCTAACAATAGATAAAATAAGATAAGAGTCGTCTTAGATGGTTTGGTAGCATAAAACGTCGACCTCATGATAATCCTGTTAGGACTTAGGAGAGTACATGTACTACATCCGACCTATGTTAAGAAAAGTAGATGTAAATCTAATGAGAATGGGTTAGAAAATATTAAAAATAATTAGTTTTTATTAGATTTAAATGAGAATTTTACTATTAATATGATAAAATTGAGAAAGAAGTATTCATCTTCGTCACGTCACACAATGGTTTAAGAGGGGGGTAGGGGAATTGCTTAAAACCCTTATAATAAAGAGAGTAAAAATAAATTGAGGGAGACAAATTACTCAAAGAATATATAACAAAGAGTAAAAATTGCCCCCAACCCTCCAAAGCTCAAGGGGGATCCACCCCTGAGTGGTTTAAAGGCTTGTTTTCGTTGCTACTGTTATTGTTGTTGAGTTGATTTAAACAAAATAATTATATTTTGATTTTGTTAGTTTATAATTACTCACTCAAATTTGTTTGCGTCTTTTTTAAAGCACAATTAAAAAAAAATAATTTTGACTTAGAAAATTAATATTAAAATATTTGCAACACCAATCACAATACACTTTAATTCAAATAAAAAATAATAATAATATTTTCAAAATTTGAAACTATGTTACCAATTAGCCCCTCTCTCCCTTATCATGTGGTTCATATTAATTGATTAAACAATTAGTAAGTACCACATGCTATTTTGGCTTTATTGTGGGTGGTGAAAGAACATCCCCTTCTCCTCTTTGTTCATACAAATAAAATGAACAAAATTTTTAATATTTTTTTTCAATATTAAATGAACTAGATTATATAATATTGACCCTTTCTTCTGTTCTTTATTTATTTATTTTTAAAAAGAAGAGGCCGTTCACGCAATTTTAAAACTACTGAGATTTAAAAAAAAATTATGTTATATGTACCTTATTATAATTCATATCATAATAAATTTAAAAATGATTATTTTATCTTAAAATTAATATTTTACATAAAAATTATATTAAATTAATTTTTAAAATAATTTTAATCAAATTAATTCTAATACAAATCATAGATATATATATATATCTATCAGGATCATATTGCTATATATTTCTAGGATCTTTTTTTGAAACATAGGTCAATTAAGAAAAGGGAAACTCACATACACATCACATATGTAAACATTGACAGCTAACACATCAAGATAAGCTAACTTTCTATAGAAATTATTTTGTGCGGAGTCTGGACGGGAAGAACCGTTCGGACATGTAAGTGCAGTGTGTATCAAATTTTTATACACAATATATACACGCTCACAGTCCGAACAATTTTTTTTGTCCAAATTCCGTACAGATTAATTTCTCGTCTTTCTAGTATCTCAAAGCAAAAGCACTCTTGCCATCTTATAACAATTGGAAGCCTACTTTCCCAAAATGCATAGACATCAGAACTAAGAACAGCAAAATATTTCATAAAATACATAGAACTAAAATAGTAAAACTATAAAAGAAATTCCAAAGAAATGATGCTACAAAACTCATTTCAACAAACTATAAAAGAAATAAATATATAACCGTTATATTGTAAACACTTCCACAAACCCAATAGCACAAACGGCATTCAAACGCAATTATAAACTTTCTCAAATATCAGAGTTCAGCATTTGATGAGGTAAAAGTATTGCATGAAAATATTTGATTATATTTTGACAAAAAATTTAAGGGTAGATATTAAAATTTTAATATATTTTAAAATTAATACTATATTTTATATTTATTTTAAGATAAATATAATAACATTTAAAAATAAAATATTAATCATTTTCATTAATATGCAGTTCTATGCGCATTTCAAAAGATGACCAAACAGACAACTAAGTTCATGACCCCACATCACTGAAGAATATTAAAAAGAGAATTTCTACATAATTTAGTTGGCCTATTTTTCAAACAAAAAACATTCAACTAATATATCAACTTTTTATCTTAAATTTCACAAAAAAGAGAGAAATAGGAAGCAAAATTTCATGAAATTACAAAATGATTTAAGGTCAGTTAGGGATAGCTGTAATTTTTTATAAAAGTGATTATAACATTATTATGAAGAAAATAACTTTCTTGAAAGCTATTATAAAAAACCTCTTATTAAAAAAAAAATTTGTTAAAGCACTAAAAAATAATGATCAAATAAAATTGATGTTTTTGATATGAAAAATAAAACAGTAAAAAAATTATATCAAACAAAGCCTTAGTCATGCTTTAGACATATAAAATTACCACAAAAATAATCTAGCTATTAACATAAATAATTTATTAATTTTATAATGCTGAGTACAAAAATCAAATGAATTTCTCAATGCATGAATAAAAAATGTAAAATACTTCCAATGAACATATTAAAAATTTTGTACAAATAACACTTCTAATGAGGGCAATAGAAGACATTTATTCATTTCATAAAATTAAATCATCAATTAAAAGCAACAACATCAAAAATAAAATTTAAATGCAAGTTGAAAACATAATTTGATTGATATGATTGATGTGATTAATGATAGTCTATTTAGGCTTACTTTGAAATAATTGTTTAATTGCTTTATAAAGTAATTTTTTTTAATATAAGAATTTCTTGAATTAAATTTTTTTATTAAAATATTATTTTAAAAAATAGTAAAAAAATTTGGGAGAGAGAAAGATATAAGATATATTGCAAATAATAAAATGTTACACTTTAGTTTTATTTTAGTAAGATATAGAAAAGAGTATAACCTAACTAATATTCAAATATATCATAAATTTATTTGATTTATCAAGTTCTTAATACAATAGATTTAAATCAATCAACAATAGTTATAATTTATGTCCAGCCAGCTTAGTCTAAATTATGACAATGAACATCTAAATATCCCAATCTCAAAATAACCGATTAACATACCAAATCAAAATTTCTTCTAATAATTAAAATATTATAAAATAACACAAGAAAATCATAAACCAAACAAACCCTAAAAAATTAAAAATCTATATGATAAATACTAAAAATAGATGAAAAGATCATTTTCAGCAGCAAGATGATAAATATGATAAATATATGTATATAGTGGGAGTAAAGAAATCACACGAATATCAAGTATTTTAAGTGTCACCCAGCAGAACTAAAACATATATACACAGAGAAAATCATTTCAGGTAAGTGAAAATTTCAGAATTCTGATGAGAACTAACCATCTCAGCTGACTGAGCAATCACCAGGATTCTCAGCTGACTCGCCGCCTCCGCCGCCGCCACCACCGTCATCATCTGTTGAATCATCAACACCCCTTATTCTCATCAAAAGGTCCAACAAATCACCATTAACGACCAAGCTTTCACCGCCATCAGCTGAGGCAGAATGCTGAAACGTTATGATCTGTGACATTAGATCTATAGGGAGACCTAAGCGGCAGAGCCTGTTCCTCCTCTTGGGCTGTTTAATCTGAAGCAAAATCATGTAATACTATCAGAATAAAAAGACTGGAACTGCTTTGTTGATATTTTCTTTCTTTTCTTCTTCTTCTTCTTTTTTTTGTTATGCTTGTTGTATTTTTTCAGTTTTAGTTTGGATTTAAAGTGTTTCATTTCTGCATATGTTTCTTGATTAGAAGAGTAGTTGTTCCGGAAAAAATTTAAGATAAATATTAATATGTTTTTATAAATTCGGTAGATATCAATATTTTTATTTTATTTTTCCAGTAGACATCACTACTTGTTTTCATAAACGAGGGGGGAAAAAGCCCCATCAAACTGATAGGAAGGGCTCGTAGAAATTCAGTAGTCCTTGGGCTGAAATTTAATTTCAGCAGCCCCAAACACAAACCACAAGAATAATTAATAGGAATAAACAGAGAATAAACATTTTTAATTGATGATATTAGGAAGAAAATAAATAAGATATAATGAATCTTCAATTGGAGAGGAAAATTCAGCTCTCCAAAATCCCTAGCTGTCGTTGTGTTTGAATTTGTTGGGTTTCAAGGCTGCAATTTCCGACCGGCTGGGTTGGTTTCCAGTACCTGTTATTTTTTGTGTAACAAAGGGCTGCTTATGCTTCTGTTCTTCTTTTACTGTGATGCTATTTTTATCTCTGTGCAATACCTATAATATTTTGAGGCTTGTGGTTTTGCTTTCCTTGGTTCTGGTTGGCCCTATTGTTTATGCTTGGGTTGCTTTTTGGCCGGGCTGTAATTCTGTTATTACTTGTGGCTTGGCTCTTCCATTGTGCGGAGATAATCACTTTGTGAGTTTTTTGTTTACTGCTTATTTAAAGGTCATTACTGATGTATTTTTGGATTTTAACTTCCTCATTCTGATTTTTGTCATGAGTTCAAACCTTGCAGGTGGCTTGGCCTGCATGAATATCTTAAGTTTCTGCAGGTTTAAGGTTTGGATTATATATTTCTTTTCTCCTAAGCATTTTTTGCAGATCTGCCTTTTCATGCAATGTGAGCTTCAACTTTTGGGGAAGTTTGTGCTGAGACAGCCATTCTTTTGATCTTCGTGTTTTTTTGTAATTGTGCTTAGTAGGGATCTAAGGCTTTTAGGTTTTCTTTTGCTTGTTTTTTTAGCCCTTTTAAGGACTATGCAATTTTTTTCTTAATTAACGCATATGCTCCTCCGTGGGTCCCCTCACCAAAACAAAAAACAAAAGCATACAATAAAAGAAAACATCCAATAATAATAATAATAATAAAGCATACAATAATTTCCCTAATCCCCAAACAACCTCCCTATCTTTCCCTCCTAGCCAGTCCCCTTCTCCTATTCAAAATTGTCCTTGGGCCCCACCCCAAGGATCGAGCAATCAGCCAAGGCGGCTCTGTTCTGCCTCAAACAGGCAGACTATTCCACCTCCAAAAAGCTAGAGCCGGTTCAGGAAGGATAGGTCTAACACAAACATCTCTATTATCAAAGCCCTTCTAAGAGAACCCATACATGCAGATCGAAGGATTTTATTTACTGGTGCTTAAACTAAAGAGAAATACTATACTCCTTACAAAATTCTATACAAAACTCATAACACTTCCCATAATCTCAAATAAAAGTGGATGCCGCTCTTCCAAACTTGATTTATCCATCAATGTACATAGGCTTTTTTCCCCCCAATAATGTAACATTGCTCTTACCTAAAATATTGCAACCAATAATCAAAGAAAATATTGTGTTCCATATGTGGGACATTTTTCTACCGCATGACAAAAAGAAAATGAATACATCACATGCTACACAACATTTAAAATCCGAACATAATTTAGACGTGACATTTAAAATGCACATATAAGTACATATGTTTGAAAATAAAGAAATCACTTCATTCGCAAATTGCAGTATCAAAAGACCTTAAAATCAATGTTATATAAAGTGTCATGTGATTCTACCAATTTATGATCCTAACCAATCAATTTTAGAAAACAAGCCCAACCATTTATTTACTTTCATCAAAATTAAATCCTCATATTTGAATTTTAAGGATTGCATAGATTTTTAAGTGTTAGAATTCAAAGTATAAATTGCTTTATGAATGTATTATATAAGTAGATTATGCAAGTATGAAGTATGCCAAAAATCATAAAAACAATAAGAGTTAATCCTAATTTTAAATAGTGACCCCCTTGGATAATTGTCATAACTCTTCATTTAGAGTTGCATTGTATCTAGAAATCTCTGCAGAGCCTATATATTCCCATAAGATAGTTTTGGAATGATAAGCCAAGCTATTTGAGTTCTCCTCCAAATAAGAGTATGATCATAAGTCTCATTATCTATATCTATATCTATACTACTATAAAAAAAGAGGTGTGTTCAATCAATGATTCTTACGGTCAACTTTAGAAAATAATCCCTACCATTTATTGACTTTCATCAAAATTAAATCATCATATTTAAGTTCTAAGCATCGGGCATAATTCCAAGTGTTAGAATGCAAAGTATAAATTTCTTCTATGAATTTATTATAAGTATAACATGCAAGTATGAAGTATGTAAAAAATCCAAAAAATACAAAGAATTAATCCCAATTTTATGCTAATCCCCAAACAGCCTCCCTATCTTTCCCACTTGATGAAGCTTGGTACTACTTTCAAAAAGTATCACCTTAACGCAATTGAAATAAATACAAAGTAAAGTGCTCAAGGATATGCAATACTAAAAAGAAAGTCACGAAAAACAAAAAGATATTAAGACTATAAAATAGTTTTAAACATGAACAAAAAGATCAGAAGAACCCATAAAGTTGCACAAAATGTTAAAGCAATAACAAAGTTAGCATTTAATCTACCCGCCAAATAAAATAAAATCAAACTGATATGAAGATCATGTTAATAATTTATGCTAGATAGCACAAAACAAATTGAGAGGTTTATAGAAAATCATACCTCATCAATGTTCACAGGTGGTGCTAATTCCGTAGCACTAGGTGTCCAAATCTTAATGTCACTCTCAATTCCACTACTTGCAAACATTGGAGCACAAGGGTGAGGTTCGATACAATTAACTATATCTTTGTCACCTTCCATCACTCGCAAGAGTTCTCCACCTCGTTTCCTCCAAATAAAGATGCGACCACAATCTGACCCACTGATAACATATTCACAGTGGGGACCAAAAAAGCTCACACCTTTCACTGTATCACAGTTCCGGTGTCCCTTATAAGCCTGTGGCCCAGGCATTTCTTTGGAATTTGAAGTGGATGATGATGAAGCTGAACTTAGCCCACCTCCACTATCCCTATTCACAGCATATTCCCTGGCTTGGTTGATTGAATTGAACCCAAGTCCATCATACTTTGAGAAGAGATAGATTAGCTCATTATTATATGATGCTAGCAGCTCACTCTGGTCTGAGAAAGCCAAACCTGTTATCCCAACACGCAAGTCACCAATCAGATGCGGAGGACAGAAGCAGTCGGTGGATTCACAGTTACTTGAGCCATCCCATTTGTTCTTTCGAATGTCATATATTCTAGCAAATTCATCAGATCCTGCAATCGCAAAAAGGTTGGGATTCCGTGGATCTATTGCAATGGCATTTAGACTAACAGTGCGCATGTAATCAGATTTGTCATGAAAAGATTTGCAAATGAAGAGCTTTGTTGCAGATTTTGTTCTCAAATCGAACTGCCAAAAATGAGATTGAATCAGTATCAAATAGCAAAGACAGATAAACTGCAAATGGCATTTTTTCTTTCTTTCTTTTTGAATTACTCACATGCTGAACAAGACCATCTTCACCGCAGCTATAAAAAATATGTGAGCTTCCAGGCTCAATGGCCAGCCTATGAGCCCTACCTTCATGCTGCCCTAACAATGTAGTGGCAACCTTTCCACCATCTAGGATCTGGGTATGCCTCACCTGGAGGAATAATAAAATGGGTGTTTCTCATGTATTCGAACTGCAGATCATCAGGAAAATTAACACCTTGACAGTGCATTTGGATTATTTGTGTGAAAAAAGGAGAACTATATACCTCCCCATCTGCGGCACATGAGACGATGATCCGATCATCAGTGTAGGGCATAAATTTTGCCTGAAAAACATTGTTACCATGGCCTGAGTGAAATGATAATTTAACAGTCCCAGAATCCCAATGCCACACCATTATCATTCTGTCATCAGAACCTGAGACAAGAAGGTCACCAGAAGTGTTGAAACTTATTGTGTTCACACAGCCCCGGTGTTTATCTAGCTTCTTACAAATAGTAAGCCTGCGGACAAGACCCTGTAGGAATAAAAGATAGGACAAGCTCGTAGCAATGAATACACAAGAACTTCAGATAGCTCAAAGAATAATTAACAGTTAGGTAGCATCCAATTACAAGTGGCTACTCGCTAGCCAGCTAAAATATGTATAATTTAGTAGCAAACGTGGCAATTGTTTGTGGATTTGAAAAAAAAAAGATAAAATAACCTCTAAGCTGAAATTACAACCGAATAAAGCCCAATTTGAAAAGCTAAATCACAGATGCTAGAATGTTTCTTACTGAAAAAATAAACAGAAACATGCAAATTTCCGTTGCTAAATATTTATGATTTTTTATGATTTTAAGAAATCTCTCGAAAGTTGAAAAAAAAAATACAAGTACCTCCTTACTATACTTTTCTAAAAATCTAAAAATCATGAAATTGAAAACAGTAAAGAGCCCAAAAATTTATATAGATCGGAAAATTAAATTTCTTCTTACTACATAAACCAGTTTATGTATTAAACATCAATTTCAGAGTTGTACCAGAGTTGACAGCATCCAAATACATGACATGCAGATCTACCAAATGAAACTTCTATTGCACTCTTAAAGCAAGCATATGGTCAAAAACATTGAAGAGATAAACAGACAATGTGAAATTGTGGATTTGATGTTGGACGTGTCCTTGGTCATGTTGCTTCCAGCAGATCCGGCTATTGCGGATTGCGGAGGGATGGGAAGATCAATGTTGGTTCTTGGATGAGGGGGAGATTGGAGAAAGAGTGTGGTTCCGAGTTCTAATTGTCATAGACAAAATGGTGTTGATGCCGGTAAGTGCAGAAGGCATGAAAGAACAAGATTTAACACTAGTTACGCATGATCGTTTAAGCTTCACGGCATGGCTACTCCAATTATCAAGCAAATGATCTCATGAAAGCACCAATGATGAGAACATGATCTCATTTTGAATATTTAGAGCTTTCACTACACACAAAAAAAAAAGAATAAATAGAGTAAACCGAAGAAAATGGAAATATTCATTCTTTCATTCATTTTATCTCCATCTTCTTCCCTAATGGGTCATATTTATAAAATGCAAAATTCCTATATTAACGCAACTCTATTAGCCCGTTTCTAACTAACTAAACAATTACAACCTGTTGTTGAGGGTTTATATCAGCAACATAGCATCCCTCTTAACAAACCAAACTAGCTGCAAAAATATCCAAATAAAATTGTTTCTAAAAAATATATTAGAAGTAACAACTTGGATCAAAAACATTATTTCATCACTATAAACTAGGATATAGATTAACAAAGATGAAGCTAATTTAAGCACAATTGACAAGGACTAGCTTAAGTGGAGCGATGCTTTGCATCATGAGCCAAGCTTTCATGACAATAAAAATCTCACTGGAAAATATTTCAAAGCCTAAAATCCTTGAATTCTTCACCAAAAAAGTAAGGCATGCCAATAATTTGCAGAATAACTCTTACGAAATTAATTAAAAGTACTTAACATCTACTAAGATGAGCCACTTCATTTTAATTGTTTACAATATAGAGTGAGGTACTTGTAAACCCCAAATACAATCTCAGAATCCATAGAAATCCATTGTAATGCATACACTAATAAAAAAAAGAAGCAATAAGAACAATAATGATCATGGTATATGCAATGTCGCAAGAATTTACCCAGGTAATGCAATGGGTAAACCTCTGTAAACTTCAGCAATAATGATCATGGTGATACGTGTAGCATGAGAATTTTGCATGAGCAGCAATGGAGACTTATTTGAGAATGTTCTACCTGGGAAAATTTTGAAGAGAAACCCTAGCCTTCACCTACCTCTCCAAGAGTCTCTACTCCCTTTCCTCCGGCTCTATCAGAGGATCTCCTTTTCTCCTAATGAAATTACCTCCACCGCCGTCTTCAGCATTGGAAAGCCCCTTCAATAAACATCTTCCAGCATCGCAATCCTTATGTCTAGTACGCTATCTCACCAGGATTTTCCACCACTCAATCAACAATTCACAAATGTTCCTCTTGGAACTATGGAACTAGTAACCCTTCAACCTCTAACACCCCACCAACAAAACCTAACATTTTCGTAAACCTAAACTAGATAAACCTTCTATCCAAGAAATCCCTACAACAAATAAGAATTAAAAAAAATAAAAAGAAATCCCTACAACAAAAGATTTTCCAGGAAGTTTCACTCCTTCCCAAGTTAAATTCATTCATTTTTTGAACCAAGAAGTTGAAGACGGTTCGTAGAAGTGGGAACTCTCCTTGGTCGGCTATTCAATCGATAAACATCTCTTCTATGAAGCTCTTCTTACAACCATTAAAAGGACATGGAGGCTTAAAGGTCCTCTCAATCTTTCATTTTTGAATGATGGATTTTTCCTTTTTCCTGTTTTACTCATCGGACGACTATGAAATGGCCCGGTTGAGTGGCCCTTGGTTCTTTTTTGAGAAGCCATTCTTTCTAAAAAAAATGATCTTCGAATTTTAAGCCTAAAAGAGAGGATTTAACTTCAATTTTTCTTTGGATAATTATGGATTTGGCTTTTAGCTGTCGGAACCCTTTGAGGATATCTAAAATAACTAGTGCTATTGTGATGCGAGCAAAAATTTGCAAAAGGACCCAAATTTTTGCAAGCAAAAAATAGACCTTCCTAGGTAATAGAAAATACACAAAATACCCAAAAGACACAAAATACGACAATTGAACAAAAAAAAACTTCAATTTATAATATAAAAGACTTACAAACTTTTGACGCTTACAAACGATAAAATAAAGACACAACGACTTTCTTAAAACTGCTTGCCAAATGTTGAGAAGAAGGATACAAGTGAGGTGGATACTTGCGGGAAGAAGAATGAGATTAGAAGCCAAGACGAAGTATAGCTTGCAAGCTATAGAGAGGAGAAGAGGAAGAGGTGGCATAGCTCGCAAGCTATCCAAGAAAAGAAGAAAAACCTCTCAGGTTTTTATCCAAAAATTTCATTTTTATCCATCCTCTTTTGACCCCCCTTGCCTACATCAAATTCTCCTCCGATTGAAAATGTTCATCTCCCGATGAGGTTGCTTTAGATTTCATCTAAGGAGGCAACGAAGGAGCCTCAAGCTCTTGAATTTGGGCTTCATACTTCTTCAAAATCTTCTCACGTTCTTGCTTGAGTTGGTCTTGTAACAGTTTCTTTTTCTTCTCGAATTTCTCTGAACACGTATGCAATTTCATTTGTAATTTGTATAGTTCATTCCGCAAATGATCTATTGAACTTCCTTCCGTTGGAATCCACCTGTCCTTTGGGACAGGGACTTCAAGATCTTCTCGATTGCATTCTTCCACAACGGGCTCAATTTTTTTGTGATTTTCCATTTTTTAAACACTTGAAAAAAGACACGAAACAACCTAGGAAGACACACACCTAGGCTCTGATACCAATTTTTTGCTCACAAAAATTTGGGAGATGGGGTGGATACTTGCGGGAAGAAGAATGAGGTTAAAAGACTAGACGAAGTAGAGGAGTAACTCGCAAGTTATCCCAAGATAGAGAGGAAGAAGTGGAACAAGCTCTCAAGCTTTTCCAACAAAAACCATAAGTTTTTCCATTCCAAAAATTGCATTTTTTCCAACCTTTTCAAGCCTCAAATCATCTCTAATTTATAGGCAAAAGGAAGAAGCTAAACAGTCATAGCACCTTCAACCAAATCCAATCAGATTTAGGAAAATGAAAGGCCAAAAGACACCATAACATCACATAAAAATGCATAGCAAAACAAGAAGAAACAGCTACGGGAAACCCAGCCAAAAGCCACGGGAAGCCCAGCCAACAAGGGACCCGAAGAGCCAACACAAGAAACAGGGCAGAACTTCACGGGAAAACAGCCAGGAAACAAAACCGGTAAACAAAGAAGACCCAACGGGCTGCAAGGAATAGAACCGACAAACAGGGAATCCAAACAGGCAGCCAGTCAACAGAGAGCAAACGGCACAATAAAGGAAATGAAATGCACTTAGGAAATAGCAACAGCTAGGAGAAAATCGAGAACAACAAGCAGCCCAAGGCCTTAATTCCATGGAAGAAATCAAAGAGACACAAGAAGGGGAAGAGACATGAGTGGGGAAACCAAAGAGTCTTTAGAGAGGGGAGTAAAGGAGGGGGAATGAATCTAATTAATTGTATTAATGAGCTGATAAAGTAGTAGAAGAGCATTAATGAGCTAAAAACTAAGTAGAACCCAATTTATTTAGCTCAAAACCAAGCAGCCAAAGCCTAATCCGAGAGCAGCCATGGCCCACACCAAGAGGCAGAAAACAGTCCAAAGCTTGCCTACATCAATTCTCCTCCTGTTGAAAGAATTCATCTCCCGATGATTTGTCTTTAGATTTATTCTGAGGAGGCAACGAAGGTGTCTCAAGCTCTTGAATTTTTGCAGCATACCTTTTCAAGACCTCATCTCGCTCTCGCTTGAATTGTTCTTGTAACAGTTTCTTTTTCTTCTCGAATTTCTCTGAACACATATGCACTTTCATTTGTAATTTGTATAGTTCATTCTGCAGAGGATCTGTTGAACTTCCTTCCGTCGGAATCCACCTGTCCATTGGGACAGGGACTTCAAGATCTTCTGGATTGCATTCTTCCACAACGGACTCAATGTTTTTGTGATCTTCCATTTTTTAAACACTTAAAAAAAGACACGAAATAACCTAGGAAGACACACACCTAGGCTCTGATACCAATTTGATGCAAGCAAAAATTTGGGAAAGGACCCAAATTTTTGCGAGCAAAAAACAAACCTTCCTAGGTAATAGAAAATACACGAAATACCCAAAAGACACAAAATACGACAATTTAACAAAAAAACAACAACTTCACTTTATAATATAAAAGACTTACAAACTTTTGACGCTTATAAACGACAAAATAAAGATACAACGACTTTCCTAAAACTGCTTGCCAAATGTTGAGAAGAAGGATACAAGTGAGGTGGATATTTGCGGGAAGAAGAATGAGATTAGAAGCCAAGACGAAGTATAGCTCGCAAGTTATAGAGAGGAGAAGAGGAAGAGGTGGCATAGCTCGCAAGCTATCCAAGAAAAGAAGAAAAACCTCTCAGGTTTTTATCCAAAAATTTCATTTTTATCCATCCTCTTTTGACCCCCCCCCCCCCCCCCCCTACCTACATCATATTGGCTATTCGCTGACCACTAAAAAACTAGAAAAAAAGCAAAGCAAGCCTTCCATATGGGATAACCATTTATCAGGAGGCAAGGAGCAAATTCTGAGAATACTTTATGAATAAAACCCCACTCTTTGTTTGGGTTATGAATCTTTTGTTTATCCTCCGAATCTATGCCCTTTTAAACCAACACAACAAGCCAAACCTCCTCCCTGATGTCGGAGTTGAAGTAGGAATCCAAGGGTTCCTACTCTCTAATGGGAGTAAATGATTTCAGGAGTTACAAACCCTTCACAGAACACTGCAGCAAACTCATCACCCCCAAAATCTAATCATGCTACAAACAATAAATCACCAACAACTAAAAATCATGTAGATCAATAACTTATCTTAATACTCCTTAAAAGGCCTACTGCCCATTACCACATCCCCTCAAATCATGTACTATGAGCCAAACAATATACTTATTCTCAACACAAATTTAGAAATCTCATCCCAAGCAACCTCGGGCATGCAAAAAATACATTCAAATCATTATCAACCCAACATTTCAGCCACCAACAAGGCCTAGAAATTTGTCACCCATCCCACAAAATCCCAATGACAAATCCAACCTCTGCCAGGCTACAATAGGCTTGATAGATTGCTTACTTGTAAGAACTTGATTCAATCTTTTAATATTTATCTATTTGATATTCTGGAGACCAATATAAGCAATTCTCAAATTTATGACATGTGGTTTTACAAATCTCAAATGTAGTATGAATATGAAGTAAAATAATTTGTCTCGCTCTCAACCAGACAAAATTTGACTCATATGAAAGCTACTAAAATACCCTTTATTCCCGTATATATTGATAACAAAAGTATGCATGGTCAAGTCCATTGTAGCAAAAGCACATCTTTCTTTATCTCTATGATTTATGCTTCAAATCACCCTAATGAAAGAAGCAATCTTTGGTCTACAGGTAAGGATATTAGAGAAAATACTAATCAATCTTGGGCTTTAATGAAGGATTTAAATTGTTGCAGGCATATAAGTGAAAAAAATGGAGGAAATCCTATTCCTAATAACACGTACTAGGAATTCAATAATATGATTTTTGAAGCTGAGGTTGAGGACTTGGCTTCGATGGGTCTTACCTATGCTTGGTTCAAAAACAAGACTAATAATCCTATTCACGTTAAGCTTGACAGGGTCCTCGTGAATGATGCTTGGCTTGACTTATAACCTCTCACTATCTACATAGTTGAAAATTCTAGGTGCTCAAACAACTCACCCTTGATTGTTCAAACCTCCCACAAATGTAAGAAAAAGCACAAGATCCTCTACAAAAGCTATTGATCCAAACTATCACAATTCTGGGAGGATCTTAAATTTGCATTCATCATTAAAATTAGTGGAGATCCAATAACTTTCATTATTCCAAGCTTCATAAGCTCAAAGCCATCATTAAGACTAGAAATTCCTCTTCATCATCCCATATCACTTCTAACATTAGAGCTCTTGGAAATCAACAAGCTACTAGCTTTCAAATGCTCAATAATGACCTTCTTAACCAGTTTTTAATTGTTGATGCTAATTACTTGGGTGATCTCTCTCAAAATCCTATTCTAATTGGTCTTCTTGGATAATTTAAATAGATAAAACAAAGTGATTAGCTATTGATGAGGAGGATCTCAAATTTCTTTATAGTAAAAACCATAGGTGCATAAGACAAATTACTACTTATTGAGTTCTTTTTCTAATAATTGATATTACAGAAGCCTCAATTATTCATTCAGAAAGCTATTCAACAATATAAATACACATTCAATGGGTCTCACCTATGCTTGGTTCAAAAATAAGATAAATAATCCTATTCACATTAAGCTTGACAAGGTCCTCGTGAATAATGCTTGGCTCGGCGTATATCCTCTCTATCTACAAAGTGGAAAATTCTAGGTGCTCAAACCTCCCACAAATGTAAGAAAAAGCACAAGATCCTCTACAAAAACTATTGATCCAAACTACTACAATTCTGGGAGGATCTTAAATTTGCATTCAACATTAAAATTAGTGGAGATCCAATAACTTTCTTTATTCCAAGTTTCATAAGCTCAAAGCCATCAATAAGATTAGAAATTCGTCTTCATCACCCCATATCACTTCTAATATTAGAACTCTTGGAAATAAACAAGCTACTAGCTTCCAAATGCTCAATAATGACCCTCTCAGCCAGTTTTTAATTGTTAATGCTAATTACTTGGGTGAGCTCACTCAAACTCCTATTCTAATTGGTCTTCTTGGATAATTCAAATAGATAAAACAAAGTGATTAGCTACTGACGAGGAGGATCTCAAATTTCTTTATAGTAAAATAAAATGCAGTAAAAAGTAAAAACCATAGGTGCATAAGAGAAATTACTACTTATTGAGTTCTTTTTCTAATAATTGATATTACAGAAGCCTCAATTATTCATTCAGGAAGCTATTCAACATTATAAATACACAAAATATTTATGCCTAAATTTTCCTCTAATCAACCTATTATTTATTATTTAATGGTATTTAATATTAATAAACATATATTTTTTATTGTGCGCTATATTTAAAAAGACATGCGCCGCATCATATACTAGGCACCATGACTCCACAGGGATCTTTGCGCCATGGTGCACCATTTGCCACTGACAAGTATGGCGCTAGACAGCCTCTAGGAAATCAAGGGTGCCTAAAGCCAAGATCTATCATATTTATGAGGAAATGGGTAACTTTTGACCTTTACGAGTCAAGTACTTGGATTTTTCATAATATGTTCTTTAGTTATCTTCATGCTTTGATGATATATTTTGAGCATAGCAAACTTTTTGTGCAGCTCTAGTGCTTTATTGTAATCCTTTTTTAGTTTTATTTTGAGCTTGTGCCTACTGTTTGTAAGCATTATATATTTATATTTAATGGATTGGGATTTGCCCTCCATTTTCCTCCAAAAAATTGCAAAAAGTAATTATTACAATATAATGATGTCATTGCAAGCAATAAATAAAATATGCACAAGAATGACCGCCAGCAAACACTCTGAAATTAGTGTGATGTCAATGGGTTGGTGATCTGGATGGCAGAACTAGCATAAAAAAGAATAAAATTTCTAAAATTATGATGTTGCCAAATTTTTCCCGTCTGGACATGTGTTTTATGCATACTGGAGTCTGGATACTTGGATAGTTAAGTGTGGATTGGGGCCTGTGGGTGGTGTCACAATCGTTGTTCAATAAAAAAAATCAAATATGTAAGTGCCCATGTGCTGGCATTCAGACACCAACATTCACAAATACAGGCAAGACAGAAGCTAGGATTCAGAATTCAGCGCATGAAAAGGCGGGTGGTCTTACTCAAGGTACAGCAGGAAGAGATTGCTTTCGAAGCTGTGCTTGCACAAATTAATCATCAGTCAATAGATATAAAATTCAATTTGAAAGGTCCACTACTTTTGAAATCAATCCTTAATATGTGCTTAATGGGAAGAACAAAAATAGGTGCTGGTGACATAAATTACACTATGTAATGCGGTTGGGTAAAGTAATGGTTTCAAACTCTAGGGATCAATGATAAATGTGTGGATTTGTGGACCGCCAGAGCCAATAAAGAAAACTTTTATTTCTGTTTTAATCAGAAGAAACATTTTTCGTAGTTTGCACCCGCTCCATAAGAAAAACAGCCAAAAATATCATATGAAACACCACGTCTACAATCATCTAAAGGCAAATCATGGCACGGCATGAGGTCAACAACTTCTAGCGGTGGAGAAATTGGATCACCGTGGCGATCATTAAACGGACGAAGATTAAAAAATCATACATCGCGGTTAATTGGAATCAGGGAATCTCGACCAGGCCTAAATTATAAATCCATCTTCATAACTGTGTATGAACTCTAATAAAATAACTTAAGTAGCATAAAAGTCCGGGATTCAAACCTCAGAAGCCCCAAAAACATTCGCGAAGCTTCTCGGAGTGAGATTCCCAACTTCCCGCTCCAACACATCGACGACGCCACCGCCGATGAATCTTCCTCTCTTCAAACCCCTCATTGCTTCACTCTACCTGTGCAACGACCAACAAATTTCCAAGCAGAAAACAGGAGATCCTACCACTAACCCCAACGGAGCCTCAAGCCGAAGCCTCGCATCTGGATGCTTTTATGGAGACAAACCATGAGGGCAGATCAATCGACGGCGACTGCTAGGACGTGGATGAAGGGCTAGAAAATAAGGAAGCTTCGAAGTCGCTGGAAACGATTCCAAGCTTCCACACCGATCATTATTTCCCTCGGCAGCGCAAAACGCCAATCCACAGAGTTGATATAGGTACGATATGATAAATAAGGAAAAAAATATGTGAGGATATTATTACTGAAAAGTTACTAAATTTATTGTTAGATTAATATAGCACTATTAAATCTATTTATATTTATACTATACTAAAAATTAGAGAATATTTTATTTAAAATTAATTTTTATTTTATATTTACAAATATAAATCTCAACTACTCAAAATTTACATTTTTTTCATTTTTTTTTCAAGCAAAACAACGTCTAAATGCTTTTACCATTAGATATGATACATTTTGAAAAAAATTCAATTCATCAGCATAAATCTCAAGATAATATTTAAATTAAAAAAAATTTGTAGTTAAATTCACATTTATTCTAACTTTGGTTTCAACAAATTTATAGTTAATCGATAAGAAAAGCACATCGATAACACAAGTGTTCCAATAAGAATCCAAATGAGCTCAAATCAAGCACGTAAAATATATTTGTAGCTTGATGGTATTAAATTTAGGACCAAATATTCTCCAAATATGGCATACTTATAGTCAAATCAATCGAGTTAACCAGACTAAAGATTATTTCATTCTAAAATCAACAAGGGACTTAAATACTAATAAATGACCTGAATTCAAGAGAATCAATATGGTCTATTTGATCTAATATCTTGGATATTAGACAAATTTACCAAAATGTCATTCTTAAAGGGGCTATAAATAAGATCTCATTTTCAACAAGAAGATAGGTTTGAGATATGAGAGAGCTATGAAACTATATTGCATTTGCACGTGATCACTGCCTTGACCACCATTAGGGATCACCATAATTGTTGCTAGACTTTCATCATCCGGCTCTTGTTGCTTGACTATTAGCCTCTAACCCTATTGTCGGCTTTAACTATATAAGGAGCACTATTGTAGTAATCAGTTACTTATAATGATCGTAAATGATCTAGTTTAAATTATGTATTTTCTTAATTCGGTGAATGTTTCAGCATTATTTTTTGTTTGAAATTGATCCCAAGGGTTAAGTGGGTTTGGATTGGAATAAAAAGTATGTGCGTAGAAAAAAAAAAAATAAAACCCTTTTGAGTGTTGCGAGCTACATTATGGGCACAACATCGTTAGCACTTTATTTTCTGGTAGAATAAAGATGTTTCTGGGAGTGTTTGACACTATATTTTTTATATTATGAACAGAGTTTAGGATATTTTGTAAGCGTTACGGCACTGGGCCTTCAAGCACCACAACACTATGTTTTGAATTTTTATATAAATATCAAATTTCTCTAGAACAAAAATATCTAAAATTAGTTTCACTATCGAATCAAATAGCTTGAGAGAGAGAAAGATAGAGGGAAAGGAGGAGGATTTTAGAGAAAAAAAAGTCTATTTTGAAGGTATTCATGTTGTTTTCAATGGTCAGGCTACTTGGGAAAGCTGTTTGGATTGAGGTATGTTAGATTTATCCTATCTTTATTTTTAATAATATGAGTTTATATAAAGTTTTGGCTTTTTACTTGAATTGACGTCACAAAATTGAGATAACTTGATATCTAGGAATTAATCACTGTGTAACTTCTAGTATGTTTTTGTTATCATTATTATGCACATTTTAACATATTTCTTTTTAATTTTTATTAAGTATTTATGATTATACAAAGTTTTGAGTACTTTGATGTGTGTACAAATTCTAATAAAAGTTACCATAGAAGGATAAAAGCTTTAAAATATTGATGTGAATATTATATGTGAATAGCTTTATGATTGATAATTATTAAAGTGTGTGTATAAATTTACCTTGAAGTTCTGACTGCTTTGTCATAAATATGAATGTTTGATTATGTTTACATAATTTGAATGTACTTATATTTTTGTGATTACATGATTGAATTGTGTGAAAGAATAAAATGTTGATAAGGGCTTGATATTAAACGAATGAGTGGCGGTATGCGCTGGAAGTCATAATGGACAAATAATATGTGTCATGCACTGTGTTATAAAGGCCTGATACTGATGTGCTATACACATAGAGTCATAAATTTGCTTTTTGTATCAGTGAAATGTTTGGGAGATATAAAGGCCTGAGGGGAGACTGGTGTGATGTGATTGAAGATTGATGAAAAGTGTTCATTTTTATTATCTTTAAATGTGAGTTATTTTTGTTGTCTGATTGACTAGTTATGTTGATACTGAATTGAGAATAGCTAAGCATTTGATATATGAGACATTATAGTAACATTATTTTGAACCTATTTTTGAGAATTTTTGTATGGATAGTATGTTTTAATTTTTATATCATGATATAATAATATATTTATTTATTATTAAGAATTTGGGTAGGTTTTGTCTAGCTTATTGAGTTATGGTTTGGTCATAATTAAATGCTCTTTCCGCATGTGTTAATTTCAGGGTAGGGAAAAAATAAAGGGGCATATTGAATAGAAAGAGGTTGAAGATTTCTAGTGTTAAGTATTTTTTTTTACAATTAGATTTTTTTTATAATCACGTTGTATTTTGATGATTATATAATCATTTTGCATCATGATTATTGTATATGTAGATATTTTGACCGTATAGCTTTTTGGAGATGATTGAAAATACTTATGAGTTATTTTCTGCATTTAAATTGACATTTAGTGGCTTTATATTTTTGTTCATAAATGAAATGAAAAGAAATTCTTTTCAAATAGATATTGGAAATCATCTTGTCGTGATTCGATACATCGTAATTATTTAATATAAGGGTTATGTCGGGTTGGGTCATGATAAATTGTATGCATGCATACACTCAATTTCTATAATATTTACAACATAAATAAATAATAAGTAATCTTAACTATAAATAATCACATATTCTTTAATTATGAGAAGTGGAGGATTATTGTATCTCCTAATATATAATGTATTATTAAGATTGGGCTAGACCATATGGTTTTACCCTATAACACCTTCAAGATCAGTATACAGTTCAACATATTCTGACTCAATCTAAAAAAGGCTATCCACTGAATTTATGCATTTAGAACTATTATGCATGTGTCTGAGTATATTTTGTGTGCATGTGTTTCAAAGTCGATCCCATAGGTCTATTTGCATGTTCCATAATTTAGAATTTTTTCTCTAGAGGAGCCATGACATTAGGGTAAGCGGTGCTTCGACACTAAGTTCTCTAGAATTTTGAAAAAAAAAAATTCAATGTAGCGGTGCTAGGAGTGGTAGTGCAGTTCTGTGGGCTCCTTGAGGGAGTGTCGTGGCTAGCGTTGTTGGGAATCGTGATGCTGACAAAAATTTAATAATAAAATTTCTAAATATTTAGGTATTTTTATGTAAAGTTTGTCAAGTTGTAGAGATCATAGTTCTAAATATTTGTCAAGTTGTAGAGAGCTAGCGTAGTTCTAAATATTTAGGTATTTTTATGTAAAATTTTGTCAAGTATTTTTGAAACATTGATTTTCTAAAACTGTAAAAAAAATATTCAGGCACTGAAAAAATAGTAATGTAGAACAATTAACCTCTGAAATGTAGTTTTTCATTATCTTTAATAATTGGTAGAACTTTGAGTTAGTAAATTTTTGCTACATTATATTAGATTTGATTGCTAAAATATTGTCCGTAAGGTATATCTATTAAATTATGTAAATAGTTTAATTTATGTTTACCTATACATTTGTGCATCTCTGAATGATATTCTATTGTATATGAGAAGTTCCAGGGAGTTCTATTATATATCGGTAGAGTTATGTTACAAAAATTTTGAATGTGGTGAGAACACTAGTAGTCCTGAGGGTCAGAAGTTCTGAAAGGAGTGTATAATGATCTAACGTTTTCAACGGGAGATATAAGGGATATAAGGGATGGAGTTCTGTTACTTTCTATTATGCACAATGCATTTATTCATAGTATGTTTAGTTCATTGGGCTCTAAAATTTTTAACTCATTTAGTTATCTACAAAAACTTATATTATTCAAACATAATTTTGAAGCACATTCATTATTAGGATTGGAACAACTATTTTACTCTAAGTCATTGGTTTTATAATTATTAAGAATTAATATGAGGGAAAATATAATATGATGATCTATGTTAGCACAATTTGTGTTTCTGCATTTAATTGTTTGGCCAGGATAGGGGTAAAAGGTCGGTTGAGTAAATAAGATTGATTTTCTAAGTATGGTTGGTATATAGGTACCATTTTTTTTTTTAAGATTTTTTTTTTAATAGTTCTTACATTTACGTATTTCTTGTCTTATGTCTGTTTGTTTTTAAAAATTGTTATAGCAAAAAATATGTATTGTATAATCTCATAGATAAATATAATAGATAAATATAAAGGAAGAAATTTCTTTTTTGGATTACAAATTTATGTAAAGTGCGAGAAGTATAAGCTCATGTGCATGGGTGGAGGGAGGGGGAGCACGTACCCCCCCCCTCCTCCCAAAAAAAAATGCATTATGGTAGAATCCCTTATGAGATTTCATTTTATTTATTACATATTTTTTTGCATTTCAAGTCTTCAATCCAACTTCTAACCGGACCATGCAATGCTAAAAAGAAAAAAATTACCCATTATGGTAAAACCCTTTGTCAGCTTTCTTTTTATTTATTACAAGCTTTTTCCATTTCAAGTCTTCAATCCACCTTCTACCCGGACCATGCAATGCTTCAGCTGTAGAGAGAGAAGACTAATGGGGTAATATTGAAAGAGAGAGGGAGGAATGACTTTCCTGTGGACGGATTGACAAAAAAAAAAATTCAATGTAGCGGTGCTAGGAGTGGTAGTGCAGTTCTATGGGCTCCTTGAGGGAGTGTCGTGGCTAGCATTGTTGGGAACCGTGATGCTGACAAAATTTTAATAATAAAATTTCTAAATATTTAGGTATTTTTATGTAAAGTTTGTCAAGTTGTAGAGAGCATAGTTCTAATTATTTGTCAAGTTGTAGAGAACGTAGTTCTAAATATTTAGGTACTTTTATGTAAAATTTCTATCAAGTATTTTTGAAACATTGATTTTCTAAAACACAGTAAAAAAAAATATCCAAGCACTGAAAAAATAGTAATGTAGAACAATTAACCCCTGAAATGTAGTTTTGCATGATCATTGATAATTTGGTAGAACTTTGAGTTAGAAAATTTTTGCTACATTATATTGGATTTAATTGCTAAAATATATATTGTCCCTAAATAGTTTAATTTATTTTTACCTATACATTTGTGCATCTATGAATTATATTATGTTGTATATGAGGAGTTTGAGGGAGTTCTATTATATATCCGTAGAGTTATGTTACAAAAATTTTGAATGTGGTGAGAACACTAGTAGTTCTGAGGGTCAGAAGTTCTTAAAGGAATGTATAATGATCTAAAGTTTTGAATGGGAGATATAATGGATGGAGTTCTGTTACTTTCTATTCTGCACAGTGCATTTATTCATATTATGTTTAGCATACTTTACTTTATGTTTAGTTCATAGTGCTTTGAATTTTTTAACTTATTTAGTTATCTACAAAACCTTATATTATTCTAACAAAATTTTGAAGCACATTCATTATTAGGATTGGAACAACTATTTTACTCTAAGTCATTGGTTTTATAATTATTAAAAATTAATTTGAGGGAAAATATAATATGATGAGCTGTGTTAGCACATGTTGTGTTTTGCATTTAATTGTTTGGACAGGATAGGGGTAAAAGGTCGGTTGAGTAAATAAGATTGATTTCTAAGTATGGTTGGTGTATAGGTAGCATTTCTATTTTTTTTTAGATTATTTTTTTTTAACAGTCCTTACATTTACGTATTTCTTGCCTTATGTCAGTTTGTTTTTAGGAATTGTTATAGCAAAAAATCTGTATTGTATAATTTCATAGATAAATATAAAGGAAGAAATTTCTTTTTAATTTGGATGACCAATTTTTGTAATTCTTTCTTTTAAAATTATTTACTAATCCATAGAAGCCATCAAAATATTTTTTTGGACACATGAAAAACATAAATGGTTTGTTTTTCCCTTTGCTCCTCTCTCCCCCCCCC
>NW_021318726.1:1990070-2028029 GCF_001605985.2 Dendrobium catenatum
GTTAACATGTAGCAATTTGGTGATGTTTGTGGAGCATTCCTAACACACTGCGAACATTTTTTCAATGGATGGAAATCAATCCATCAATAAATGACAACATAATATAGGCGGTGAAGACCACCCAAGCCTTACTTTATAAAGTCATAAGTATAGTATGAAAGAACTTCAAGTTTACATCTTATGACTCTTAGAGGATGTCTGACAATTAAAATCACCATTACATTATGTTAAAATTTTCTCACCACAAAATCAAAAATATTTTAGGAATGGTGACACTTAATGTGACATCTCATGCATCTATAGTGAAAGGATTCAGTGACAGACTTGATCAACCTCACTTCCTGCTCCCTTGCCCTGACTTGAAATATTAACCACATATAATGAGCTTTTTAAAAAGTCCAGCAGATCACCAAAACCTAATTTGCTATTCAATTATAACCACATTCATCAACATTTTATCAACACATTGCAACCAATAAACATGATTTCAGCTCAATTTAGAAAATCCGTTAAAATATCGTATAGTAGACAGAAGTCGTTATAAAATGCACAGTTTCAAAAAATTAACAAATTACCAAAGATAGTGTAAAATATCATTTTAAGACTTTTATTGTACTGAAGCAATATGTTTCGACATCCGGATAATTTTCTATTCGATAAAAATCGCACAGAACTCAAAATATTTGGTGAAAACTTTCCAGAAAATACTCAAATCATGCAAAATCATCATTTCCATAACATACCAAAAGTTACGCGGTAAAAGTGTCGTCAATACAAAGATATGTATGTTTTTCGGTAACGGAAATACAAAACAGAGCAGAAAAATACCAAAACACAAAATCTTCGAAATCAGAAATATGATTCGGATTCCTTACTGCGAGATAAACAATTCTTTTAACAACGACGACGGACGAAAAGCGCTCAGCGTCCTCCGAAATCAAGCCTTCCTCTTCTCTTTCCTTCTCTTTCTCTCTCCAGCTTTTTCTCTCTCTTCAAAATGATCCAAAATATCTCAATTCCAATACTTATCAAACATGATCGTCCCGGACGATTCATATTCGTCCCGGGACGATTTGCCCTTTGGACAAATCCCATCCAGACGAAGTGTATTCGTTCTTGGACGATTTGCTCTCTGGATAAATTTTGTCCCGACGGTTCATCCAGGCTCGTACAGGTTCATCCAGACGAACCATACAGATTCTTCACAATTTTCTTCAGTTCATCCCGTACTAAAGTCAGTTCGTACGGACTAGCTGCACTAAAAAAAATGCACTTCGGAGGGATTTTACACTTAAGTAGTACCTCTTTATACTACACTTCCCCTTCCACCATAGCCTTATCAAGTTCTCTCAGACAATGCAAATTCACTATATCCTCATCATGCTGTTCAGTCAACCTATAATCATAAACAATTATGAATGACTTAAATTAACATCACTTTATTGATGTCCCTTATAATCTTATAAGAAATGAGCTACAACACATTATATAGGGGGGATTTATTTTGAGGGAAAAAACTAATTTACACCTCACCACAATTTTCGAGAATTTCTATCCATAACTAATGCAATTCCTTAGCATCCTATTCTAATGGGGTTTAACTTGTCTAAAATTGATCCATATGGTGGGACTCTAGATCAACATGCTTCTACTACAATCTTTTGCTATGTATTCTCTCAATTCTTTAGGGACAATCTCACATATGATTTTACCCTCTTTCAGGTAGAACTATTCATGCTTTCTGTCAATCTAGCCATATTTTTTGTCTAGTAATTCATTGCCAACCAAATAATTATTAAGGACTTGTGTCATCTTTTGGGGGTTAGCCGAAGTGAGGGAGATGCACTAAAAGAAAACTTTCAAAGCACATCGAATCCCGGGAGCATATCAAATAAATCTCAAACAAATGCTTGAATTCATTATAAAATTTGACATGAATCATCTAATTATACCATATTAAATATACCCATGGCTATTATTTTAAGGAATATCACAAATTTCTAGCACATAAAGTGGCCAAAACCTCTAAGGAATTCAAATGGTAAAAATCAATCTAATAATATCACTTCTATCATTCAATAGGACATTCAACCGAAAATATTTTCAATTGTAAGATGAGATTGGACATTTGATTCATCAAGAATATTTAGACAATTATTTTAAGAATAACTTTAGCCTCAAAATAAATGACTTTATAAGATCCATTGTAAAAAAAAATATTGTAGTTGTTGAATAGAAGTGTCATCTAGTATGCACTAAAAGATTTCATCATTAAAGAAGTTTAAATAGGTTGAGCTACTCATTTCATTTAAGATTTTATCTTCACTGTCATTGGTGATTAAAAAAACGTCTTTCAGGTAAGTATCTCCTTAAATTATAAATAAAGTGTTATTTTTATAAATAATATTATATATAATTAAAATCCTTGAAAGGCATGCTTATGAGATAGCATTCATAGAAAACTTCTTTAATGTTACTTGTTGTGGACTAGAATATACGCGGCGATAGAGTTAGAAAATTTCCGTCTCAGCATTGTAGGGATATCCAGCACACAAACATGGGAGAAATAAAAACACAAGGATTTTTACGTGGAAAACTTTGGAAAGAAAAAAAAAACATGGGGCTACGCCCAGTTGAAATAATTACACTAGTATTTGCTTGAGATACAAGAGGCTGACACGTCCTTAAAATTTAGGACGATCAGATTACAATGGATTGAATTCCAGTTACAAGCAAGTTGTGTTTTCGAGCTGAATTCTGAGTCACGTAGAATTCCAACGTTACTTGGGCACAATTCCGACGTCACTTGGGTGTCGGGCAGAATTCTGGTGTCACTTGGGCGTCGGGTAGAATTTTGGCATTACTTGGGCAGAATTCCGACGTCACTTGGGCATCGGGCAGAATTCCAGCATCACTTGGGCATCAGGTAGAATTCCGGCGCCACTTGGGCGTCGGGCATAATTCCGGTGTCACTTGGGCGTCGGGCATAATTCCGGCAATGGTCGAGGAGTTTCTTCCCTCCTATCATTCTTCTCTTCTCTTCTCTTCTCCTTCTTATGTTATTATTTTTGCTTCGGTTCCCTCTCAAGAGAAATGATGGGCTATTTATAATTTTTTGAGGATGATATGACCCGTAAATAGGAGGAGGATCAAGGACAAAGGTAGAGTGGTTTAGATGGACGGTCGATATTGAATCCCTTGATTGTGGATCGTTCGTCAGACATTTGAAACTCTTAATGATGGTTGAATTTAGAGATCTTGGGCTCGTTGGATTTGTCTCGTCAAGCCACTCGATTCGACTATAAGCACGTTATGTTTGAAAACCGTTTGGTAACCCAAATTGTGATTCGTACCTTCCAACAATGCTTTGGGTCCTTGATTTGGACTCATTTGGACTCAGATTGAGTCGAATTTGGTGTCGTTGGGTTCGTATTTTTGAGTCGCTCAGTTCGACTGTAAGTTCGACTCATGTTTTTGAAGTTCAGATGATCCCGGATTTATTATGATTTAACTATTGACATGCATGTTGCTCATTTGTTGTGTTTTGAGTTCAGTTGTAGAATTTAGTTACTTGCTGGGTTCTTGAGCTTATTATATGTGATTAAATGATTTCAGGTAAGAGTAAGGGAGCAGAGGTGTGAGATTAGACATGATCATTCAAGTTTAGATTCTTGTTATTTTAGTTATTCTTTTATACTCAGGATAAAATAATTGTGATATGATTATATAGATCCTAAGTAATATACATAATTTTTTGGGAAATGAATACATGTATGCATATTGACGTTTTGATCGATAATTTCAATTCCGCCAATATTTATATTGATAAAAGAAATTAGCTAATCCTGATTGTTGTATGTTAAAAAATAAAAGAATAATTCTTTTCAGATTAGGTTCTCATGAGTCACATAATCACTAATAGTAAAAACTACAAGTCATCCAACTGAAAATAAGCGATGCAAATACATTAGCAGTAATGTGTAATATGGAAATCTAAGCATTCTTGTGGCTTAAAAACCAAGGTATTGAACACAATTCCATTAAAAATGATGTAATTCGATCTTCATGGATTTCATGAATGGAAGAACCTCTATTGCAGCTCATGAACCATTGAAGATTTGGGAATCAATCTCATTTGGAAGAGTAGTCCTAAGTCAACTTAGCGGTTGGATGCCCTCTTGGAATGATGAGGCTCTGTCTCACAGCCTTCATGTTGGTCATGATCACCATTCTCCTCTAATTTCATTATCACAAGTCTAAATTCGAATGCATTATTGCCACATTAAAGTTTGCTCAAGTATATGGGGTCAGACATTGCTAGATGCCTTAAGAAAATTATTAGGGGTGTTAAAATTGGGTTGCAGGTCAGGTTCAAGTTTAACTCAGTATTGACCTGCTACATTTTGATACGACCTGAACAAGACATGTTTTTGCAAACGATTCAGAAATTTCAACTCGAACCCGAACCGAGTCAAGTTTCTAGGTTGAGCTGACTTAGCATGAAACCAACTTTACCTCACATGCGAAGCAGGCGAATACGATCGGGCGGAACGTCAAGTTGCCAAGTCTTCTGATCCGTAGATTGCGCGAAGCAAACCCTAAGCCTTGGCGGCGTTGCAGGATTGCAGCCCTTGCGGGCGTGCGTGCCACATACAGATGTTGCCGACTTACCGCGTTGCAGCCCTTGCTAGCGTTGCATACATAAATGCCACTTGTGTCCTTGCAGGAGCCAAGAGAGGCCTTGAGGCTTGCAGGCATACACAAATAATCAAATCTGGTAAATCAATCGCTTTCGCTGCCTGAAACACGCGAGCTGGAGTGGATCATGCTTGGGCGTCGAGTTCATGTCAGACCCGGGCCACTTTCGGGTCAACGGGTAGACCTAGACCTGACCCAATTTTTCAAACTGGCCAAAATTTAGAACCTGAACCCGACCTGTTTGCCAAATGGGTTGACTCTAACTCAAAATTTTTTTGTCGAATTCCAGTTAAATTTTTAGATCGTTTCAAATATTGGCACCCATAAAAATGACAACTAACATGAAAAGTTGCTAAAATAAAATGATTGATTGGATAAATTAACTAAATTGATGTAGTACTCTTCCATCAATTGTTAGTTTAAGCACTGCATTGTTAAAGGTTTTAATTTTACCATCTTTTCTCGAAATAGGCCAATAATGGCCTTGCCATAGAATTGTTCTCCCTAGGCTTTCGATAACACATGATTTCTATTTTCACATTTAGCGGCCTGTTGAGCCTGATTCAAGTTCTCATGAAGATTTGGCTAACTTAAGTTTCGTTTGGGACGATTTTTTTGGTGCTTCTTAAAATAGCTTTATAGCATAAAATTTTTATTTTGGTTCTAAAAAATTGCTTTAAGAAGCAACAAAAAACTATCATAAACGAAGCCTTAATCAAGATGAATAAGAGTGCATTTTGCTCAAGTTTAAATTATCTATACAATTATAGAATTTTTTTTGAAAAATAAAAGAAAAAAAAATTACAACAATAACAACATCATCATCAATTTTTTATTTCACTATGTGGGGCCAGCTAAATAAATTTTTTTCTCCATTTTATCCTATTAAAATCATCTAACTTAAAAAAAAAAAGAATTACATTATTTAAAAATTTTTTAATAGCATTTAACTTAAGTTTTTTTTTAATAATGTTATATATTATTATTATTAATGTGAAAAAAGTTTTTATAAAAATTTCTTGAGTATATTCTTGTCAAAATGTGTATATAAATTATTATATTTATTTTAAGATGAACCTAATATATGAATAATCAATCAAAATTTATATGGCACTTATCTGAAAATAAATGTAAGATTTTGATGTCCAAATTATAATAAAAATTAATTTAATAGCTTGAGCAAATTCATTTCATGTTATTGAGGTAAACTTTAGTAGTAAACGTTTAATACATTTTCAAGTTTTGTCAAAAAACAAAAATTATCATGTGATAAAAAATGTAGCTTTATATGTGAAATAAAGAGCTTCACAATTATATATTTCACATAGTGTACACAATTTAATAAGTTGTACCGAGTTTTTTTACAACTCGGTACAACTCAGTATTTGCTCAGGATTTGCTCGGTATTGCTAGGGATTTGCTCGGTTTTGCTAGAAAAAACTCGGTACAACTCAGTATTTGCTTGGTATTGCTAGGTATTTGCTCGGTTTTGCTCGGTATTAGTTATTGCCGAGCAAAATCGACCAATACCTAGCAATACCGAGCAATATTGGGTCCGTTCCAAATTGGGTTATTAGACGCACGATAAATAATAAAAGCACGTGGCGCGATTCTACGGACGGCCGAACTTAGAGTTGCGTTCATCGGACCAAATAAAAGTTCATAAACAATTGCTTCTTTTGCTTACACGCGGCACTGTGCACTAATTGATATTTCCTAAAGCGCGCCGAACCGTCGCGTAAACCATCACGATCAGCGATTCGGAGCAACACACGAAACACCGCTGCCCAAACTTCATTCACGGCTGCCACGTGTCCATCTTGATCGAATCTTTATGCTATTTCTTGCTGCAGTGGCTCCGCCACCTTCTCCTGCAATCGCTCGCTTCCAGGTTCCCAAGCAGCAAAGGAAGACTGTAATTGGCCTCGCCGAGCCTCTGGCTCTCTAACACGTGATCCGAACCAGAAAGACTACGTAATTTTTTCTCGAACTTTCCCCAATCTTTTCGAAAGAGAAATGCAAACCATCGATCTCTCTGACTTCTGATGCTCACCGTTCTACGGAATCATCGAAACGAGCAGCATTGAGCTGACTAAATCATGAACGTTTTCCGGAAATCATTCAAATCGCACAGCTCTTACAAGATATCCTCTGCTTGGAACCAGTCTGAGGACGAACGGCCGATTCTCTCCCGCGATCCTCTTGAAGAATCCGGAAGTCGCCGGGAGGTGGTCATCAAGGTTGACGGCGAGAGCGACGATATGGAAATGAAGAACGGGAATACCTCTGTTGCTGCTGCTGGCGTGAATAATAGCAAGGTGTGGAGAGAATCTAGTTATGATTTTTGGGAGGAAGGGCATGTTGACAATGGGGGTGGCGGAGAAGGTGGGAATGGGTTGGGATTTTCATTTCAGAGTCCGAAGAAGAAGGATTTGCCAGAGATCAGCGAGGATCCTCCGTCGCGACTGATAAGTTCGTTTCTGAAGAAGCAGAAAATAGCCGGCGCCGAGATGGCGCTGGACATGGATCTCGAGATGGAGGAGCTCAGGAAGCCGACGACGAGTTCGTCTTCCCCTTCATCCAAGGAGCAGCGCGTCTCCTTCCACGACGTTTCCAATAATCCGCCATCCCATAACTCGCGTATGGAATCGGACGACGATGAAGACTCCGATGACCACGTCGAAGGGCCGGAACTTCGCCAGAATTCGGCGGCCGCAAGCTCCCACTCGAAGGACGGCACCGCCGTCACCGAGGTCCTGCGATGCACCTCCAACTCGTCATTTTGCCGGAGCAGACCATTGCTGCGGGCCAAGACAAGGTCTAGGCTTATGGATCCTCCTGCAGGCGGCGGCTCAGACGAGAAGAAATCTATGCGTATGCCGAACAGGTCTGGGCAAATCCCTCAACGGTCTGGCTTGCTCGGCAAGTCTCGCGTCGAAGAGGACGAGGAGGATCCCTTTGAGGATTTACCGGAGGAGTTTAAGAGCACCAAGATCAGCAACTGGACAATCTTGGAGCTAATCGGTCTTGTCCTTGCTCTTGCTGCCCTAATCTGCAGCCTCGCCATACCCAAGCTTGCACGTCAAACATTTTGGGGGCTTCATCTATGGAAATGGGAAGTGCTCGTCCTCGCCCTTATATCAGGCCGCCTTCTCTCCGGATGGTTAATCCGCATCATTGTCTTCTTCCTTGAGCGCAATTTCTTCCTCCGCAAGCGGTTTCTCTACTTCGTGTACGGAGTGCGCAGGGCAGTTCAGACCTGCATCTGGTTTGGCCTGGTTCTCCTCGCTTGGCACTTCCTCTTCGACAAAAAGGTGGTGGGAGAGAACAAGATGCTTTCGTATATAACTAAAATCCTCTTTTGCTTCATCATCGCCACCGTCTTACGCCTCATCAAGATTCTTCTGGTCAAGGTTTTAGCTTCGTCCTTCCACGTGAGCACATATTTTGATCGGATTCAAGAAGCTTTGTTCAATCAATATGTTATCGAGACTCTCTCAGGTCCGCCTCTCGTTGAAATTAAGCACAACATGGAGGAGGAGGAACGGATGATGAATGAGATGCAGAAGCTGCAGAATGCTGGCGCTACCATACCCAAGGACATCAGGGCGGCGGCCTTTTCATCTAAAAATGGAAGGGTAATAGGAGGAAGTGGTGGAATTGGCCATGGAGGGACAGGATTTAAGAGTTCTCAAATTGGAAAGAGTACGAAGATTTCTGATACCGCATCTAGGAGATATTTTAGCGGGCAGCAGTCGCAGCAGGAGGGAGGGATCACCATTGACCTGCTGCATAAGCTTAATCAAAAAAATATATCGGCGTGGAACATGAAGAGGCTGATGAGAATTGTTAGGCTCGGCACATTAACGACGCTTGATGAGCAATTAACAATGGGAATTGAGGAGGACGAGTCAACTGTGCAGATCAAGAGTGAACACGAGGCAAAGATAGCGGCAAAGAAGATCTTCAGTAATGTTGCCAAGCCTGGTGCCAAGTGAGCCATGCCCTTTTTTATTCAAATTATGCTTTAATAGCAAGTGCATATTTACTTTAAAAATATGTGGAAATTTGACTTATTTACTTGCCAATACATGCTCGGTTTCTCTTTGCGGTCATGTGCTAGTTTAGTAATTTGAGTGCACTTTCTGGTTGGACTTTGTGATATTGGATGGTTCTTATGTGCTAACGTGACTGTACATACCGTATGTCGGGTTTGTTTCGGTTGAAAACACTGTTGATTTGTCTATTCACCCTGTGTAGTTTTCATGGCTCTTGTTGACAGCAACATTTGTCTAAGAATAGGGGTGCGGAAGAAGAAGGTAGAAATTTATGAGCGTTCTGTGCTCCTCCACAATTATTATTTATCGGAGTAGTTAGATGTGTACTTATTTTTGAGTGATATATATATATAATTTTCTTTAAAATTTGCTGCAAATGAGTTCAAAGCAATGGGAATATTCATTTGCGTTCAAAATATTATCTTTGAAATTGTAGGAGTCTAAAAATGGATTGTGCATGACTTCAAAGATTTGATGATGCGATGAGGAGGTATGAACAATTTTAAAGAAAAGATTTGATTTTAAAATGGAAAAAAATAAAACATACTATTGAGATATAAAAAGATCATTAAAAAAGCAAATAGTTCTGCAAAGAGGGATAGAAAAAAATGCCAAAGGATAATATTTTATGATTTAAGAACAACAGAGATGGATAGAAAGCGAAGCCAAAGGATAATATTTTATGATTTAAGAACAACTCAATTGTTTTCGAAGGTGATAACAAATTATATGGAGTAGCTAAAGAAAAAAGTTTTAGATAGTTTAAATCAAAATGTACATGAAAAGAACGAAGATAGAGAATCAATTTGATTTTATGTGAGAAAGATCTAATATGGAGGTTATAGGAAACACTTGAAGATTTCAAGTAAATCCTCTTAAGAGAGTAAAAACAGCAAGAAATCTCCACTATTCCAATGGAAAATCATTGAAAACCAGTAATTTTATTGCAAAAAAATAAACTACGGAAGAAAATAACAAGATACATTTGATCCTCTATTTGAGAGAAGGATCTATTTCTCCCAAATCTCTAGACACCGCTAGAGCCCAAAGAAAACATATGAGATATCAAATTTCAACCAAATTCAAGATGTCCTAACCCTAGGAAAACAAACTATTTAATGTATAGTGTATACAAATCAAAAGGAAATCCCTAAATAGTCCTCACATTCAAATTTTTCTCCTGACTCTCTAAAAAATCCTTCCTAAACAACCCACGTACACCTGGGCATACGTTCGACGCATATAGGTGGAAAAGTCCGCCTTTGTTCGCGTAAGCCGCCGGTCCCGTCGGACCAGCTGGACTGGTCCAGTGGATCGGTCTAATAATGCTCCCCTCCTAAAGTACCACCTTGTCCTCAAGGTGGAACGAAGGAAACTATTGCTAAAGCACTTGATTAATAGAACTGGACTGTAAAATGGACTGATATTGGTTGAATGATCTCTGCCTCCAACATCTCCCTAATCAATCTCTCGATCTCATCCTTCTGGATTTAGGGATGACGATATGGATGAACACTGATAGGTGAAATTACTTCCTTCAAGATTGTTGCGTCCTGTAGTATTCGAAGTAGTAGAGAAATATAAAATTAACATCTTAACTTTATACGAAAATCCGGCACGCAATTAGATAAAAGAGGTTGCAGCATTTATATGAGACACTAAGATTTTTACGTGGAAAACCCCTGAAAAGGGGGAAAAACCACGGGGCCAGGCCAGTTTGAATGAATCCACTATTATTTGCAGTCGATTACAAATGAGGCCCTTCTTTGGGGGAGTCCTTGTTAGCTTGATGTACATCTTATAGAGTGCATTACATGGTGTGAATATAAAGAGTCACTGTTGATGTGTTTGTTTGGTCGGAGGGACTGTAGTCGGTGGGCGACGTAAGTCGAAAAAATCGTAGTCGGCGACGACGGAGGTCGGAAGAACTGTAATCGGTGGGCGACGTAAGTCAGAAGGACCGTAGTCGGCGGGCGACGGAGGTCGGAAGGACTGTAGTCGGTGGGAGACATAAGTCAGAAGGACCGTAGTCGACGGGCTACAAAGGTCTGAAGGATTGTAGTCGGTGGACGACGTAAGTCAGAAGGACTGTAGTCGGCGGGCGATGGAGGTCAGAAGAACTGTAGTAGGTGGGCGACGTAAGTCAGAAGGACCGTAGTCGGCGGGCGACGGAGGTTGGAAGGACTGTAGTCGGTGGACGACGTAAGCCAGAAGGATCGTAGTCAGCGGGCGACAAAGGTCGGAAGGACTGTGTCAGGTAGAAGTCCATCAATGGATAGAAATCCAGCATCGGATAGATACCCTACAAAAGTCCGACAACTGGCAAAAGTCCTATGTTGGGCAGAAGTCTGAAGTCAGTCGTCAGCCAGGGAGAACTCTAGCGTCAGATGATATTCGGGCAAAACTCCAGAGTCACTTGGAGATCGGGCGGAGTTTCGGCATCATTTGGAAGTCGGGCAGAATTCCGGCGTCACTTGGAAGTCGAGCAGAATTCCGGCGTCACTTGGAAGTCGGACAGAATTCTGACGTCACTTGGAAGTTGGGAAGAATTCTGACGTCACTTGGAAGTCAGGCAGAATTCCGGCGTCACTTGGAAGTCGGGCAGAATTCCAGCGTCACTTGGAAGTTTGGCGGAATCTCGGCAGTGGTCGAGGAGGAGTTTCTTCCATCCTATCCTTTTTCTCTTCTCTTCTCCTTCTCTTCTTCTTATTGCTTTGGTCCCCTCTTAAGAGAAATGAGGGGCTATTTATAGTTTTCTAAGAGTGGCATGACCTGTAAATAGGCGGAGGATCAAGGGCAAATGTGGAGTGGTATCAAAATTCGGCAATCTTGGGCTTGTTAGATCGTCTCGTCGAGCCGCTCGATTCGACTTTAAGCATGTCATATCTGAAAAATGTTTGGTAATCCAAATTATGGATTGAACCTTCCGAATGTGCTTCGGGTCTTCGATTTGAACCCATTTTGGCTCAAATTGAGTTGAATTTGGTGTCGTTGGGTTCACATTTCCGAGACGTTCAGTTTGACTGTAAGTTTGTTGAAATCGGAGTTCAGATGATCCCAGATTTAATTTTTGAAGTTTTCAACTTGATTTTTTCCTCGAGATTCGTGTCCGATCAGGATAATTTTTTGATGATATATCAAAGATGATAGCATGCTCATGTCCCCGTGGAGGAGACAACCCCTGAGGCGGCTGAAAAACCTCACTGAACAGTTGAATCAATGGTTGTACTAAAAGAGGATTGTCCCTACCCTCCTCCAATATGATCCCCTCCAGTCTATGTAGATCCATAAGATAACCTTCCCCCACCTCATGTCTTTTTATCACCTTGGTTTTAAGTGATATCATGACTTTGGTGAGTCCTGCATCTCCCTTGATCAGTACACTTCTCCCGTCCACCATCAGCTCCATCCTCAATGCTCCCCCAAGTTTTGCAGCCACTTCATTCCCAGGATGATGTCAGTGCTCCCTAACTCTAATGGAAGAAAATCTTTCCTCACCTGAACTCCCTGTATGATTAACAATACTTCTATACATATCCCCTGACCCGTCTCCACCTTCCATGTACCCATCATGATGTGAAACATATATGGAAACAAAAATTGCTTAGGAATGAATAACAAGTTGTTAAGCTTTGCTAAATTTAAACTCAATGTTTCACCAAGATAGGGGTCTAGGATTTCTTAGTTGTAGTTGACTTTGGCATGCGGTTACAAGAAAAATTAACAGGACAATTTAAAATAAGAACAAAATTTTGGTAACGCTAGATGCATAAATAAAAAAATTTTACTGTTTAACAAATAGAAAGTTCACCTCGAGTTCCCCTCACTTTTACTCTTGATGGTGGAGTCAGCGGGAGAATAATTTCAGCAAACCTAAAGATGCCACCAAAAGAAAGAGAATACCTACGGCTTTATCCAATGAAAAGTTAGTCTGAGGGGAAGAAGTTGGTGGATGTCCGATAACTTGCCACTGTCCGGAGATTTGGTGTTATTCGATAGCAAACATCAAGGTGAAAAGGATTCATCTTTTAACTTCAGTTTTCTCAATTAATTTTCTATGTTTTCTCTTTCCGGCCAATCAAAATTCCTGATATTTATTGATAGTACCATTATAAAATTGCTGCTCATATAAACAATAAAATTATTGTTTACATGAAATAGTAACCCATCCTTCCCTCTTGAGGTTACCTTCAAATTGACCATATTTTTTTCTCTAAAAAAAAAACGCTTGAATTCAAACCAATAATTAATCCACGCAACATAATCAACTAATCATTTCAAATTTACATGCGAAGCAGTGCACTTATGTTCAATGTTGAATTCACAATTACTCCCAACAAATCGTAACCTCATGTATTGCAGACAATGTCTAAAAAATTTCTCGACTAACTACCCCCAACCATGGAAAAAAAAATCAGTCAGCCATTCGAACTTAAATTTAAAACGATTTACTTAAAACTATTTGATGTGAAACCATGCAAAGGAACAAGAACTGCTTAGGGATTTTAATATAAGATTATTAAAACTTTGCTAGTTATAGAATTGATGCTTACCCAAGTTAGACTTTCGGAATTATCAATTAGAGATTATGCAAGACATGTAGTTACAACTAGATTAACGGGATGCTATCAAGTTAACAACATAAAATAAAGAGAGTAATGTTATGGTGAAGAAACAATAATCCACAGTTAACAAAAAGGACTTTTCACCTTGGTCCCTCACTAACGCTCTTGACGGTGGGGGCTTTAACGGAGGAAGATTGAGAGCAAACCGAGCAATGCCACTAGGAGACAAATGGTGCCCAAGGTATAGTCCGTTGGAGAAGTAGCCGGCGGTAGGGAGTCCACAGGATGACTAGTGAGTATCCAACGTCCGGGATGAATATGCTCCTTAATAGAAGGTGCTAACGTAAAAGGACGCACTTCAAGTAATCCTCTACAGAAGAGTCCGCGTCTAGGTTCACGACGAAGAAGGAGATACAAGGATATTGGTTCGTCCTTGATTATCAAATAAGAAACCATGGTCGACTTCCAGATCGACCATGCATGGTGGTGACGGTTGGGAGGATTTCTCTTGAGATTGGTGAGGAGAAGGTGAGGGGATGACGGGAGAAGACTTGGGAGGGTGAGGGGGCGGCTAGGGTTGGGGTCTTTGGGTTGAAACAAATAGCTTGGGGGGAAATGAGATGAGAGGGAAAATCTGAAGTTTAATTTCAGATTTTCATTAAGGGGAATGATCAATTTGAAATTCAAATTAACACAATTAAGGGAGTAATGGGGGCCGGCAGTCATTAAGGGATTTATGAGGGGTTTAATTGTTGCTTAGGTGGCAAAGTGGATAGAGAAGGGGAGAGAAGAGGGGGACGGCCATAGGGGTTGAGGGAATATGTCTAGGTTTAATGTATGTGGGGCCCAATTGATTGCAAACTTAATTAAATCAAATTCTGAATTTAAATTCAGATTTGATTTGCATTGAGTAGTTCCCTAATTGGATTTTGTCATTTAAGGAGGGATTTAAAGTTCAAATTTCAAATTGAATCTCAAATATGAAACTTCCTAAATGACAAATGAACAAATTAGGAAGGCAACAAAGGCTTAATTGAATTTGAAAATCAAATTCCAAGGCTTGGCCTTGGTTGGCCGGCGGGTGGGACTCAATGGGGGCCGGCGGCTAGTTAGAGGGGAGGGGAGTTATGTGGGGGGAATTATGAGCTTCCAAAACAAGCTATGTGATTTGGGAAAGAAATTATGATATCCACTCTAATTTGAAATTCAAATTAGATCTAGATTAACTCACTTTCCTTATTTAGGATTTCAAAAATAGGAAAGTATTTGAAATTCAAAATTTGAATTTCAAATAATTTGAATTCTTTCCCTATTAGCTTGGCTTAACTTAGGAAAGCAATTATGATGAGGAAGATCATCATAATGGTGGGGATTGTAGAGGTGGCCGGCGGCATGAGGGGAAGGGGAGGGGGAATTTGGCTCGGGTGGTTGGGAGTAAGCTTTGGGCCGGAGGTGTTGATGAGGTTGGGAGGTGAGGCTAACACAAGGAAGGGAGGTGATGGTGGCCGTCGGGTGTGGAGGAAGGAGGGAGCTCGGGTGGGGAGATTAGGGGAAGAAGAAGAAGAAGAGATAGAGGAAAAACCTAGAGCTCACTCGCAGGGGCTATTGGGTACTTCGATTGAGCCTCTCCTAGGCTTCACCACTCACTCTAAAACTCACAAAGAGATCCAAAACCAAAGCTGAAATTTCATATCAATATTCATCCTCCCCAAATACAATAGAAATGATCTATATATAGGTCTCACCAAAAAGAAAAGAAACAAAGACTAAATTGCCCTCGGGGCTACAACAACAAATGACTACCCATAAGGGTAAAACAGTAAAAACTGAAAATAAAATAAACTACTACATAAATGACTCAAAAAAAAATAAGCTCTTGATCTTAGCCATCGATCTCCGATGTCTCCGATAGTACACTTGTCAAAATCTCTGACGATGTCCTCGTCACTATTCAACAACAACACAAACTCCTCAAGCTAAAATATGCTCCAAATTCAAACGTAAGCTTCCTTCACCTCATCAAACTCTCTCACACTCCTCAAAAGTCAAGTTTTACGTCCTGGATCCTCTTCCACTCCAAGGTTTATGATCTGTAAAATTCTTGTTAATATGGATAGTAAAATCATTATTTACATAAACAAAGAAATTATCGTTCATGTTAACAATAAAATTATCAATCATGTAAGAAATTAATACTTAACACTAAAAATTCGAAATGTGAAAGAAAAAATAAAAATAAAAATAAACACCTAATAATAGGTCTCAGGTAAGTTTTAGATTATATCTGGTTTTGGTTTTCAAGTTATGTGGTTGCCACACTAAAGATTCATGCATTATCTAGCTTCATATTTAACTCCGATGCTCCATAAAATGATATGAAATCAAAGGATATGATGTAACTCTCACCTCCTCCATCCAAATGCCATCAAGGGCACAAAGGATCTTTCCAGTTTAACAGGGGCTGGTGGTGCGCCAAGAGCCTTATCGGTGGAGAGCATAAAGTGAACTTAGTGAAGCATTAGCAATAGTGCACTTTTCTTAAATTAAGTGTAAAATATAGTTGATATCTCATATTACATCCACAGGAATTAATGGAAGAGAAGATAGGAGGCTTCATAAAATAGATTCCAAAAGGCTAACTATGATAATGTTAGCCTTATCTTAAAGTTGACTAATTGATCTGAACTGCTTTGGATAATGATTGTCATGTGTAATTATTATCAACCACGAGGGAAAATTATCATTAAGTGAAGCATATTTCGCTATTAGAAATAATAAAGCAGCAGTTTGCTCCCAAGTTTGTGTAAACTAATAAGTTCACTATTTTTCACGTACTGCTATTTGACATAAACTTGTCGAAAGTGTGGTAATAAGTCAATAACAACCTTTATGTTAGTTCACTGGAAATTTTGCTATGTTTTACTTTCTTTTCTCTTTCATAACTATGTTGACGTAGAAAATTATGGATGACTGCAAATTGATAGGCATATTTACTTGGTGGATTTGATGCGATTCATGAGGGAAGATGAAGCAGTAAAAACTATGAGTCTTCTTAATGGAACACAGGATGACCGAGTCAGCAGGAGGATTCTCAAGGATTGGGTGGTACAGTTTTAGGATCTTATTATGCATATCATGCTTTTATAAATTCTATTTCTTGAATCCTTTTGCATAACGATTTTGCAGGTTAACACGTTTAGAGAGCGTAGAGCCCTTTCTTTGACACTAAATGATACCAAAACAGCCGTGAACAAGCTTCATCAGATTGCAAATGTCGTTGTTGCCATTATCATAATTGCAATCTGGCTTCTTATTCTGAACATTGCTACAACTCACTTTTTTGTTTTTCTTAGCTCTCAGATTCTTCTTTTGGTATTTGTTTTTGGCAACACATTTAAGACGACATTTGAAGCTATGATTTTCTTATTTATTATGCATCCCTTTGATGTTGGTGATCGTTGTGAAGTGAATGGTGTTCAGGTAATTGTCCACAGGAACTGGACTTCTTTTCTTTTTTTAGTGGAAGCATAATGTAAATTTTTTACTTGGGTAACTGAGCTAGTCTGACAACTTTCAGATGGTTGTGGAGGAGATGAATATCTTGACAACGATCTTTCTGAGATCTGACAACCAGAAGATAACATATCCAAATTCTGTGCTTGCTACATTACCCATTGGCAATTTCTATCGAAGTCCTGATATGGGAGATAATGTTGACTTTTGTGTTCACGTTGCAACTCCGCTGGAAAAGCTTGTTCTCATGAGAGAAAAAATAATGGCGTAAGTGATTGCTAGTTATAAATACTTCTTGTTTTCAGATGTTATAAAGTATTTGTTTTAATTAAGGGGTTGTTTGGTTTGAAGTAAAATAGGTGTAAAGTATTTTTTTGCAGGGGTTTCAAAAATATTAGAATTTAGTTGGATGAAAAAGGAATGCAATGTAAAATACTCTAGTTCAATTTTTAGGAAAAGTAAACTTGCACAGTTTTGAGCAAAAATCTTTTTCACCTTTAGAAAAATTAATATCATGTATTCCTTTTATACTCATCTAAGTAACTTCAAACATTTCAAATACATCCTTTTATAGTGCATTTCTTTTACTCTGAATTACTTTTTCAGCAATGAAACAATCCCTAAAACTGAATGATCTATTGATTTTCTTCTTAAATCAACTAGACTTATGCACATACAATGAATAAGATTGTAATACCACGCATTAAAGACTGTCATTGACTGACTAGCCTAGGCATGTATCATATTGTGCTGTGCTTTGCATATATCTTTCATATTTTGCACCAACACTGTAATGGCATGTATCCCACCACGATGACAAGCCAATGCCCTGAGTTGGTGCTGCAGAGAGTTGGGTGAAATATATTTTGTTCACCAACTATTACAACGGTTCTGTCCGAACCGGCCCAGCAAGCCCGCTGGCCGGTCCAGCGGGTGTACAAGAGGCGGACACAGTCCGCCTCTTCTTCTTCTGTGGCCGCATAAGTGAATGGGTCCCACCCATTATTTGATTTTCAAATTGAGAGAGAGGAGCGGCTAATGTTTTGGGAGGGAAATTAGATTAGGAAAGCTTTTGTATTAAAGTGCATGAGAGGATTAGGAAGATGTTCTGTTTTGATTGATTGCAATTAGGGTTTCTTGGAGGCTTGGGCTCTAGACAATCTTGTCTAGAGATTTGGGAGAGACAATCCTCCCCTCGAATTGAGGATCTCTTGTATCTTTGCTTTGTCTTGTTTCCCATTGGTTGCTATAAGAGTTTGATATCGTTTGTTTGTTCTTCCACCACGTTTCTTTTGTTTTCTCGCTGTTTTACTAATTATTGATTAGGTTTGCTTGTGAACTCAAGTAAATCCGATAGGATTACTTGCGAACTCAAGTATTTCCTATCACCAACCTTTGCCAAGAGTTGCAGTGTGATTCAAATGGTGGGTCTTTGAATTTATCTACATTGGTGTTGTGCGGATAAGAATTGTGATATTATGGCTTATGTTGGGCTATTTTACCTATTTTGCCATTTTTAGTCAGCGGAGTGTGTTGTTGTTAATATAAGGTTACCAATTTAGGTTATGAGGATTATGTAAATAGTTGTTTTGAGGTATATAATTGAAAATTTTGATTTGAATGAATTTCTGTTTTCAATTATAATTTTAAGAGTTCAAGTTCAGTGTACGACTCATTTGACAATAATTAGAGAGAACTAATTGAGTTTTATTCCAGCATTTGCCTAGTATTTTCATAGTTCTTGGAGAGCTTCTAATTTTAAAATAGACAAAATTGTGGGCTAAAATTTAACAAATATAATTAATTAAAATAAAATAACCCATAAGGATTGGTGATGTTGCATCCACAAGCACTTGGATCAATGAGGTAGCAATGGACTAAAGAGGGGAGAAGTTAGAGGTGGATCCTCGTGTTGGATTTTTGTTAGATGGAATTGTGCAGGAATTGATTTGTTGAATTGATATTTGCACTCCCCTTCAAGTGAATAAATGGATGTCCATTCAAGCTTGCATGTCAATTTTCGAAATATTATTTTCAATAATACTTTGGTAATAATGCCCGTAAGTTATCCATTTTGTGGCAAAACAATTGAGTGCATATTATGTCATGGTCTATCATATCCTTTATTAAAAGCTTATTCACTTCAATATGTTTTGCTTGGTCATTTTGTATGAGAATGTGTACAATATTGATGGTTGACTTATCACCATGAAACAAGTCAACCATAGAGTTTCATAGGACATTTCCATTAACCTTTAAATCCCTAAGGATAATTTCAATCATTAACAGTTTGAGGATTCCAAGTGCTATAGATCTAAATTTGGCTTTTACGTTAGATTTTATCACAAATTTTTTTTTGAAGTCACAAGTTTTCCTCTAAAGAATGTTTAATATCCTGAAGTTGACATCCTATTTTTTATAGATAATGCACAATCAACATCTATATAAGCTTTAAGTGGCAAATCCTCCCCCCTTCAACATGAAATTTCTTTACCTGGAGTTCATTTCATATATTGCAAAATTTGATATACAACTCTAAGTCTGTAAGGTGTGATTCATTAAGATTGTGTATAAATTGACTTACCATACCAACAATATAAATAATATTAAGTCTAGTATGTAATAAATGGATAAGTCTTCTCTCAAGTTTTTTATAGGAAAAGTTTCTATTGTTATGCCTTTCAGAGCATTTTGAAGTTTATACTTATATTTCAAGCTGCTCTCAACAGGCTTATATTCTAACTTGCCTGCTACTTTAACTTACATAATTCTTTGATCTCAAATTCTTGGAGCAACCTGTTTTTTGAAAGACTATACATTCCAAGTCACTATATGCAATGATGATGTTGTTGACATGACTTAGTACACAGACTCCCCTTGAAGTCATGCGTTTCATAAATAATGTATGGTCACTTTGACTTTATTTGTATCTAACATCGAGCTTTACCTTGGCGAATTTTTCAAACTATGCCCCTGGAGATTGCTACAATCCATACAATGAATTTCTCAATTTACATACCTTATGTTCGGCGTTTGAGTCAAAACTCGATGGGACCTCCTTAGATATCTTCTCCTCTAGATCGTCATTTAAAAACCACTTTATAAGAAGGTAATTTTCACATCAAGTTGATGTATTCATTCCTTATTTGTTGTTAATGATAAAAACTTGAAAAATATTCATTTTAGGCTTTTAGCAATAAGAGCCAAATTTTCACGATAATCAATCTCGTATGTTTGATTGTAGTCTTTCGCCACTAGTGTTGAATTTATACTTCTTGTAAAAACTTATTTGCACTCTATTATTTTTTTCATTTTCTAGTGTTATCGCTTCCCATATTTGTTCTTCTATAGTGCTTCCATTTCTTCTCTTATAACATTATTCCAATTCTCATTATTTAAAGCCACAAAAAATAGTTTTTGGTTAGTATGGAGGCTTACAAGGAAGGAATGGTGACAAAGAAATTTTTTTTAATGTGATCAGAATAAGCATAAGGGATGTTTAGTTGAAGTATATTTGTTAGCAGGCTCGATGTTTCACATAGCGAATTTTGTGTTAGAATTTGATTTGATTGATTGGACTTGCATGAATGTCTTTCTCCTTGGTAAGCATGTAATGATTGAGTTGAATGCGGCTCTGGTATTGGCTTGCTCTATGTAGGGGTGACTAATTTTAGAGTAGAGATTTTTTCTACAAAGGTGAGGGGTAATGAATGGCAATTTAGGAGAAAAACAAATTTGTGAATTATATTTTTTCCTTAGGGTAAGGAGCAACAAAGTAGAAATCCTCTGCATTTTGAATATATTGTAATTTTTTGGATAGATAATAAGTTGGTAAATAATTCAAGTACGTAGAGGGTAGAGGACATTTTGCAGTATGAGTGATTTGAATGAAAAATAAAATGAGAAATATAAGAGTATTTGATTCTGAAAAATTCAGATATATTCAAAACCATCATATGTTGAACTTTATATTTTGAAATTAAATTTATGTTAAGAAAGATATAAATTGACTTAAAAAGACTTGGTTATAAAATATTAAAAATGATCTTTCTTCATTAGATTTAATCAAGAATTTGACTTTTTAACATGACACAATAGAGAAAAAAGATTCATGTAGTCAACTTAAGTTTTTAAATTTTCGAATATAAATTTATTTTGATTATCAAGCATATAGCACATCTGTACTTAAGTTTTTTAATTTTTGACATTGTATATAAGACGACTTGCTTGCAGCGCTCTGCATTTAATAAAATGAGGCTTTGTTTGGGACGGCTTTCTTACTGCTTCTTTAAAAAAGTTGTTTAATACAAAAATTAAAAATTTATACTAAAAAATTGCTTTAAAAAACAGTAAGAAAACCATCCCAAACGAAACCTTAAGTTTCATTAGAAACATTGACTACTTAACTGCTATATTATTGTTCCTTTCTTATTTAACATAAATTTCTTATGCGCTAAGCTGCCAAAGCAGATTTACCACACAAATATCTGTAATCAATGCTATCTATATTTAAACATATAGTATTCATTATTGTTCTTACAGATTCATGGAAAGTAAGAAGGAGCACTGGCACCCAGGTGCTCAAGTGGTCCTCAAGGACGTCGATGATATGAACAGGTTACAAATATCGATCTGGATGCGCCACCGCATAAACTTTCAGGACATGGGGATGAAGTTCACAAGACGAGAGCTTGTGATAGTGGAATTGATCAGAGTGCTCAAGGAACTTGACATCGAGTATCGCTTGTTGCCTGTAGATGTAAATATCCGAAACTTGCCTCCAGTCACCTCCACTCGCCTCCCTTCTACCTGGACAACTTGCAACTAACATCATAGCACATCACGAGAGCAGGCTTATGGCTTATGAGAGGTGCGTGCTTTCTTTGCCATCTTTTGTTTTTTTTCCCTAGTTAAACGCTAGTATTGCTTCCTCTTTGTTTTATATATATAGAGGGAAGTTTGTTTAGGCTTTAGCAAGTAGATGTGGTTTTGTCATGAGTTTTCGTTTTCTGTAGAGGTCTCATTGGGAGCTTAGCTTTGTATCTTTTTTAGTTTTTTAGTGCTTTAATTAGCTTTTTGATAAAGATGGTCTCAATGAGTTGGTTAATTAATTTTATTTTATGAACGTGAATCTTCTCTTTTAACTGAGGTTGGATTGAGCCTTTAATTTAATTTAATTAATATGTTTTTTTGATTAAAATTTAAGTATTGGTAAGTAGGAGCTTGAATTGATGTGCAGAAGAACAAATTCAAAGCCGTGATTTATTTGAACCTGATTTGAACTGTTGAATTGCCAGTTTGAATAGAAAGAACATATTCAATGGCCGTCCCACAAAGATTCAATTTTAATGATGTCTGATTTGGACCGGTTCAAATATAAAACTTTAACTCACCATTGCTTAGCTTGATTGGCGGGCGAGTACCATTGGCAACCTCCCAACTCATGCTTAATTCCCTTTGAGCGACAGTGCATCTTAAGTGATGCTCAATCAAGTGCAGGCTAGAAGGTTTCTGGGATGAGCGCCTCTTCTAGGTTAGTCAAGGATTAGTCTCGACGTCAAGCACTTTTTTTGGGGTGACAACGAGTGAATACCTTATATATATATTTCTATTTCAATGTATGAACTTTAGTTTCTTTTGGAATAATTTTCTTATGTTAAAAAATTACTTATATAATAAATGTCATTATTTATTTTATTTTCAAAATATTTTTATGTTAAAAAATTATTCAAAAAAAAAATATATATATATACCAAATAAAATTTTAATGTCATCACCCGGTATGAATTAAATAAATAAATTGCAAAGTTAAAAGTTAATTTAAATAAAAAAAATTACTTTTAATAAATTGCAAAGTTCACTAAAAATAAAAAATGGCTTTAAACTTCATAATTTTCTTAAAAAACAATGTTAAATGTAACGATCTTACTTGGACATAAAAAATTAAAATAAATTTATTATTTTAAAAATATATTTTCTATTAACCATTACATGATAAAAATAAAAATATTGACAAATGAATGAAAAAGAAGAAATAATAAATTCAAGAAAAGACTTCAGAACAATGAATACCACTAAACTTACAAAGAATAAAAAACTTTATATCACATTAAACCAAAAAAAAAAAAAACTTACCTAACTCTATATATGTTTGATAAAAGCGAAAATAAGATAATTTGTGACCTGATCTGCGTCGACTGATTAGAGATTTTCCAACTCTGCCACTGCTTCTACTCAAATTATCAAGAAAACTTTCCTTGCTTCTGTTCATTCCAGTAGGCATGTACTCATACAATTCAGATAAAATTTTGAAGGCCCAGCATGCCTAATTCAACTCTTCTCATATAATCTTTGAATGAAATTATTCCCAGATCTTACCCTCATTCTCCGGTCTCCACTTCCAGCTTCATTTATTACAGATTTTCTTCTAAAAAATTTGAAAATAATTTTAGCTGATGCTAACTCTTCTCATTATGATGCCAATTGCCAGTGCCACACAAAGGCTCAGACTACTATTGAACAAGAAAAAGCTATAAAGAATTGAACAAAGCAGATCACTTAAATCTTTCCTAACATTCTAAAAGCTGTACAGAGAAGAATTCTCTAAAGATTATATAAACTCGAGATTATCATCACTGCAATTATTATTAGCCTAATCCCAACCACCTATTTCAACATCTATGAACTGTAGAAATCAAAGAAAGTTACCAGTGCAGGCATGTTGGTGCTTTGGCTACGTGTTTTATTTACTTAAGAACAATAACAGCAGCAGCAAACAATAACAACAAGTCTTTATCCGGTTGGAGGCTATATGAATTTTGTTTCCCATTAAGTCCTATTAAGAGTTGAATTTTCATTTAAATCTAATAAAAAAGAGTTCATGTTTAATACTTTCTAACCAAATCTTTTTATGTCTACTACTATTTTTCTTAAAATAGGTTGAATCTAATACATCTACACTCTCATAATAGGGTCATCCAAAGGCCGACATTTTATGTGACCAAACTATCTAAGGCGACCTCTGAGTTTATCTGCCACTAGAGCTATTCCAATCTTTTTATATATATACTCATTTTGCATTCTGTCTCAGGGGTTATTTGATTGATTATAAAGTAAATACTTTGAGACTGTTTGGTTGTCTGTAAAGTGAATGCAAGGTAAATATTTTTTTTCTGTTTGATTGGGTTTATGCAAAATAAAGTAAAATCAGTACAGATCCAACGAAAAATATATCCATTCAATCTTTAACAATGTGCAATTAGAACTAAAACCTCAAGATTGAGAAGAAAAAAAAACCCAAAATTGAAGGAAATTTCATCCAATTAGCAGGAGCATAAGTGGGATTTCCATCAGAAAAACAAAATAACTAATAACATTCAATCTCCATAGAAGCACCAAACACCAGGAATGAAGCCCAAATATCAACTCTTCCCCAAATTTAAGTCTCAATACATATCTCAACAACATGCAACCAAAGGTCGAACCTAAAGATTCAACAGCAAAACCGGAAAATTGGAACACAACAAAAGATTCAGTCAGAAGAAAGACTTATTGCCCTCCAAGTGAGGGAAACAACACAAAGCAAGCAACTATCGCAATAATCTATAAGATTTACCAATGGAATCAATCTGTAATGGCCCCACAACAAATGAAAGTGGGGAAAATATGAGATGCACAAATAACCAAAGCAAAGCAGGACGAAAGTCCATGAAGAAGAGAAGGAAACCTGGTCTGGAATTGAGAACATGGCCTGGACAGGGCAATCTGTCTGTATGCGACAGTGTGCAATGGCCACAAGTATCAGCAGCCGTGTTCGTACCTGTCGCTGACAACGCTCTGAACTCGGAGGAAAAAACGACGATGAGTTCCCGTGACAATGGAGAAGAAATGAAGATGGTTCCCGCGAAAATGGAGGAAGAAACATACTTCTTTCTCTAGCCCACATCTTGTGAATTCATTTTTCGCTCGATATTGAACGGGTTTACTCTAAGCAAAAAATGAACTACAACAAGGAGTTCAAAATACATTATGATTTTATTTCACTTTACTCGGATGTCAAAATAAACAACACCCAAAATGTTAAAACTCCTGCATTTACTCTACTTTACACCCTACAGTATTCCAAACAAATAGCCTTAAGTGTAAAGTCACTCATCCACCTAAGCATTCTCATTTCTACAAAAATTAACTTAATTTTATGCTTCTCTTTAATGACAAACATTCTGCACCATAAAATATTGCACATCTCTTTTAATGCCCATTGTGTTTTATTTACACAACTAAAAAATTTTTATCACAATTTGGACCCAAAAAAATACAAAAAAAATGTTAATATGAACCATAGTTGCAAGCATGGCTTTAAAAATCCAACTGAACTGACCGTTATGACTGGTTCAACTATGAAACAATCTTACAATGATTCCGATAGGAAGTGCTTGCAGAAATTTAGGAAAAACCATGGTTGATTAGGAAATATTTCCTAATTAATCCACAAATCTGCCATCTTCAATTAGGAAATATTCCATAATTAATCTCTTTAAATCAGCCCCAAAATATGATATCTTCAATAAGGAAACATCTCCTAATTAATCCCCTTTGATTAAGAACCTTCATAAACAACTCCCTCTTGATTAGGAAACTTCATAATTCCCTCCCAATCAAATCGGCCGGTCCATCAATTCTCCATCCGAAAGTGCCACCTTGTCCTCAAGGTGGAACGAAGGAAACTGTTGCTGAAGCGCACTAGACTGAAAAATGGAATATCACTGGGTCGAATAATCCCTGCCTCCAACATCTCCCGGATCAATCTCTCAATCTCATCCTTTTGGAGTTGGGGAGAACGATGCAGATGAACACTGATATATGAAACTTCTTCCTTAAAAATAATAGCATGCTTGTGTTCCAACAGATGAGACAATCCTATATTGGCTTGAACACCTCTCGATACTACATGTCTGATATCTTCTCCTCATCTTCTTCTCCTTTCAAACTCTGCAGCTCCATAAAAAATCTTACTCCTTCCCCCTTTCCCCTCCTTAGAAGTGACTCTAAAGGTGGCATCTCATCTTCTTCCCCTAAAATTTTCACCTCCCCATCCTCCCTGTTAGGTTGGCATTCAAAAAAAAATTTCAACATCTTCTCCAAGATGAAAAATTTCCCATCGATCTTCTTAAGGACGGCCGAAATTTGACTTTTGAAATCTAAAAAAATTGAGTTTGTACAAAAGTTCATATTTCAATTGTCTGATTTTCCCCTCCAATAGTTCTATCTTTCTTCTTGCCGTGGGTAATAGGATCTAAGCTCCAACAATAAAAAATAACTTTGCAAATCTAGCCTCCAAATAGCAAAAAAAAAAAAAACAGCAAGATCAGATAGGAAAACACAACAGAAATCAACAAGGAAGACTTCTATTTCAGCCCAGGAATTGCTCCGATACCAATTTGATAAGAAGTGCTTGCAGAAATTTGGGAAAAGACTTGACTAAAATCTGATTTTAGCAATGTCAGAAAACCAACGACAAGAAAATCAGGAATTAAACACACAATAATATTTTTTATTGAAAGTTTTATGAAAGAAAAGATCATATACAATTGAATCTTCAATCGGAGAGGAAGATCCAATTCTCCCAAAACTCTAGCCGCCGGCTAGAGCCCACACACCCTAAGAATAATCTAAATTCAGCAAACGACACATACCCCTAACCCTAGGAAAATCAATTAGTTAAAGCAAATAAATAAACAACAAATATCCACACAACCCTCCCCCAATTCCCTCATATTTTCTTAATTATTTCCCTCCCAAATCAGCCCCCAAATCTCGCTCTTCAATTATAAAACATTTCCTAATTAATCCCCTCCAAATCAACCACCAAATCTGTCCTCTTCAATTAGAAAATATTTCTTAATTAATCCCCGCTAAATCAACCCCCAAATTAGGCCCTAAATATGCTCTATTCAATTAGAAAATATCTTCTAATTAATCCCCTTTGATTAAGAACATTTGTAAACAACTCCCTCTTGATTAGAAAACTTCCTAATTCCCTCACAATAAAATCATCAGGTTCATCAGATTCATTTGTCTCCAAACTATTTTCGCACATAACCAACCAGAATTAGTCAAAACTAGTAGCCAAGTAATCGGGGAATTGGTGAACCAGTTGAGTTTTTTATGAACAACCTAGTTCTAATATTGATCAATTTATAACCTTTTCCTTTTGATCAAATTGCTAAAAAATAAAATATTTAGATTAAAAAAATACTTTAATCTATATACCCAAATGAGTGAACTCCCAAATTCTTTGCAGTTAAATATCTAATAAATATATAAAGAGAAGTTGACGAAGCTTCCTTAAATTTTGGCTGTTATTGACGTGTCAATCTAGTAATAGTATTCAATATATTTTTACAGCCATCTACTTATAAAACATAATGAAAATAATCAAACTATGATGTCGCAAAATTTTGATTTACAATCAACAATTTAGAATATTGTATATTGAATTGGTGAAATATCATTATTATATCATTTAAGTTGTATTAAAATAATTTTAATATTTATTACATTATTAAATTCAACCCCGGTTAAACTTTGAATATTGAACATCTCCATCTTTAGGTTCAATATCCGGTCCGGTCATCAAAACCTTGCCGGAAGCATAGTCATGGCAGGATATTAAGACTGGATATATATAGTTCTATAAGTGATACAAGAGATCTACAATATAAAAATATTCCTGAAACTGAATCTATATAAACTAACTGAGAAATTAAGGACAAACTGCTAAAAAAGAAAAGATGAAGTAGAGACAAGAAATATTATCTAATAAATTCAATAGCTAAAAGCCTAAAACACGCACAATCTCTCGAATTATGAGAACTTCTAAATCTGATAAGAGATCTATTAGGAAAACTACTGCAACAAGGTATTTCCGACCAGCCGCCAAAATGCATGATGAAGTCTAGTCTGCATAGCATAGTGGAAAATGAATTGGAACATGTAGGTTTGTTTTGAACAACGTTATTTACAAGCAGAAATTGAACAAGGTTCAAAATACTACAATCAATTCAAGCATGTAATAGGTTGCTTTCGATTACTACATTGAGGCTTCGTTTGGAACAACTTTCTAATTACTTTCTAAAGTAACTTTCAAGTGCAAAAATTTTTAGTCCAAAATTTTTTTGTATAAAATAACTTTAGAAAGTAGTAAGAAAGCTATCACAAACAAAGCCTGAATTAGAATACATTCAACTTCCATGATAACAATGCAAACAAACAAACAACAAATAGCAGAATACAAACCTTAATATAGGACACCTTGCAAATATCTCAAAGAAAAAGCATTTATCCATAACATGATAACAATTCTTGCTCAATAAGTGAATTCAATCTGAAGTCCTGAAAAGATATGCCTCCAAAACCCATTTATAGATCCTACTTCAGTCATTTAAACATTCAAATGATGATTTGCAATACAAGTAAAGCTCCGAGGCTTTTCCAAACGAAAAGCTTTGGCATACCATATTAATAAAGTTATCAGATAAAAAAAACAGCCTTTACCATGACAATATGACAATTGCCAAAATAATAACATAACAATTGAAAAGTATATTCCTTGTTTATTTGGATTTACAAGGAAACATTTTGGCCCTTATGCGATATCGGAGAAGATTGGAGCAGTAGCTTATCGTGATGTTACCCCCATCTCTATCAGACATTCAGTTTTCCACTCATCTCAGTTGAGAAAAGCTATTGGGGATCACACAGTTTGTTCGGAGTTGTCGGCCACGCTAACTGAGGAATTGAAAAGTATATTCCTAGTTTATTTGGATTTATGGGGAAACATTTTAAAATCACCGAATCAAAGCAAAAATTAAAAGTTGAAATTAGCATTTTGGCACAAATAGTTTTCCCTAGAAGGTAGGGCATGTTAGACTCCTCATGCTAGTTAGCCTGCTAAGGCTTTTTTTTCTTTCATGCACTGTCATTGGAAAATTTCATTTCTTGCTCAAGAAAAATTGACAATTGGCACATTTTCCATGGATGAACTTCAACAGCTAGTCATGCATGGGCATACCAAAAGACCGCAACGTAAGAACGTAAAATAATACATTTTTCAAAAGAAAGATCAGCAATTAGCACAAAAAAATGTCTGCAGTAAATAATCAAACTTGGTAGCTGCATGCAAACCTTCTTTCCTACCTGCATTAAATCATCGTGATAAGAAATTCTAGAAATAGTTCAAGTGACTAGATCATCAACTTCAGTCTCTACAGTGGCATTTTCCTTTTTAAGCTCTTCCATTCTAAAATCAGGATAGTTACGATGGTTCAAAGAATGAAGCCATAGTGCAACAGCTCCTTCTTTGTACTCCATAGATGCTATATGAGAGTATATGTGTTTCAATTTGAATTCCTCAACCTCCTCTGCATAAGCTTCCATGGTAAGAGCCTCATGCGAGTCCTTCCACTTCTTGTTATAAGAAGAAAAGAAACATTCATCTAAGTACAACCCAACCTCAGGTGCAGTTGGAACATTAATGTTAACATCCCTGAAAAAATGGCTAATCGGTAGAAATACAAGACCAAAAAAATGAAAGAAATAATCCACAAACTATATTAAAAAAGATCTTACGGTCTCAAAGCTTTGTCCATAAGCGATTCTGGTGCACATTTCCTCATCAATGCAACTGCAAGACCAATCATTTTTCGAATTTGATGGAGCATGAAGCTCTGACCAACAACCTCACATTTGATAAACTCAATCCCTCCAATAGTGATAACCGAATCAGCATTAAAAGAAATGATATACCGCCGAGCTGAGGGGTCCTCAGCCTTAGTTCTTGTTGTGAAATTATGGAAGTTATGTGTCCCTACATAACGATTCAGAATACTATTAAAACTCTCCCTCTCCATGTCCCCATATATGTAAGTACTTGCAGTTCTTGTTATTTTTTCTTCATTGGCACCATCTAGAACAACAGATTCTGCACCTTCCTCTACTGCCGAAGCCTTGTTCTTAGACACAGGCTGCTCTTTAGTTCCATTTGCTTCTCCTCCATTCTCTAGTTCTGTACCAACATCCGCAGATTCTAGATTGGACAGAGCATCAAGTTCTTTCCCTTCGCCAGGCTCATTTTCTGTCCCCAAAACTTCTGTTTTACCTTCCGTCTCCATCTCTTCAGGACGTCCACTTTCATCTCTACCAAGCTCAGATATTTTCTCTTCTTTCGAACCTTTCAATTGACTTCTCATCACGCCAAACACCTTTCGTCCCCTTTCCGAACACTCTAAACACCGAGCGAGCTCATTCTCGGATCCCAAGCTCGCTACCACACTCTCTCGATCGGGATGAGCATTAGCATCGAGTGCGAAAACAGGTAGAAGATAAACATACCTACGACGATCACAAAACTTTTTCGCATTAAAGGAAGCCGTAACCCGCTTGAACCCAAAAACCCTAATCTGATCTGCAAGTAGTGAGTTCAAACGATCAATAAGACCGGGTGGATCAATGTAGAAACGGCCGGAGACGACCTGACCGGCAGCACTAACGCCCTTATCGGTGCGAGCAGCTCGAGCCCAATCGTATCGTTTCGGATTTCCGCGGTCGGACTCCGGTACGGCGCCGGCGTGGAAGAGAGCTTCTTCAAACTCGCCCTCGATGGTGCGAGCACCAGGATTCTTCTGCATTCCTTGGTAGCCGGCACCGCAGTAGGAGAGGAAAATTGCGATCTTGCGGCGTTTGTATCGCCGGCGATTTGGTTCGGCGGTAGTAGGTGGTACGGCAGCAGGATCTGCCTCATCGGCGGATGAGGTGCTTGTTGTGGACATCTTGAGCTTCTTGGGAACAGGAGGGGAGGAAGGAGGAGAAGCCATGGATTAGGCAACTGAGGTTCTTGCCATAGATCGGAAGAAGGATGGAAGGGCTTTAGTGAGGCTTAAGAGCTTTGGAAATCAGAATACTAATTGATTAGTCAAGGCCGTCTGATTGGTGTAGAGAAAATTAGTCGTTCTCCTGGGGTTGTTTAGTTGGCTTAAAAGAATGCAACCGAAAAGAAATATTTTGAAGTATTTAGACGTAAAATAAATCATATGATGTATTTTTCTTTTTTTTTTTGAAATAAAATGAATATAATGTGAAGTTTAAAGATGATGATAATGTGCTAGTGGTAGCGGATGCCGGTGGCAATGGGTGGTTGACTGAGGCCCATGGTGGGTGGTGGGTGGCGGCAGATGACTATAACGGTGGTGACTACAATGCCTAGTGGCAATGGTGGCTGGTAATAGGTGATGGTGACCGACAATAATGGTGGTGGCCAGCAGGTGGCGACGGTAGTGGTCGGAGGCAGGTGGAGCCAGCTTGTGACGACCGACAGCGTTCAAGTGAGCTTGCTTGTAGTGTATACCGTTCTCGATCAAAACTAAAATGGTTTGGTTTGCCTAAAAAATAAATTAGAATTGTTTACAATACATTTATTTTACTTTACATTTCTTTTCATCTAATAAAACATCAAAATTTTCAAAACACCTACATTTGAAATACCATTTGGAATGAGGACTGCAATTTCATTTCTTCCTTCTCTTAATCATAGGAGCTATGTAACATTTCATCTCCTTAATTACCCCTCATTAACTCTTTGTCACCCAATATTTGAAAAAGGTTCGAATCATGCATCCTAATATTTAGATTCGAAATTGCTTCAAAGAATGCTCAACCATGCACTCAAATATTTGAAAATAGAATCGAATAAGATTCAAAGATCCACCAAAAAAGTTTGAAGAGGTTTTGAAATTATTTCAAAGAATGATAAAAAAAGCTCGAAAAATGTTTGAACTTTATTTGAATAATAATCGAATATGAATTATAATACAACATTATAACACATTAATTATATGGTAAATACATTACATATTAGATTATAACAGATTTAACATGTCATTACAATAGTTTTAGCTCAAGTGCAATACAACAACTATAATGTAGCAATTATAAGGGATGTAATAGGGAAGCCATAGCACAAAAATGTGTATTTAAAGAGTTCTAACATACAAATGACAAAGTGCAAATGAGGAGCTATAACATACATAACAACATACACACACACATGCACACATATATAGAAGTAATTTATAAGATGTGTAATGGGAAGGAAATGTATATTTGAATGAGCCTATAAATATAGAGTACATTTAAAGTACCTATAGATCAACATTATAGTAAAATAAATCTACATAAAAACGATCAATGTATAATTTTATGTGATCAACTTCTATAATATTCTTCTTTGAAATCAAATATGTGATTTGTTGCATTAAATACGCTCTATAGTTGTCATTATAAATAAGATATAAATGAATCATCCAACTCTATATGCAAAAACTATTTATGTTAAGCATGTTTTTTTATTAAATTGTGAAATGACTTATCTTTCAACAGTCTTAAGAACCTCATATAGTCATATGAGGGAGAAATTATTCTGTGCGGACACCGGATCGTCTGGAGATGAATCAAAATACGTCATGTCATTCGGTACACAGTTGTACACAGTCGCGGTATACATCAAACGGGTGTCGTGGCATATTCTGATTCACCTTCAGACGGCGTCCGTATCCGCACAGAATAATTTCACCATATGAGGAGCACCTCATATACTTTCAAAAAAAACTTGGATAGTTCATGTGTGTTGTCAAATAAACAAGAGTTATCATACAAGCACTAGTCAAAAATTTTCATGATTGTTTACAAGGTCCACGATGAGATGCAAGAGCGGTACTATCATCTAGCGTCATGGAATTTACAAACATAGAGATCTAACATACTATAACAAATTTAATTTCTAATAGTGCCATATATACCCCCTTATTAAAAAATATATACAAAAATAATATAGTGACATAAATAGAAATTAAAGTCAATATAATGAATCAATTTCTTACATTTTTAATGAAATAAAATATTTCTCAGCTTATTTTCTAATCACATCACCAGAGTATTTACTTGTTGAAACCACACTACATTTTTAATGAAATAAAATATTTTCTAACTTATTTTCTTTTTATAAATACAATTGAATTGGGCTGAGTATTTATAATTTACCCATAAATGTCTTGCTCATTAGCACTAGGCACTACTATAGATGAGATAACTAACTAGAAAAAAAAAATTTAATAGATTGTTATTTAAATTAGGGTTAGACACCAAAAAAAAGAAAGAAAAAAAAAAAAAAAACTAAGGTGCATTTGGGATAACTTTTTCGCATATTATTTACACATCATTATCATAATTTATTTGGTTATAATTTCAATTAATTTTTAATATTTTTAATGAAAGGTAAAAAATTGATCATGATATCTTTAAAAAAATTGGTCAAGATAAATTTTAAAAATTATTAAGTTTATTTTAAAATAAATACATATATAATAATAACCAATTATTTTTTATATTACACTCATATTTAAAAAAAAATATAATTTTAAAATTAATCATGATAACATTTTCACAATTAGATCTACTAGAATATAATAATTATAAAAATTATTTTATTTTTTCGACATTTTATTAAGCTTTTTTATTTTCTCTATTGATAATTTCTTGTATTTTTCAATATTGTGTCTATATTTTAGATTAGACGCATTAGAGGAAGCAAAATGGAATAAATTTTCACTACCACTATCATTTAGTAACTTTTTTAGTTCACCATTATATAAAAAAAAATATATTCCCTAACCGAAATTTATGTCATACCATAGCCTTTAAATAGACAATCTATCGATTGACATCCCTATAATTTAAACTTAACAACAATTGAAATGTTTTCACTATGTGCCTAATTGAAGAAAACTCTAGGTAAAAAAAAAAGATAAAAGAGGAGATATGGATTACGCTCATAGAAGGAACTACAGCAGTGTTCACCATAGTTAATAATATTGAAAAAAGCTATTGAGACCATTTCTGTGAGAGAATTAGGGAGTAAAGAAGGAGCGCTAATGCAGGTTCAACTCTCTAAATTTATTGTCTTGCGATCAAGCAAAAATTGCTACTTTTGATACTTTGTTACGTTGAACTATTTTCAGATCTAAATCCAGCTAATCAGGGTGACCAATACTCCGGGTGTATTAACTTATCATCGAAAGTCTCCATGAGTGGTCCTGATCATAGTGATACTTTGATTCTCATCAGCTCAAGCCACTATTACAGACTTTCACCCTAATTTTTTGTACGTTCTTTTATAAGGAGATCCTCCTCAATCATCTAGAACCATAATACAAGGCACAAAATAAAGATGGCTCTTCACTTAATCAGCATCATATCTGACCAATCATAACATCCCCAATAATGCTACTAATAAGTGCAATATTGACAAATGCTGAGTGAATAGGACAGATACAAGTCCCTATCCTCGGACTTTAAGACTGGCGCCTTCGGGGAATTCAGAAGCAAAGAACCTACACTTGGTCTCTTCTGTATCCTTTTTGACAAAATTTTCGATGTAAAGTCAATAAATCAAGAGAAAAACCCTAGGGATGAAATAACAATATCAATAAGGCAATTATTAATTTGACTTGTCATTAGTTTAATAAGAATTTATTTATACAATTATAAGCCCTTTTTAAAAATTAATATATAGATATTTTATATTGAAAGGAAATAATTCTCTTAGTGTAAATGTATTATGGCTTTCCACACTTTTATTCCTAGTATGATGAATGGTACAAGAAAAAGCGTTATCATTGTGAAAATATGCTTAGTATTTTTAGTATGAAACGTTACCAACACGCCGAATATTAAAATGTGCATGTATCCGATGTAAATTAGACTATAAGACATATGAGGGAACAGTGTAAGCTCTGTCTTAGAATAGATATATAAACTTACGCAACCAGATTTTAAATCTTTTCATGTTCACCCTGTGCTCTACTTCTAACCCAAATGGATCGCTCAATACCACTATCTCTTTCTTAATCCTGAGTCAGATGAAAACAAATCAGGCTATGGGATTCATTATCCCTCCAGCTTAAAAATACTGCTAAGTACGATAAATGATACATACCCCTCATTACCACAGTGATAAAAACTTGCAGCTCGCTCAAGACTCGGAATCTATGTAAACTCGCGTCTGACGACTTTAGCTCAGCTTCTCTAAGTAAACTCTTCTTTATTTTATAGCTCACCAGAACGCCCATATCGCATCCCTAGTGATTCTCCCGGCTCGTCGAATATGCTTCCAGTCCTGTAGGTACTCTTTGACACAGGTGATGTCTATCCTATCCTTCCTTATAATAAGTATATACTCACATAATTCCTAGAACCCAGCTCCAAACTTTTATTGAGACACTATGGAAGAATGACCATAAGTAAATAAAAGGCATCGAAAGGAGTCCCGTTTTAGTTCATACCCTAATTATGTAACGATAAATCCGTTGTAAGGACAATGGAGGGTGTGAAGTAGTGATGACAATCTAACTTCTCTAACTTACACCGAAATGGTAATATAGTGATATAGTTCTCAAATTAGTAGTAGGAGCAATATATGCAGCACGACAGCCATAATTACTTATTGAGATAGTCTATCAATATGCAATGGAGTCTGTCGCGTCGGGCTGCAGGGTAGAGAAGGCGAGGATAAAGGAACATGAGAGGAGCCATGGTACATAGTGTTATCTATAAAAATTACAAACAAAGGAGTTGCGTCCGTTAGACACCGCAAGAATATTCAAGAATATTTGCTAGCCATGAAATTAAAATAGTAACAACATAAATTGATCGATTTAGAAAATGTGTCAAGCAGTCTCAAGTGTAATGAATCAAATGATCGAAAAATAGAACATAAAGAAGAAGTTGCACTCTAATCACGACTCTTCTTTAGTTTCTTTAGGCGTATATGAAGTCTTCGGTTTGCATAGGTGAAACGTCCCTCGACATTGGAATCTTAACTCTGAAATCAATAGAATGTTGAACTGTGCCCTAGCCTTCACTTAAAGACTGGGAAAGAGAACGCGAATCATAGAACCTCCTAAGGAGGAAAAGGACCATTTGGTGATGATGAACATAAAAGAATAAAAGATAAAGGTACGTCTAATCCCCTCGTCCAAAATATTTATGTGTGAGTTTAATACTCCCGGTTCCTACAGAAAGATTCGATAATCCAAGAATAAATTCATGTTTAATTTTCGTATCTTGAGAGCTATAGATTTAAGAGAGAGAAACAAAAGTTGGACTCAGCGCGGACTATTCTAATATAGCATATACGCTGGTATGTGTGGAAATATGGATTTTACTAGCTTAATCTTCGAAGTTCGGTTTTGAGTCTCTTGCTATCCAATCTGATACGAATTTGTGACAAAATAGCATTAAGAATGAATCTCTCTGATGCACTCTTAACTATGATAATAAACTATTTATTTTAGTACTATACGTCTATTTTTTTTTAAGTTGAGGTAAAGTTAGAGATATTCTATGAGCTTTCCCAAACTATATCCTCTGACTGCATTTATTAACATGTCTCATAATAATTATGGAATTTATAAATTTGTATCTATAGTTTGAATGCATTTGTAAATGTGGTAGTACATATCTAGATCTAATGTAAAGTATTTGTATATGAGTTTATGTAATATTTACAAACTCCAAAAAATTATATATATAGAGACTCACACCATGAGTTGAATTTATATAGTTAGTAATTGCAGTAGTTATACAATAAGGACTCTAATGGCTAATACTTGACTTTGTTACTCATATATATATATAGGTATATGTTAGCACTGTGCAAATTTTAGAATGACATCATTATTTACCAGATTGTCTTCTATGAGAATAGACACTCCTTAATATTATATAGAGACGAGAAATCCTGGCGGTCTGTTGTTGAGAGATGCATCTTATCGTAATGTACTGTCAATGAGTTAAAAGAATTTACATGTTTACTATATATTACTCAATCCTTTGAGTATTAGCGTTATTGTATTTCTCTTACTAATTAATAGGTACAAAATACAACAATTATGTTCACGTATAAAGTAATTATCCTCTTCATACAACCACTATATTTTTATATCTATGATTTAATTTATAAGATATGTGTAAATTTCTTTTATATTAACTTATTATTTATTTATATAATTAACACATTAGCTTATTTTAAAATTACGTTATGGAGTGAATAGGTTGATTATATTCATAATAATTTGAATGTATAATAAGTGATGTTTATAATACAAGAAAACTAGTTAGTTTCGTAAGTTAGTGAATTTGGAGATAATCACCACTTTATTGATAAATTTGATATAGTTATAAATAAATTCGACTCATTCGTCCTAAGGTATATTGAATATATATAGATGATAAAAATAAATATTTTGTTATTCACTTGAGCGCAGTGAAGATAATTTCTTATGGCCTTTTTATATATATATATATGTAAATTTAGAATTAATTTTTTCATAGATTTATTTGAGTGTGCAATTTAGTAGAAACAGTACAAAGTTTTATAATCTCTGTGAAATTTCGATCATGATAGATCTAACGTTGGTGTCGGTGTTGTACAAAGTAGACTATTTTTTGGCGTCAAAGGTGGAAGCATCTTTAAGACAGAATATTTTTCATTATTAATGGATTTTGGTATGATGTGCTTGTGAAGGGATTATTAAATGCATAGTCTAAGGAAAACCTTTAAATTAAAAATGAATTCTTATGGAGATAGGTGCATTTCTTTTCTGAATTCTAGAGGTGCGAAGAGAAGTTTACAGAATGCTATCTGTGATTTAGTCAAAAATTATTAATATAGATTATATCTATTTAATAGTAAATAATCCTTCTTTACCTCCTTAATCTAGCTAAGCTCCCGGAACTGTGTAAAAATGTGTAGATTTTTGAAGGTTTGAATTTAACAAAATGAATTCCAAAGGATTGAGTTATTTATTGAGTAGCATGAAAACTGGATTGGTAAAAGTGTGAGTCAATTTTACCCTTTATTATCCTATTGATCAATGAGTCAAGTATTCTTCATTGCATTAGCTGTGTGGATGGATTGAGTAATAATCGGTGAGAGTGGGTGTGAGTTTGAATATTGATAGGAGAGTAGTATTTTTAAAATTTATTTAGAAGAATTAATATTTTAAAAAAAT
>NW_021318726.1:2028129-2090802 GCF_001605985.2 Dendrobium catenatum
TATATTTAATGCATGTAATTTATTTATATATATATATATATATAATTTAGTCAATTAAAATGATAAATAAATAAATAAATTTAAATTATGATATGTATAATTATATAAGAATATTGGGGTATGCATGTAAATCAATCATTTAAAAAAGCCAATAAAAATAGTATTAAATTTAAGTAAAATTCATTTTCTTATTTAATTATTCGATATATAACGTCATAAAAATTCAAATTCATTTAATGTGGAATTTCTGTCCAAGCTCGCGAAAACATGAACCTATGAAAGCATCTCGGCGGCAACACAATGGCGACACCCTTACTCCATCACCAAGTTCCTTATCCGTCTCTTTCGCTCTCCCTCCATTTCTTGTCATTAAATTCCGGGAGTCCTGCATCACCAAAACTGAAGCTTTTCTCTGTTTTTCCTTCAAAGGCATCACCTTTCTTCTTCCCTTTCTCCATGGGCTCCCTCTCTGATCCTTTTCCTCGCCTTCTCTACCCTGCAGCCCGCCGCGACGACTCCATTGTTGATAACTACCATGGCGTCGCCATTCACGACCCTTATCGATGGTGAGCTCTCACTCCATTGCTCTTCTTCTTTTTATTCCCATGTTTCTTCTTTCATAAAGTTTGGAGCTTTATTTGTCTTTAATGGTGGATGAAGGCTGGAGGACCTGGAATCGCCGGAGACGAAGGCGTTCGTGGAGGCGCAAGCGGCGGTTACTGATTCGGTGTTGGCTGAGTGCAGCGAGAGGGAGAAGCTGCGTTGTGAGATCACTGCGTTGTTCGACCATGAGAGGTATGAGGCGCCATTTAAGCGGGGAGAGAAGTATTTCTACTTTCATAACAGCGGTCTGCAGTCACACAGTGTCCTGTTCGTCCAGGTACCTTCTTCCTCTAATATTTGGCTAATTACATAGAGAATAATTTAATATCATTAAAAGTAATATTTATTAAATGCAACAAAATAGCCCTTATGATTTCATCCTAGGGTTTTGATTGCAGAGTCAATTGGATTCAGAGCCGGAGGTCTTGCTCGACCCCAATGCGCTAAGCGAGGATGGGACTGTCGCTCTCAGCATTGCAGCGATTAGTAGAAATGGTGAACATTTGGCTTATGGTCTTAGCTCGAATGGGAGCGATTGGATTACGATCAGAGTAATGCGGATTGATGATAAGAAGCCCGAACCTGATACGATTTCATGGGTAAAATAAAGCTTTTTTGGAATGACCTCTTCTTCTTCTCCCTCAATCTGCTTTTTTAACTATAACAGCTGCTGCTACTTTTTTTTTTTTCTGTTTCTGCGCAATGAAGTTTGTTAATTAATATATAAAATTATTATTTAGTTGGATGCAATCAAATAAATTTATTAATTTTATAATTATAAGAAAATATTCTAATCTTAATTAATATATAAACATAATTATCAAATAAAAAGCTAAAATTGTCAAAAAAAAAAAAATCTGAAGCTATTTAAACCATGCTTCTCATAAATATTTTTACAAACACCTTAAAACAATTCCTACCATCCAAAAGTGGAGCGGACATCAGAAAACTTTATCAAACAGAGCCCTGTTCTTCTGTTCCTCTTGCTGCTGCTTCTATTTCTAAAACTGTAACTAATCTTGCTTTTGTTACCATAGCTGCAGCTTCTGTTCTGATTATGCTTTTTAACATCTGCAGGTTAAATTTTCGACCGTTAGTTGGACCGTAGATGGGAAGGGGTTCTTCTACAGTAGATATCCGGCTCCAAAGTTAGTAGAACATATGTTACATATATGCTTCAAGTACTGTTTTGATACTTATTGTTGTTTTATTGCAGAGAATGGGATAATGTAGATTCTGGAATGGAGACTGGTATCAATCTTAATCATCAGCTCTATTACCATTTTTTGGGTACCGATCAATCTGAAGATTTATTGTGCTGGGAAGACCCTGAGAATCCGAAGTACAGATTTAGAGCAACTGCTACTGAAGATGGGAAGGTATTGAATTGTAGCTTCTCACTATCCCTTTCTTCCTCTTATGCAGTATAGAGGATTTTTTATTTGGTTTTGTGAAGACATTTTGACAAATATAATTTCACTTGTTTATGCCTGCCTTTGTTATTGAAATGGGCGGATCCACCCATAGCTTAGGGTGGGCAAATGCCCACCCTCAAAAAATTCTTTTTTAATATTTAGAGGGGAGATTTTGAAATATTTTGGATATTTTGGGCATTTTGCCCCCCCTCAAAAATCTTTTTTGCCTTACTTTTACCAATCCTAAGAATTTTTGCCCATCCCTCACAAAAATTTTTTTTTTGCCCACCCTAAAAAAAGAAGCTTGATCCGCCCTTATAATGAGTCATCATTCTGCTTAATCTCAATTTTATAGATTTTGAATAATTTGCTTGGAAGAATTAGAAATCTCTCTCTCTTTCTGATTATGTTAACTGGCATTGCAGTATATTATTTTATATATCTTTGAAGGCTGTGATCCAGTAAATAAGCTATACTACTGCGATTTAGCTACACTTTCTGGGGGACTTGAAGGTTTCAAGGGAAGCAAAGGCTTTCTTTCCTTCATCAAATTGGTTGATACTTTTGAAGCACGATATTCAGTCATTGCAAATGATGAATCTGAATTCACATTTTTAACAAATAAAGAAGCTCCAAGATATAAATTAGTACGTGTTGATCTCACTAAACCTGATGAATGGATTGATATATTAAAAGAAGATCAAAAGGATGTGCTACAGTCTGCTTATGCTGTTAATGGAAACCAACTTCTGGTTTGTTATCTTAGCAATGTTAAGCATATGTTGCAGATAAGAGACTTAAAAACTGGTCAGTTTCTACATTGTTTACCCATAGACATTGGTTCAGTCACTGAGGTCTCAGGCAAGCGTGAAGATACTGAGATTTTCTTTAGCTTCAGTAGCTTTCTTACACCAGGAATTATTTATAAGTGCAATTTGTCAACTAGTGTTCCTGAAATAAAGATATTCAGAGAAGTTTTGGTTCCTGGATTTAATAGAGGAGATTTTCTGGTTAAACAGGTCTACCTCAATTCCCCTCTATTTAATAGCACTTACATCTCCTAATGGATTTCAACTAATCTTTTTAGGGAGCTTATTGTTCTTCATTCTCAGGTCTTTTTTCCTAGTAAAGATGGGGTTAAGATACCGATGTTCGTCGTTTCAAAGAAGAATATCACTTTAGATGGATCTCATCCAACTTTGCTATATGGTTATGGGGGTTTTAACTATAGTCTAACACCATATTTTAGCGTTAATAGGGTAGTTCTCGCAAGAAATTTCGGTTTTGTATTTTGTATAGCAAATATTCGTGGCGGTGGAGAGTATGGGGAAGAATGGCATAAAGCAGGTTCTCTTTCGAAGAAACAGAATTGCTTCGACGACTTTATAGCTGCATCTGAATTCCTCATTTCAGCTGGCTACACTAATTCAAGTAGACTGTGTATAGAAGGTGGAAGCAATGGTGGACTACTAGTTGCAGCTTGCATAAATCAGGTTTGGCCCCTATTATACTGATGTGTTTCTTCTCTTATGACAAAATTCAATGGAAATGAACTTACATCTTTGTTTTGTTTGTCATCTACACCTTTAGATGTTTAGTTAATTTAGTTACTTATGCATCAAACTAAATTAAATAAAATTGTTCTGCAGAGGCCCGATCTCTTTGGTTGCGCCCTTGTTCATGTTGGTGTCATGGATATGCTTCGTTTTCACAAATTCACTATTGGTTAGATCCCACATAAATTTCAAGCTTACTATAAATAAATTTAAATAAAACTGTTCTGCAGAGATCTGATCTCCTTCACAGAGAACTAATTTATAAGTGATAAACTTGTTAGTTTGACATTCTGCTTAAACTTGTATTTTTACTCAGGCCATGCTTGGACATCTGAATTTGGCTGTTCAGATATCGAGGAAGAATTCCACTGGCTTATTAGGTATGAGTTCCCTTTCTATTTAGTTATAGAGATTGCTTCTTGCAGTAATTTAAATTTGTTGTGAACTATATCACCTTCTTAGGTTATCTATTCTCTCAAGTATTTCAAACTACTTGTTGAACATAAATTGAGCTTAAGAGCTTAAGGATATCAATGTTCAAGCTAGTTTATTAATGCCAATATTCTTAGGAAAAATACAAATTCAAGAAATTGTTTAATCTTAACGTTCTTAAGCTTGACATTAACAAGCGAAATAATAATGATAATCTTTTTGTTAGCATAAGCTTCCCAAACTTGTTCATTAATGTCACTAAAAAACCTCATCCATTGTGAAAATTTGGCAAAATACAAGAACTAGTTCACACAAAGTAAAAACTCTTATCCAATTACAAATGATAATGGAAACTTGTCCAATAATATACGATGATGGAAAATGCTTTTGCAATGTATTTATATTGCATAATCGACACGGCTCACCTTGATCTGTTAGTTGGGAGCTTAGGCTACCAACTAAGAGGTCTTGGGTTCGAGTCTTGTGTATGCCATGTGTGTGTGAGTCTACCTTAATTGGCCTAAATGTCCAAAAAAAAAAATTGCATAATCACGTCAAATCAAATAACCTTCCCTTGCAATGTTGTATCTTTTAGTTTTATTCCTTGAGCATCTCAAGTTATACAACTATTTCATCTCAAAATCACAATGTTAACCTTTCCTTGCAATGTTGGTTATTTACAGTAGCTTTTGCTGCATGCTTTTATTTCCTTAAGCAAGAGAACCAGTTTTTGTGTGTTAAGAATATAAAATGTGGGAAAAAAGTCATGTTTATCAATCGAAAAAGTGCTTTCTTAGAATGATAGTTTTCTAGAAAATCGCTTTTATAGCTTTCATCGTCATGGTCTGCGGTACTTTTTTCTTATTTTACTTAGTATTTTGTTTGAAGATTCTGGTCCTCGTAAGATGTATGTCTCAACAGCTTTCATTCTCTGTCGATCCTGCAGATATTCACCATTGCACAATGTGGCGAGGCCATGGCAGAAGACTTCCAATGCATCGATCCAATATCCATCTACTATGCTATTGACAGCAGACCATGACGATCGTGTTGTGCCACTACACTCATTTAAGATGTTAGCTGTAAGCATCCTTTTTTTTTCTTCCCATTTTTACCTTCCTTTTTCTTAAGATTAAACAATATTTTAACGGCTAGTTTCATCCTCATTTTTTTCAAAATCGTGTAAGAATTTCCTCAATTATTTTAGTTTTGCAGTTTTAGATCTGATATGCGGAAATTGTTCTTGTTGTTTGGTTCTTCTAGAACTTTTCAAAGAAAAAAGTATGCAACTCGGACACCACAAAATACTAGTATGATGATACATTACATCATGTTTCAAAGAATATAAAGTACAATTTGCCAATAACAAATGATGATTTATACACGTGTAATAGTTAAATAGTAGTATATACAATAACAATAATATCAAGCCTTTATCCTACTACGTGGGATGTGTTACATAGAATCATTTTTCTCCATCGTGTCCTGTTAGGAGTTAAATTTTCATTTAAATCTAATAAAAAAAAAGTCATACATATAAAAATATAATTGCTTTTGTATGATGATATTGTCAAGCAAAGTAACTAACTTCAAGAAGTGAAATTATCATGAATAAGGGAATAATAAGATTTGAAACTCCTATAAAATCGTCATGAATCTCAATGAGTCAAGATAATATTTGAATTAGAAACTTTCATAATTAAATTCAAGATCATCCAAACTCTAATTTCAATAAACTTATAGTAAAACTTAATATCTGGATGAGACGAGCCTATTGACGCTACAAATAATCTGATTTTATTCCAAATGAGCTCAAATCAAGCACTTGAATTATGTTTGAAAACTTTTGAACATAAATTGATGGACCAAACAACTTTCAATTATAGCATACTTATAGTCAAATCGAGCAGCTCGATGAGACAAATTTGATGAGCCCAAGATAACTTGATTCTGATATCATTAAGACATTAAAAGATTTGATAAATAATCTACTATCAAAGAAATCGACTTGGACTGTACAATGGAGTGCTTTGGATTCTAGCTAAATTAATCAAAATATCATCTCTAAAAACCTATAAATAGAGCTTCATTCTCTATAGAAAGGGAGTTTTAAGAGCTGAGAGAACTAAAAAATTTTTTTTTCTTTTTTCGGCTATCATTGTCAATGACTACCACCAGCAATTGTCACCATTATCGCCATATTTCTATCAATCTTTAACCTTGTCTTCGGTTTTAAATGTTCTCCTATGGACATCAGACTTTTATAATCCCTACAAGAAAATTTGAAAATTGTACTGTAACTACTCCCATCTTCTTCAATCGTGAGGAAGGGAGAATTCTTATATCTTCTACTCAATAGTGGATTATTGTAACTGAGCTAGGCCTCGTATTTTTCTCCTTATTGGGTTTTCCGCATAGAAATATTTGATCTCCTATAATTTTTTTTGTGCGTGTTGAATTTTTGTCCCGGAGGATTATTGTAACTGAGCTAGGCCTCGTATTTTTCTCCTTATTGGGTTTTCCGCATAGAAATATTTGATCTCCTATAATTTTTTTTGTGCGTGTTGAATTTTTGTCCCGGACTAAGATATAAAACAAAACTCTATCACCGCCAATCTTTTAGCATGTAACAAGATTAGGAATGCAAGTGCAATTACTTTAAAATGCTATTGATTGTGAATGTAATTAGGCTTTTAGTCTATTGATATATTTTATAATAATCTGACACAACATAAAAGAAACATTCCACAGCACAGTTCAATGAGACTTCCTCTTTCTTGCATTTGAATTCAAATATGAGCCTGTTACTTTATATAAGATTTCCATGTTCAGGCATTTTAGTTCTTGCGGATTAGTAATATGGATGGTGCTTCAAATTAACAATGCAATTCTCAATTCACAAGTTGCAATTGAAGCCAAAAATCACCTCATGATCTCTCAGATCATAAGAATGTTGACCCTCATGCTATACCCAAAGGAAGAGATGAGAGGAGAAGCAAAGAGAAGCCGAATTTTCGGAGCCCACAAAGAAAACAAAGCAAAAAAAAAAAAAAAAATCATCACTGACCACTATAAATTTGTAGGATATATATTATTAGTGATATAACAGACATGTAACTTTCTTTTTTTTCCTTCTCTTATGTCAGACAATGCAGTACATCCTGAAAACTCCACAGAAGAATCCCATCATAGCCCGCATTGATCGCAAGGCTGGTCATGGAGCTGGTCGCTCAACTCAAAAAATGGTTTGCTTCCTCTGCCTCGCATTAGTTTTTGTATCTTTAAGGCTTTGTTTGGGACGACTTTTTTATTGCTTCTTAAAGCAACTTTTTAGTACAAAAATTAAAAAATTTGAACTAAAAACCTGTTTTAAAAATCAATAAAAAAGACTCTACTTTCTATCAGATGTTTTTTTTACATCAAAATAATGGATAATGGAAAATCATTACCAAATTAAGCTCTAGTTTGGATTGAACTGCAACTGATTAATACTGTTTGTCACTTCTATTGATGAATGTTGTCTTCTCTGATCTATTGGTAGATTGAAGAAGCTGCTGATCGTTATGGCTTTGTGGCGAAGATGATGGGGCTCTCATGGAACCATTAATTCATGACATCATAGAAAAGAAAAAGGCTTGTTCTTGAAGCCAATAAGGTTCTATGTTTGGAAATTGATTTAGCGGTGTGAAATCTGAACATTTTTTATATATTGAAATCTCATCAATGTTAGTGAAAATCTGAAGTGCCCAGAAATATTAGCTGCTGCTCTGTTTGATGTCTTCAGTTCAAGCCTTGGCTATTAATTAATAGTATGTATTATGTGTGAATTTACTTAAATATCTCAACAAAAAATAAATTTCCACAAAAAAAAAAAAAAAAAATCACCACCTTGTTAATAAATGTAAAAAAAGTTAAATATATCTCTTCTTAAGGGCAAATTTTTGCGTCCTGACATGCAGACATCCAATCCGGACACGCCACCTCACCCGGATGCACTAGGCCCCTTTATTTTTGAATGACGTGGCGCATTTTTATTGGTGTCCCGACGAATCCAGACACCGGACACAATAATTTGCCCTTCTTAAGGGTATCTTAGAGATAAATTTTTACTTATGTTATTTTTCAAATTATTATCATATTTTAATTTGTTTATTATATTTTAAAACATTTATAATTTAAAATTATTTTTTATACATAAAATTTAATAGTTTGCTATGACTAAGAAAATTATTATTATTATTGTTATTAATTATATTATTCATAATTATTTCGAAAAATATATATTTTTCTTAACAATTATATTTACAAAACATTGAAATCGCCCCAAACGGATCATTCGTTCCAATTAACTTTGTAATTAGCCTACCTATAATTCATTATTGATTGCAGCAACTAAGCCAAAAAAGTATGATTCCTGCTTTCGAAAGTTAAGTTAAAAAAGAAATAAAAATAAAAATAAAACACTCATCCAAGCAAATTTTTAATTTCTTTTGGATGAGTGTTTTTAATTTCTAAGAAAAGTATGACAGCTTATATTGGAAAATTTCTTGTGATGAAGGAATCATTATATATCAAATTATTTTTACAAAATGCAGCTACATGACTGCGAAATCCGTATCCAATGAATAATTCGATTTTATGACTTCGAGCAATAAAAACATAATTATTATTCACCACTGTAATTTTATTATATTTTTATTATTCACAATCACAGAACCGAATGATTCTCTGCGTCCACATTCCGCATGTAATAATCTCTCCAGTTTTAAGCTTCGTGTGGGGTGACTTTCTTAATGCTTTCTAAAAACAAATTTTTAGTATAAAAATTTATATTTCAAAAAAAATTTATACTAAAAAATTACTTTGAAAAATAGAAAAGAAAAAGTCATCCAAAATGAAACTTCAGTTTAATGATTGAGAGCCTCAACTCCTTTGGGCATAACTAATAAAGAATAAAAAAAGAAAATAAAAACGAACAGAAAAAGAGAAGAAGCTACATCAGTTGTAACATAGAAAACGATAAACATAATTCAATAGTAAAGAATACTTCGTTTGACAAATACGAGATTGATTAAAATTTTTACAACTCAGACAAAGAACGAGCATTTATTGCACAGCTCCTTACCAGCAGAACCGCTGGGTAAATCTCAGTTTAACTAACTTGAACTCCAAATGATCTTACTCTTCAACTTGTCAAATGAAGAAGCCACGAAAGCTGCAAAAGCCGGCTAATAGAACTAAAAGCCATTTTGCCATAAAATTTAGACTTTGGCTTTGTTTGTGATAGTTTTTTTTGCTGCTTTCTAAAACATCTTTTAGTATAAAAATTTTGTGAATTAGAAATTTTTGTATTAGAAAGCCGATTTAGAAAGCAGCAAAAAAGGTGTCCCAAATGAAGCCTTTGTTTGGGACAGCTTTCGAACTATTTTTTAAAATGGCTTTCTAGTATAAAAATTTCAAATTCAAGAAATTTTTTTACTAAAAAAATATTTTAGAAAGCAAGAAGAAAATCGTCCCAAACAAAGCCTTAGACTTCGTTTGGGACGTTTTCTTATTTATTTTTACAGCAGTTTTCTAGCATAAAAATTTATAATTAAAAAATTGTATTTAAAAACTGCTTTAAAAAGTAATAAAAAAGTCATCACAAACGAAAACTTAATAGCAAAAAAAAATCAAAAGCATTTCAAATGAAAACATCCATCTTCACGTCAGTGACGTCTAGTTGCAGTATCTCTACCCTGCAGGCCAATAAAGATCCAATGCTGCAATAGGAAGACCAAATGAGTTAGGCATCATTCTCAAACAAGAGAGAAGAAACGGTCAACAATGGTTAGCAGGTTTTCTGATGCTAATCTTTCTAAAAATATTTTAGAAGGCAAAGGCGAGCAATGAAAGAAATAAAGACTTCATATGATCCTAAATTTTTTTATAAGCAAAAAGGTTGCTCTTATTTCAACAAATGTCAGAGCTTTAGGATATGTAAAGCATAAGGAGAGAAGCCCTATTACCTACCTAGGAAAGGTACGGCCAAGATCTCCATGTACAAACTCCTTAATATAAGTTCCAGCCTGCATTTGTATCATTTAATGTTAAAAGTCTAGAAATCATAAAATATAGAACAAAACAAAAATTATTAAAAAAAAAAGTTAGCTATTAAAAATATCGAAGAAAGATACCAGCAAAAGCAAGAATAAATCAAAGAAAACTTAACCTAACTACTATTGAAACTCTTATAAAAAAATAGAGTCAGTGAAATGATAGGAACACTTGTAGACGCCGGTGTTTCTTACCAATATTGAGATTTCGGTGACCTTTCAGCATAATCCTCCAAACAAATCAAACAAAACAGCGAGAAAACTTGCAATAATAAAAGAAACGGAAGGAAAGTATAGAGATACAGTTGATGCTCAATTCGAGAGGAGGATCGTTCTCTCCCAAATCTCTAGTCGCCGCTAGAGACCAAGACGCCAAAACTTCCCACATCAAATTCAGCAAACAAACATAATGCCCTAACCCTAATACAAACTTCTACTTAAAGCAAACATAAAATTAACTCAAAAGAACTAAACAGCTCCCTCTCTCTCTCTCTTCCCTAGGCAGTGGACCCCACCCCAACGGATGTGAGATTTGATTCTTGTGGAACAGGCCTGCTGTAAACCAGAACCGGCCCAAGGGCTGGGCCGGCTGGACCGGTCTATCACAAAAGCATGACTAAATTGAAGAAAGCTGATTCCAACTATGGAATACATCTAGAAAATGCCATGCTGATTAAACTATGTTGGACTAACTAAACCTTAAAAAAAAAAAAAAACATATTCATGCAGTAAAATTTGAACATAAATGATTAGATGCTAAACTCTGGCAATGATCATAAGCGCTGACCTTATGAAAGCTTAGCGTGATTATCTAAAGAAAAAGGTTTTTCCAAAGAAGTTTCAGATGATCGTAGGTACCTGAGTGCAAAGATGTAACAGAAAAAATTGGCTGCTTCCAACAATTTTCTCAATCTTCATCCTGTTAGACAAGAATGCACTAGTAAGTGAAATTCATTTCATGGTATGCGGATACGGTTATGCCACAACCTGATTTTTCTCTTTCCTTCCTTATTCTCTTCTTATTAAGAAAATATATACTGTAAAGTGAATTCGCATTATGTACAAAGTACTAAACTTATGAATTATTGCCAGTAATTCTTCATCGTTACCGAGCGCTAATAAGTTGATAATGTAACTAATTTAAAAAGAAAATGCCCTACCAATGAATGATTCTCTTACGCTCTAATGGACTCCTCCGATGAAGCACCCTAATTGGCGTACTCTGTGAAATTTCCTATCATACCAAGAAAGGAAAAAAAATGGAAGAATGCTTAATTAAACAAATTTTATAGGAAAAAAGGGCTATTAAGCTATCTAACAAAAGATAATGTTAAAGGCTTAAAGCTCAATGAAGAGAAAGGAACTGGTTAAAACTAATATTTTGGTAGGTTGTTAGAAAAGATATAGCTAATCTATAATCATGCAATTAAGAAGAGGATATTAAAAAGATGAATGGTGATTTGACCATGTAATACATTTGCAAGTTCACAGACCATGTAAATTATCGGAATGTTGTGTGGTTCATGAAATCCTAATTCTTCTAAAAATGGATTGCAACACAAAAATTAAACAACAGAATGAGCAACAATTTAATTTTTTCAACTGTTCAATACGTTCTTAAATATTTAAACATCCCAAACAAAGCAATATGCCACAGTTTCCACTACATCCACCCAAGAGACTTGCTGCACCATGAATATCAGTCTCAGCAACAAAATATCAGTTTCAGCAACCGCATCTAAAGAAACTACAGAGTTTTTTTGCCACCATAGAAACAATCATTAAACATGCTAGTGATGCACACTCAGTGTAGCACAGTGCCAAGCTATGATGATGCACATCCACGGACACGGCGACACGGATATGACACAACACGAACCGAGAAACGTCAATTATTGAAAATATAGGACACGGACACGGGTTGGACACGGTATTATAGTTTTATATTCTAAAAATAGTGTATAAAAATTAAATAAGTATAATTTTAAAAATTAATTTATAAATAATAAGTCATTTAACTAAAATTTGAGCTTAAAATGATTAATATTAGGATGTCAAGAGTCGAGTGCTGATGCTGTTTATCAGTCATCGAGAGAGGAGATCATAGTACTATCGGGAGTCAGGCATTGTTTATCAGTCATCGAGAGAGGAGATCATAGTACTATCGGGAGTCAGGCATTGATGTTATGCAGTAAATATTGGGCGTCAATGTTAAGAGGGCATTTATTGTCGATGTTGAGAGTGTGTTGGTCGTCGATGTTGAGAAGACGTTGGACAAAGATGAGATGTCAAGTTGTGGGTGTAGAAATTACTAGCATCGACCACCAAATTTGTATTTAAGATGCACGTTTTAAAAAAATTCATAAAATATTTAAGTTACGCGTGTCGCACACGCGTGTCTAATTTGTATTAAATATTTTTTTAATCAGACAAGATTTCGGCATGTCCAACACGTGTCGGAGGAGTGCGGATGTGTGTCGTGTCGGATATGTGTCGAACACTGTACGCCTCTTTGAGGAGAAGTGTCGGTGCATCATAGGTGTCAAGTAAGGAACACTTTCCGAATAAGAAAAAGGGAAAACTGAATAATGCACATTAGTAAACAAATTTGGACGAAAATTGCGTGAAATTATAAAAGCAGGATGAATGATGATGCTTCACCATGTTATCTACAGAAGAAATACTCTGCAGGTCTTCATCCGTCAGCGGGCGAGAAATCCATACTAGAGCAGCATACTGTTTCTGAATGGAAGTAAAATCAATTTAATTAGTAAATTCTCTCTCCTTACACATAAAGCTGACAGCATTATAATAAACAAAGAAACCTGCTTCTCTGCCTCTCCAACACGCATAAGATTCCATGCTTCACTGCCAACTACTTCAAGGTTCCTCACCATAACCTATGAATCATTTGAAATGATTACCGAACTCCGGTATCATAATAAGCAATTGAGCAAAGTAATCATAAAATCAAATAAAAAAGAAATTATATTCATGTATTGTAATATACATATTTTTTCTCTGAATTGTTTATTTTCACAGCCATTTGGACAACATCAACCATTGAAGGCAAGAATCTTGCATTCGACACTTCAACTAAGAAAGGCCGACCAGATCCTAGCATCCGCACCTAAGTACAAAAGTGTTTAGTCAACCCGAGGTGAACAGTAAATAAACTTACTTGCAGAATCAAATTTATACATCAATATCTTCTCTACCAGCAGCATGAAATTTGTAGCTGTCACCTCTACATATTTCAAGAGCAGGAGTCCCAACTATCTCCTGCCAAACAGTATGAACCAATGATAGTGTTAAAGCAAGTTCAATACATGTTAGAGCATTGGAGTAGAATATGAATATCAATAAGATTAATCACTTTAAATAAAAAACAAAAAAAATAATCAGCAATCATGAAATATAATTAACACCTCCACAGATGCTTCTCCCATTCTTTCATCATCAATTATCCAGAGTGTTTGGCTCACCTTCCTTGAAAACTGTTTTTTGTGAACCAAAAAAACAAAGCATAAGCTTTATATCAAATGCGTCAAAGGTGGAAATAAAATGACATAAAAAATAGTATAATTATGAACAACCAGACACAATAACACCATCAACCACTTACTTCAGTTGGACTACCATGAGAGTTCTTCAGATGTTCTTATATGCTAAATAGAGTCCAAAGTTTGATATATATGGGAAAATGGATTTAGGCCTTCTGTGCATGCCGTGCCAACTTAAATGCATATCAAGAATACGGATTTAGCATTGGCTATGACAAGTTGGTGGCTTACTAGTTAGTACAGCTTTTATTGAATCTAATATCATTGGTCATTGTTCATTATCAAGCTATTTACATAAAAGTGACACACATGAAGCAACTACTGCCATCCTTTATGCAATCTTAAATGGCATGGAACAATATGAAGCTTGAACATGTAAGTAAGCAAGAAACATTAAGACTTCATAGTTAATATCGGACAAAAATGCAGGAGTAGCATTTCAGGAACAGGACCACCTTCAAATATCTCCCTCCAATAAACACGGGCATTCTATAGCATGTGATCATCAACTTGCAAGAATTGGATGCCTAGAGGAAAGGTACAAAAGTTATTTAGCAATTAGGCCATTGGAAAACACTAAAAAGGTAGATAAGGTTTCTTGAATGGATGGAAGCTAACCTTCTTGGGTGGTAATTCAAAAAGATCACAAAAAGTATGGTCGTCCAAGCTACTAAGTTCTTTCAAGATGGCTGCATCAGACTTACTGCATAGCTGTTCCCTAGAATCTAACTGACCATTGCCACACTGATCAACAACTTTCACCACGTTCTCTTTCTCTGCAACAGTGAATGCATTTTTTTCTCTTGAAACAATAATAAAAGAAAAAAGAATATACCATATTAAACTTCAAAAAATCACAGAAGCCCTTATTTAGGTTGTGCAACACATGCATTCCCAACTCTAAGCATAAAAGCATTGGATGTTCCTCAAATAAAAGTTTTCTTAATTCAGCCGAATACGTGGGGTGTAATTTTAGTAGTAATAAATCTATCGATAGAATTATGACATTGGGTGATCAAGTCATTAAAAAAGTGCACTTTTTAGATATCTCTGGTCAGTTGCTCAAATGATGGAGAAATAGATGGAGATATTATTAGTAGATTTCCAATCGGATGGTTGAAGTGGAGGAATGCTTAAGGCCTATTGTGTGTAGAAAAGTACCCTCAATTTTAAGGGAAAATTTTATAAAATAGTTGTAAGACTTGCAATGCTTTATGGTACAAAATGTCGGCCATTAAGCATAAAATTAAGTTAAGTGTTGTAGAGATGAGGATGCTTAGGTAGATGAGTGGCTTTACACTTAGAAATAGAATGCGAAATGAGTATATATGTGAAAAGGCTGGAGTGGCTTCAATAACAGATAAGATTAGACATAGTTTTCCTTAGATGATTTAGTTACATCAAACGCCAACCTTCCGCTGACCAAATTAGATGAGTGGAGGTATTGAATTCGGCCTATGTTAAGAAAAGTAGAGATAGACCTAAAAAAAGTTAGTTAGAAAGTATTAAAAATGATATTTTTATTATTAGATTTAAATGAGAATACTTGATAGAATGGAGAAAAAAGATTCATGCAGCCGACACCACTTAGTAGGATAAAGGCTTATGGTTGCTGTTGTTGTTATTGATTTTACTTTGTGTTGATCCCGTCGTGAAAGTTTTGGTTTTACTGGTTTTCATGCTCAAAAGTTTCCTAGTTTAAATCACCATTTTTATTGTGAAAAGCTAAAACCAGTCACAAAATGATATTTATAAAACGTTTTTCTTGATGAATGTCAAATTTAAATATTATAGAGTAATTACTCTGTTTGTAGATATATTATAAATATACATATCTCATTATAAAATATTTGGAAGTTTTTGGAACACCAAATCAATGCTACTCTTTCGCATTAATCACCTCAATCTCAATATTAGCATTCATAATGAGACATACATTTAGGCTTTCCTCCTTTGTTTTACATCGTCTGTTTTTGTAATAAGAAAATCAGCAATCACAACGTACAGGTTATTAGGATGAAAAAACTGGACAAAATTTTTCATATTTTTCCAAAATTTATTTTAGGAAAACTGCTTTCAAAGCAGAATAAAAAAAGCGACCAAAAAAGAAAAAGTTTTTACTAGTAAAACAAAAAAAAGAATGAATGATATTAAACGAAGCTTTAGAATCAAGTTTTACTAAGCTCAAATTAAGGGTATTATTAATTTGTACGTATGAGCTATAGGCTCAGCGTAGTGGAATAGCCTATTGTTGAATGCTATGAAGATAAGAACCTACGATCAAATCTTGGGGTTGTTCTTTGCAGGCCAATTATTTGAGGTATTTTTGTCCAACATAAAGCTAAGCCAGAGGTTGTTTCAAGCAAGGCCAAAATTTCAGTCCTTTGTGGATCAAAATAACTAGGTATCAAACTCAACGCATCAGAACAAAACATATTTTTAAGGATTGGGTCAACTTGAAATTGATCCAAAGTGCCAAAATATGGACAACGCTTAAATCCATGCTTCTAGCTACCATCTTATAATGTTTGAATGCAGATAAAAGAAAAAAGAACAGCTTTGCAAAATATCAAGTTAATCATTCAGATATGTACTGATGCATGTGAAAAATACATTAAGCACGGAAAGGGTAGTTATATACCTGTTCTTCTTCTATTGGAACTTTGAACTTTTCTCAGAGAATTTTGGAGACTTAATGAAGCCTCAGAGTTGGTGTACGCCAGACAAATATGGAAAGAATTGGCACCAGATTTGACACTCTACAAGCTCAAAATTAGAATGTTTCAAAACGTAAAATAAACCCCAAAAACCTTCACCAACATACAACTTTCTTTCCAACCTTATGACTGAGAATAGTAAGCTAGATTTTCTGAGAACAAGGAGAGTAAGTACCAATTTGTTTTCAAGTGATTCAGTTATAGATAACCTCAGAGCATCCTTTAAGGAAATCTGATTGTAGAGAGCCTTATTTTTGAACCATGCTTCGCTATCATATTTCTTTTTCATATACGACCTACACAAGTTGGTTGTCGGTCAACTACATGCAACAAGACTCTGGAGCAAGTGAAAAATCAGCACAGAACAATAGTCAATGAGTTCTACAAGAAAACCGTTATTGCTAATGTTATTTTCATTGGTTTATCGCATTCTTCTGAGGCTTGAATAATTACTAAATAAGAGAATTTATGATAAGCTACAAGAAATTAAAAATAATTTTATAGAAGAAACTGGAGAGAAAGAACATATGCAGTCCTGCCAAGCTACACAAGCTTTTGCACACCTTTTAATTCGTCATTCTAGTTATATAGAATAGGCAACCTAGGCGTATCACAAAGCGTAGTCTAAAAGAAAGACATCAAAGCACCATGCAACAGCCTTTAACAGGTTCTTTTTTGGTCAAATTGAGCTAAACACGTAAAAATTATGTGTTAAAATTAAAAATATATATATAATTTTTTTTTCAATACATATTTAAAGCTGTTTACCAATTTATGACCATCATAATTCATCAAAAAGTCTCCTAATTGCGATGATTAACAGAGCATGTTAAACCTCACCTTCCTAGAGCCAAAAATGCCCAATCCACTTCAAGAAAGTTACATAAAGCGATACAAAATAATTATATATGAAGATCACTATATTATGTTGGATATATAATATTTGTGGTTCCAAGAACTTCAACTATCACAGCATAAAGAACTTTTGCCATCCTCACTCAGCCATATTTAAGCAATGTTTTCCATAATTAATTTCACTTTTTAAATTTCCAATTTGTAACTATAGGCAGTGTTCAGGCATTTAATTCTAGGCACATTAAAGAAAGTGACATTACCAGATAGAACGTTCATTAGCAACAATTACTGGTGGTATTGAGACTTCAAGAAAAAACCCATCAATTTGATGATTCGCTATTTTTATAGATTCAGCAATTTTCTCCACAAAGACATCAATTGAAAAGTTATCCTTGGATGTCCCTTCACCCAGATATAGGTCCTGAGGGAATTGTAGTATACCCAAACATATTGAGCAATATTTTTGGTTAAAATCTGATTCCTCTGAACATTGGTGGAGCCCAAAAGAGCTATGCCCATTTTCTGAGATGCCAGCTTGGCATCCATTTTGCAACTTCAGAAAATAATGCAGCTCTGGACCTGTAAGGAATGGGCAGGAGTAAAAATCTCCATGAACCCCAAACAATCTAAAGATACACCGCACGCATACCTAAAGTGCAAAAATGATTAAAAGTTCAGATGTCAGCTCAATAACATTAATCATATATTAAAAGCAAACTCCAAAGCTAAATACAGACTGTAAAGCAATACTAGATTACATGGAAAAAGGCACGCAAAAGGGAACGAGAAAAATAAATGGCATTTTCGCTAAAGCTGGAATTACCACGGAGTATCAATCGTATTTTTCACAGGGCTAAGGGATTCCTCAAATGCAATGATATATGAAAATTTTTCTGAGCCAACCTTATATTCACTATAGAAAAGACCACAACTGCTTCATCGTGAAGCTAAAAATATGGTAAGATTGTTCAAACAAAGATAGAAAATATTATCAACAGATAATATGCAAGATAGAACTGAGATAACCAGCACATCAGACCTTTCACTGGTTTCAGTAACTAATTAGTAAGATCTATCATCCATTTATACGATCTGAATTATGTTTTTCCTCTTGTAGCAACTCTTTAAGGATTTGTGTATCATTTTGTTGAGATTGATATATTTTTGAGGTTAGCCAAGATCTAGGGAAATCTGATGGAATGAAATCTACACCTAGAATATTTATAATGAATTGCTTGTGACAATATTTTCTCTTTCAATTGCATTTTGGGGATTATTTGTAGGGGAAAAGGCACTTTTTTGTGGCGTGATGGTCATATTTTGTACCAATTGTGATTGTTCGGACTAGTTTCTATATTTTTTTTTTTCCTTCGATCAGTTATGTGATCTTAGCTATGTTCGAAACCTACGCTTCTACACTTTCTTGCAACCAGAGTAGTTTCGATTGCAATTGTTCAGATTCTCTTCATAAAAGATACATTAACCAAATAGTCTTAAAGGAGATTAAACAATTTCAAACCTCGGTAAATAAACTGGTTAGATAAAACCTACTGCACAGTTGAAAAGCTCATGCCCAAAACTCCACACTATCCTACTCGATTATATAAAAGTGACGAAGTCAAGGTTAAAGTAAAGTTATCTTCCAGAGGATCTCGCATGAAAATGCTTGAAATACTGAATGTAGGATTACGCAAAATACTATCACAATCAATAGTGATAAAAGCATGAGAAGTTAATGGCAGATAAGTATGAATTTTGGTGTAAAAACAAGGCGACATGCCAATTCGCAGGGCTATGTCTTCTAAGATCACAGAGTAAAGCAAATACGCATAGAATGAAGTTAGTCAAAGTTCTTAAATTTGTAAAAGAAGGGAAACAAAAGAGGTTAGGGCGTGGAGAACCTACCCCGGAAGACAGGAGATCAAGGGATACATGGGGAGGAGGTAGAGAAAGCGCCGCGCGCGAGAAGATGCTTCTCGCATCATCGGCCATCTCTCCGGCCATCTCAGTTCCGGCCGGATGAATTTGGCGTCGGCAAGTGCAAAACCGCAGTGTCACTAGTCTCCCACTTACCCTAGGGGCTGTTTGGTAAATAGTACTTGTGCAAAATAATTTTTTTTTTAATTTTATTTTATAAATTCAGATTTTATTACACTCTAATTCTTCAAAATTCCTTTGTAAATTCTGTCAATTTAGATTTATAAAATTTGAGATTTAAGAATGATTCAAAAAGAAAATGATTTACCTTAAAATCTTAACTAAATTCTCCTTAAATCCTCAAGGGGTTAAACATATTTAATTTTTTTGTTAAAAAAAATTATCTAGCTTCAAAAAGATTATTTATGAGTAGGGGTGTCATATTGGACCCGAATGGAAAACTCGACCCGAACCCGACCAGAAAATTTCGGGTTTGGGTTGACTCGAACCCGAAACGGGTCGGGTTCGGGTTCAATAATTAGACCCGTTTCAAAAATCGGGTCGGGTTCGGGTTGACCCGTCAACCCGAAATTGACCCGAAAATGTCCCGTTTTGACCTAAAAACCCGTTTTTGACCCGGGAACCCGAGATTGTCCTGATTTTGACCCGTTTTTTTACCCAAAAAGTGAAGTTTGACTCGTTTTTGGACCAGAAAACTAGCAATTTTATGTCTGAATCGGGTCATTTGGGTCGGATCGGGTCGGGTCGGGTTGACTCGGACCCGAAGCGGGTCGGGTTCGGGTCTGAAAAACCGACCCGTTTACATAAACGGGTCGGGTTCAAGTTGACCTGAATAGTATCGGGCCAGTTTCGGGTTCGACCCGAACCCTACCAGTGACCCCGAAATTGACACTCCTATTTATGAGGACATTATAAGGGTTTTGATGAAATTGGATTTATGATTTATATTTGACATAAATATTTACATCTATCTCAAAATAATTCTAAAAATATCAAATTCGTGTTAGTCCTAATTTGGTTCTTACTATGGCCCAAATTATCCCCATCATATTTGATTTATATTATTGATATGTCATAAAAAAATCAATCTTAAGGTATACTTAAAGCAGAAACTCTTAAAATTAAATTTAGGATCGTTTGAACTCTGATTTCAACAAATTTATAATCAAAATGAATATCTCGATGAGACAAACCCAACAACATCAAGAGTTGTACAATCCGTACCCAAATCAAGAGCCCGAAGTACAATTAGAAACTTCAAGAGATCGATTGGATGACCAATTGATCACAAAATATGGCATGTGTATAGTCAAATCAAACATCTCTATGAGACAAATCCAACGAGATCATGATCGATTGATTTTGACATCATTAAGGAGCTTAAATGCTTAAAAATACGATTTTTTATCAAGGGAATCAATATGACAGTTAAATGGAGTTATGTCATTTGATCATTCACTGACTAGCCATCATTGACGACTATGGTCCTTGGAACACTATTGCTCAATACTTTGACCACCATCCCCCAACTATAGTCCTTCCGACCTTCGTCGCTCCACCTACTATAGTCCTCAAACTAGAGTCACTTGACCATCGTCAGACGTCAGCAGATGGCCGTCGAATTAATGTCACTGAATTACAGTCCTTTCGATCGTCCTTACTCGCCGACCATGGCACCTGACCTCTGTTCTCTGCCGACTATGATCCTTCCAATTTTCGTCGCCTACAAAATTTTGTCTTTTGACCATTGTTGCCCGATTAGAGTTATTGGATTACCATCACTTAACTAAGGTCCTCTAATCACTGTTGCCCAACTACAATCCCTCTGACACCAACAACCTGCCGACTGCGATCTTCTCGACCTCCGTCACCCGACTACGCTCCTCAAACTAGTATCACTCGGCTTCAGTCTTCCAACCATTGTCGCACAACTTTCAATCGTCCCTATTAGACTTTTGATCGACCGACCACATATGTCCAATTACAATCTTTCGAATCAATATTGCTTGCCAACAATTTTCCTCATACTACCGTCGCCCAACTAAAACTCTTATTATTTTCACCTGACTATGGTCCTCTAACCATCGTCACTTGACTACGGAGGTCGTTGTCGGACCTTTCGCTGATTGATCACAATTGTCTGACTACAATCCTCCGACCTCCGTCGCTTATCAACTATAGCTCTTCCTAGCTAATCTAACACCAACTGACTCCCAACTATAGCACTAAGATTTATGTTGGATGTTTGTCACATGATTCTTCTAGCTTCGACCACACAATATGTTCTTTACATTGTAGCAAAACCTTCTTTAGACGAAGGTTATCATTTATAATCAATAACAGCGATCTTGGGCTCGTTGGATTCGTCTCGTCGAGCCGTTCGATTCGAGTGTAAGCTCGTTAAAATTGGAGACCGTTTGGTATCTCAAATTGCGGTTTGAACCTTCCAACAGCGCTTCGGGTCCATGATTCGGACCCATTTGGGCTCAGATCGAGTTGAATTTGGTGTTGTTGGGTTTGCATTTCCGAGACGCTCAGTTCGACTGTAAGTTTGCTGAAATCGGAGTTCGGATGGTCTCCGAATTAATTTTTGAAGTTTTCAAACTTGATCCTGCATCAAGATTCGTGCCCGATCAAGATAATTTTTCGACGATGTATCAAGTGTAAAATTTTATTATTATTTTTTTAACTTTCTAATTCATTTTTGATGTTTTATAAACTCACCCATTTAAGTGATATGAAACTAATAGCCCCTCCAATTCTTTTTTACTCCAACTTTCACCATGCATGATGTTTGACTTTTTGGAAGGAAAATCAAATAAATCACACATAACAAAAAGAGTGAAGAATCCTCTCACACACACACAAGAATAAATGTTGAAAAAGAAACCCCTAACCTCAATAATTTCATGTTAAAAAGTAGAAGATATGCAAACAAAATTATTTCAAAATTGTAATTACAATCTTCTATATGAAGATTTGTTTTCTCCTAAAAGAGTCTTACAATGAAAATAAATTAAAACTACTTAAAAGAAGAGCGAAAAAAATACTCCAAGAGAGGTTAGCAGCTATAGGGGGCACACTGAGTGCAATCTTAGAGCCATGAAGAAATCAATACAATGATTAGAACTCCTAATTCATGTGTTCAAAAAATATTATCATGATTAGTTGTCATATTGGTCCCACCAAGGGTGGGCTGTGCATGGGATTACGGTGAGATCCGACATGTATGTTAGGCATGGGCCTCACAATCTTCAACATTTTTTAGCACATTTAAATCAATTAAGACAAACTCACATACTCATTACATATACAAGACTTGAACCGAATATACCTAGGTTGAGAGAGATTATTTTGTGCAGACGTCGAACGCAGCTCTACATCCGGATACCAATCAGAATGAGTAACGTCAGCGATACCGAGTAATATCGAACCCCGGTATCGAGCTGCGGGCTTAGGTATCCAGACGAGATTCGACTTCCGCACAGAATAATATTTTCTTTGTTAATAGCTAAATCTCCCAACAAATAGACCAAGATGAGCTGAGTACAATATTTTCAAACCAAATAACACAACTACCAATAAACTAGCAAATAATGTTGCTTCAAGGAACATAAAAAGAGAATTAAATGGAGCGTGAAATTAACATAACAACTACTTTAATAACATAAGATTATATATATAGCATAAACCAAGTGGAAAGGAATTATGTATGAATATTCTGTTTTTTTTTTTGGAAGGAATGGGAAAACAGATAATCAAAATCAAAAGATAAATACTAAAAAATAAAGCAAATGTAAATCGAAATAAGAACAGTCAAAGTGCTCCAAGACAGATTACTATATTATTTTTATTTCTATTTAAATGTCTTCTTTTTTCTGAACATTTATCCTTCAACTTTGACCATCTGTCTTCCCATATATTCCAATCCAAAATATATCAGAACAACATGACATAATTGTTTTTCCAAACCAAGTTTGATGATCACTGATCAGTCATCTTCCTCAACCAACTGCTTGAAATTGATCGGCGAGGCGAACTCCGGCGAACCTCCATAGATGGCCAGCCCTGCAAGCTTAGATGCAGCATGTGTTGGATGTAACTTATCCCAGAACAGGTATCTGTTGCGTTCCGAGCAGAATGAAGCGTTTGGAGTGCAGGAAAGCTCGCCATTGAACTTTCCACCACCACAGCAAGCAGTTTTAGTCTCTTTAATACCTGCAAATGAAACAGTTAAGAACAATTTAGAAAAAAACAATTGTTTCCAATGATCTGGATCTCATTCTAACACAAAAGATTGCAGATTTTATTGATTTCATAGATTAGGCACAATTTTGATTCCCTTTGATTCACATATCCTAAAAAAGATAGTCTTATCTAAATTTCTTCCTAATAGAGAGGTTGTAGACTGCTGAAGAACAAACATTAAAAGTTTAGTTTCATATGGCTTTTACTTTTTGACAGTATCTTTTAAAGAAGCTCTCTCCACTAAGTTTTTATCCAGCTTTTTCAAAAGTAGCTTTCCTAAAGACAATTATAAGAATAACGGGGAAAGTATTTAATGATTGATAAAATTTGTTCCATTTGATGTAGTTCAATTTGAATTTGAATATTCTGCAAAATGGAAGTGAATAAAAAAAAGGAGCTTTTATATTGTTAACCTACGCCTCTAACTATGGCTTCATGGAGAACTTGAAATTTTGAAGCAAAGCTGTGGATTCTACGTTGATTCTTTCCGGTTGTGGAGTTTATAAAAATTATTTTTGCAAGGGAGATATTTCTAGGCAGTGGATATTCCTTGGAAGAGAAATAAGAATGTACTAGATGCCGATGTGGATCCCAGTGGAATAATTCAAGCAAATAAACAGCTGCCTTCAGGACATGGAAAGTCGGTGCTGGCATTGAGTCAGATTTTTAAGATAAGGTTATCTTCTAAACTTTTTTTTGCTCCTGACGCTGATATATCATTAAAAATTTATCTTTATCAGGCATGAATCTCGAGGCAAAATTATGATGTCTTTTGTGATTGATGCATCCATCTTTTCTACCTGTTTATGTGCTAGATTTTCATATAAAATTTGGACGCTAAACTCTATATCTCTCTACCGCTACGAATATTCCAGGATGCAACAGGCATATATGGTGATTGCATGGTGCCATGTTCTAGAAGCATCAATGAAGAGATCTTCAATTATGACAGACCTTTGATTTATCATCTATTTGTATGGTTCTTTTTATTTATACAAGGTACTGAGCGATTTGAGACTCCTTTGAAGATGAGATAATGTGCGCTTGAATTTGGAGAAATAGTATTTTTTTTGTCCTATATGTATTTGTACAATTGTGCGACATAATGATGAATAATTTCTCTCTCCTCTTGGTTGATTTCAGCTACGGGTGTCAAAATCTGACCCAACCCAGCTTTTTTCGGGTTCGCGTCAACCCGTTTTCCATACGGGTTAGGTTCGGGTTCAAGATTCTGACCTGTTGAAAAAATCGGGTGGGGTTCGGGTTGACTCGGCAACCCGAAATCAACCCAGATTTGACCCGCGTAAGCCCTCCAACGGTCCGACCTCCGTGTTCGGTGTTCTGCTTCGCAAATCACAACTCAACTCGCTTGATTGCTTGACCCCGCCAGCCCTCGCCTTGCAATCCCGCATGACTCGGCCTCGCCCGTCGCACCCACTAGACCTGACCTCGTGCAATCGCGCCCTCGCCCGGACGTGCGGTCACCACGGTCCCCACTAGCCCTCACCCGCGAAATGTGGTTCAGTCTTCGCTTGTGCCAGTCGCGGGTCGGGTTAACCTGATAACCTGTGCGGGTCAGGTTAGAAATCTTGACCCGAACCCGACCCATCGATCCGTTTTGACACTCCTAATTTCAACTATTATGTTAATCAAACTATTAACTTGTAAAGTTTAATCTTTTCCCATAAAAAATACAAGCCATGCAGACTTAATTGCGGCTTATTTCCAATATTTCATAATATTTGAATTAGTTTTCGCCTATTTCCCATCATAAGCTAGATACAGACCTGGGTTTCATATCTTTAGCTTATTGATGTAACCTATAATACTCCCACATAGATCTGGGTTTAATATATTTGGATCGCATACATAGATGGTTAAGCAGAGTTAAATAACCTCATGCAAACCAATGAAAAACAGTCATCTTTGAAGGGTAAGATATAACAAATATAATAAATCTTAAAAAAACAAGGAGCAAGAAAAACACTTTACCGTTCACTGCTATAGTATTAAATTAAAACTTCAGGCTTTTGACTCACCGACGGCAGCAGGGTTGCGGATGATATTTGAAACCACCGCATTGGAACTTCCAATGGAATACTTCATCCCTTTCAATGTCAAGCTAAGTTCATGCATAACAGCCATTGCAGCTTTGTTGAATTGCAAAGATAGTTCATTAAGCACATCTAGGCAACCACCTGTGGGGCTTAAACTTCTTGGAAATGGACAGCATCCTATAGGAGGGATATCAATCATGCCGAACTTCCTTGCTCCCAAATTGTACAATTTCTACAGCATTTGATCAAAGAGATTAGTTCCTCAGTTATGAAAATAAAATGCATATTAGCATGAACTGGTTGATTTACTGATGGTTTCAAAAGATGAAAGAGAAAAGGGACACTTCACCTCAAGATGGTACTTATAGGTCGAGACAAGAGTGGTGATAAATTTCTCTTTTTCTGTGGCATTTGGAGCATTATTTTGTAAAAAGTAGCCAAATATATCATTCCCACCTGTACTGATAATGAATATCGATTTTGATAGAAAAAAATCTGCTTGCATTTCTGACAAATGAGATGTCATGTTTGATCGAACAGTTGCAAAGTTCTCTATTTGGTTGGTAGTTGACATGGTGTCGCCCTGGCAGATCAAATGATGACAGCCATTGAGCACTGACAGTTGAAAATATAGGAAAAACCAGCAAGGAAATTGAGAAATCTAATGGAGCTGATATACTAACCGTGGAGTCAAGAATGCCTGATCCTCCAGAAGCAAAGTTGGCACCTTTGATTCCACTGACAATCCGGTGATGAATTTTACTCGCAATAGAAAGAAAAGGAGGAGGGCTCCTTTTAAAGCCAATATGCATAGCTGGAAAATATTATTTAGAAATAAAAATGATTAAATTCTCAGAAACTAAAATGCAAAGAACAAAATTTGATGTTCATTTAAAGAAAGTGTGGAAAGATAAACTTGAAATACTCATAGGGACAAGAAATTTAAGCACATGAAGAATCTAGTATAAGGAATAATTACATATAAGAAATTTTTGCTATATTGGTTTAAATTTCTAAGCGAAAGTTCTATCTAAAGACCACCATGATGACAACATCAAGTTTTAATTGTGTATTTCTTTCCTGTATTGTTCAATGCTCTAAGGTACTATTGGCTTCGTAAGTTCCCCACAGGTTTCTCATGTTTAGCTGATTGATGACCATGAGTTCAAAATATTCGAAGAAAAATACGTAGGACCGTAACCTTTGGAGGCAACACATTCTTGGAACATATTCAACGTGTTAGTTATGTGTGGAATATGATTGTGTTGATCAATCGGGTTGTATTGTTGCCTCAAAAAAAAAAATTTGTGGTGCTCGCCGGGGAGGTGCAGGGGGTCCTCCTCCTGCTTGGGTTCGGCCACAAAAAAAAAATTCCCATACAACGCTCCGGCGTTGTGTACCCTAGCTTCCCGACCCTGTGTACCCAAGTGACCCGGCACTGCAAAGTTTGATATGAGAAACAAAAGAGAGAGAAACTCCGCATCGCTATAGATTTGGCGTCGCAAAGCTGTGTAGCAACATCGTCAAATGGATTGATGACAGAGGTTTGAGCACCGCAACGCTCCAAACTGGCGCCACAGCTCTTTGAGACAGACTGAACATTTTTTTTTCTCATTTTTTTGAATGGTGGCATCCCTTGGTGTTATTTACATGACTTTCTTTGTGTTTTGAGTGTAAGAACGGTGCAAGAGAGGAGAGAAGCAAGGAGAGAGTGAGAGAAGAGAGATATATACTTATTTCTCCCAATTTTCATAGTGGATTTTTTGGTGTGGTGTGGTGTAGCTCTGTGATTTTTTCCGATTTCGGATTTTTCCACGTTAAATTCTGGTATTCTTTACTTTTTGTTGCTTCTATTTTCTTGTTTCTTTAGTTGTGGTGTTTCACTTCCATCTCCAACACAATGTCCTTTTTAATAGTTTCCCTTTAACTCTTCCACCTCACTTCTCTAATAGATATTAAAGATAAAATGGTGACAATTATGGAGGAAACAAGGGAAGAGGTCTCTCGATCTATCTCATTATTAAATCTTTGCTTTTGAGAAACATGGGAGGTTAAACTCTTCTCTAAAAGAAAAGAAACCAATCTATTTGGTAAAAAAAATAAGGGTGGTCATTATAAGATAATTTTTCTAAAAAAAGAAGCCCTTAATATGAATCATCAAAAATATTTTGAGGGTTAGAATTTTGAGTTCGAATGTAAATCCACATACACATGCAGGGTTGAATTTACAATTACTTGAGGGTGGGCAGTTACCCACCCTCAAAATTTGAATACATTAGTTAATAGTTATAGTAATAATATTTTAGGTATATATCTCCTAATCGTGATCCTCGTTTGCCAAAATATTAAGAAAAAAAAAAAGCTACGCTTGCAAGCGAATTTGAGTTTGAATGTAAATACACATAAAACATGCATAGGGACACATAAATACATAGGGAGAGGAAGGATGAAGACAAACGAGGAAATCTGCATACCTTAAATATTGTAGATCTCTCGATCAACTTTATTTAATTACCTTAGGACTAAATTTCATAAAATATTTTACTTTGGGTTGAGCAACAATCTTAAAAAGTAATAACATCATATACTTAATAATGTTACAAGAACATTGACTTTTTATAAGTTCAATTAAATATTCTATAAATTTCTTTAATTAATAACAAGATATTAGCAGAAGGAATTAGCCAAAATTTTCTCCATATCCAAATCTGTCCTTCATCAACTACTGTTACCCAAAGCTGAAACTAAAACAAGTAAGAATGCCAAAAAAAAAATATATATTTTCAGGGCTGCTTGCGCAAGATTTAGCTTAAATCCTGCCAAAAAGATTTTTGGGGACTGAATAAATCCAGTTTCAACCCCGGACTTAGTCAAATCCCACCATACACATGATTAAACAAATCTAATAATTTATCTCTCACAAATCTAAAACCCCGAAACAAACATCCAAATATTTTATCAGTACGCAGCGAGATTTAAGAATGATAAACCGAACAGTTTTCATGCTTGTGGTCAAACAGCCCTTCAAATCACCACTGAAACTACATCACAGTAAACAACTACAAGAAAAACATCATATGGTAAAAATATTCAAATACATTGTTAGCTTATTTCAAAAAAAAAAAAAAAAAACAAACGAACACACAGGAATTTGCAGTTTAGATCATCATTACACATTCGCAGAAAAAAACAATGTCATACATAAAACATCCACCTCTCATCACTCCAACTACCGTACACATCAGAAAATACAAGCAAAACCAAAAAAAGCTAGGGCTCAAAAGCCAGCTCAACTTACCCAAGAAATCGATGCCATTATAGCCATTGCTGAACCTCCCTGTAGCCCTCTTCGCCGGAAAATCGACGCCGTTGTGAGGAAAATTGGCCTTGGCAGTGCTTCCCGGCAAGTAATTGTTGTTTCCGACGTCAGCGGTCGAGTCACCAAAAACATAGATCGCCGGAACTCTATCAGCTCCGGCCGTTTCCCAAAAGAGAAAAGCCAAGAGGCAGAGTAGAGAGGGTAATGAAGGAAGCTTTGTGAGAAGGAAAGCCATAGTGCTATGCTTTGCTGCTAAAAGCAGAGTGCCACTCAGATATAATATAAGGACGACGAGCTCAGTCACGAGAGCAACTTAATAAAAATAAATAAATAAAATAATCTTTACCTATTATTTGAATCCTACTTATTTAGGAAATAAAATTTAATTATTTTTATTTCGTAATAATACTATTTTTTAAATTATTAAAATATTTAACTCATTTGAAAATGTTTAATTTTAAAATTTTATTAATGTTTTTCATATCTAAATTAGTTGACACTTATTATTTTAAAATTTCAAAAGATTTTTTTATTAATTAAATTTATATTTATACAAAATAATATTGAAGGCGTGCAAAAAAAAGTTTGGTGGGCGGAGAATAGGGAGATTATTCTATGCAGATTTCAGACTTAGCTCTAAGACACGTGAATTTCATAAAACCTGACGACCCGACCCAGCCCAGCTATGAAAATTTTAAAATCCTAGCAGCCCATTCATTTTTTATGTTTAGACCAGTAAAAGTTCTCAAATATTTAGAATTTTGTATAATAAAAATTTATGTTTGTTTATAAAAAATGAGAAACAGGCGATGAAGATGGAGATTGATTCGAAGAACTTCACATTCTCTGCTTAGCCATTGGAATATACATTTAGTTGGAGAAAATAACAAGATATATATAAAGATTTTTATTTAGTTTAATAAGGTCTCATTAGTAATAATCATGCTAATCAGGAATGGGATAATTAACCAATCAACTAATTACTCATAGTAATTACTTAATAATAACTAAGTACGATTTATTAAGACTTAACTAAAATTATAATTAAGGTCATTAAAATTTAAGATGTAATTTTTAAAGATTAATTAAGCTTGGTATAATTAAAATATTAATTAACCTAAAAGTAACTAATGAAATAGTGATTATAATGGTAACTTATAATTAAGGCTTAAAATAATATAATTATTTAAATGGGGAATAATTAAAATATTAAATGAATTTTTGTTTGTTTAAATAAAAATTATAATTAAAACAAAACAAAATAGAACAAAATAAATCCAAACATACCCTAAAGTTATCTAGATTAGTAATTTGGTTTATGTGGATCCTCTAAAAGGATGCTGCTAGCGGGGGTCATAATGTAAAATGTACAATTGCATTATCTCGTAGGATAAAAAGGTCGTAGGCCTTTGCACTTTATGCAAGCATGCTAATATGAGTTCAAGATGGGATCAGACATATGATTAACTATGGAGCAATACATAGTCCATTTACACAACAGTACACAACGGTAGACAGCAGTACATAGGTTATTTACAGAAGAATATGTTTTCGCGGCATTCGATATATAAAATTTTGAAGAATATATTTTAAGTGAATGTGTGTGAAACATCACAAAAAATACATAAATCATTGCTGCCCAATTTATAAATTTCTCGTTGCAGTATTTAGGCTTATTTTAGAACTTGACATGCCTTGAAGATAAACACAATTTTGTTGTAATTGCCTCTATGACATATTTTTCTACTGAAAAACTTATCTCAGCAAAATGTATATATATTGTTTCATAATATACATTGAAAAAAAAGTTATTAGGTAAGTAAAATACATCTTATTCTTAAGCTTTTTCTTCTTTTTCAATGATTTTGCAAAGAATGCGAAGTCATCCACATATTCATCGTTAGTTTCTTTTTTTTTTTCAACATGCACCAAAAGTTTTATTTTCCCAAAAAACCCTAACATTTGAGAACTTTCGCGAGTCTCTTTTTTAAAAAATATAAAAAATGAGTGGGCTCCCGCGATTTTAAAATTTTCATAGCTGGGTTGGGTCAGGTCGTCGGGTCTTAAGAAATCCACGTGTCTTAATTTAATTGGAGTCCAGACGTAGAGCTACATCCGGAGTCCACACAGAATAATTTCTCAAAAAATTGCAAGCCACAGTAAATTAGAACCATGCCAAGCAATTGAACATGAAGATAACTCTAGTTGGAATAAGTTTTGATTTCTTGTAGCTGATATTGCTGTTTAGATCCATTGGTATAAACTTGTTAGCCTTCTGGTCTCATTAGCTAGTAATAATCATGCTAATCAGGAATGGGATAATTAACTAATCAATTAATTACTCGTAGTAATTACTAATTAATTAATTACTAAGTATGATTTTTCAAGACTTAACTAATATTATAATTAATGCCATTAAAATTTAAGAAATAATTTTGTAAGATTAATTAAGCTTGGTATAGTTAAAATACTAATTAAACTAAAATTAAGCAACTAATGAAATAGTGATTATAATGGTAACTTAAATTTAAGGCTTTAAAAATATCATTATTTATGATTATTTAAATGTGGAATAAAAAAATAAAAATAAAAAAATTTAAAAATGTGGAATAATTTAATATAAAATGAATTTTAGTTTGTTTAAATAAAAATCATAATTAAAGCAAAACAAAAAATATATAAAACAAATCCAAATATGCCTTAAAGTTATCTAGATTAGCAATTTGGTTTCTTAGCCAAAAAAATGTCGGGCAACTGGCTCATCAGAATAATTGTTAGGTTCGGTCATCGGACGTAGCACTATATCCGGATGTCAATAACATGTCGTCACGTGCTCTTACTCTTTACCGTGCGGCCCGATGACCGGACCAGGACCGGAACCCGATATTGCTATGTTCTGGTATTGCTTGATATTGTTTAGGTATTGGTAGGTATTGCTTGACAATAATGAGAAATACAGCTCTGTCAAGACCAATACCTAGCAAAATCGGGGCATTGTTCGGTATTGCTAAGTATTGGTCTTGACAGAATGGTATTTCTCGTTATTGCTGAGCAATATCAAGCAATACATAGCAATACCACGGTCTGCACAAATCAACCAATACATAGCAATCCCGGGTCTGATCCGGGTCCGATCGTCGGGCCGCGCGGTAAAGAGTAAGAGTACGTGGCGCCATTTTAACGACGTCCGAATGTAGAACTAGGTCAGGACACCGAGCCTAATAAATTACAAGGTGTCATCCACAAGTTGACATATTAAACAAAAAAAAAAAAAAAAAAAAAAAAAAAAAACTTTAACAATTAATCTAGTAGATGCTAAATTTTGACATATTTAACATTACCTAAAACATATATTTGTCACCTGGATGTAATGACAACAAATAAAACATTACAAATAAAAACTTTGTACTCTAAAGCATTAATTCAAACTAAAATTAAGAAAAAGTCATGCAAAGTGGAGTGATCAGCTCTTGAAAATTTAAAAACATGGCAATTAATTATGACAATATACTAGCATCATACAATTCATCATGAAGAAAGTGTTAAGATGAAGAATCAATACCTAGCACTATATAGTGCATTTTACACAACGATAGCCGTACACAGTAGTACATAACAATAAAATGAACAAATTATCACATAAACGAAAGAAAAAATGCATATTAATTACCTCTGAGAGAATAAATGTTCGTCCAAAAATTTGTCATTTTACATAAAATTTTACATAATTGATTTACAAAAGCATGTGTTTTCGCAGCATTTGACATATACATTGTTTAAGAATACATTCTAAGTGAATATGTGTGAAACATAAAAAATACATAAACCATTGTTGCCTAGTTTATAAATTCCTCGTTGAAGTATTTAGGATTGTTTGAGAACTTGATATGTCATCAAGGTGAAAATAGTTTTGTTGTATTTTTCTTTACGACAGATTTCTCTGTTGAAAAACTAAGCTCTACAGAACGTATATTGACATATAATATACATTCAAAAGAAATTATTATGTAAGAAAAAGACACCTTACTCTTAAGCTTTTTCTCCTTTTCTAATAGCTCTGCAGAGAATGTGAAATCCTCCAAACCAATCTCCACTTCATCGCCTATTTCTCTTTTTTTTTTCTCAACAGACACCAAAAGTTTTATTATGCAAAATTCCTATATATTGAGAGCTTCCATGGGTCTCTTTTTTAAAAAAATAAAAAATGAGTGGGTTGCCGCAATTTTAAAATTTTAATAGCTGGGTTAGGTCGGGTCGTCCGGTCTTAAGAAATCCATGTCTTAATTTAATTGGAGTCCAGACGTAGAGTTACGTTTAGAGTCCGCACAGAATAATTTCTCGAAAAAATGCAAGACATAGTAAATTAGAACCATGACAAGCAACTGAACCTGAATAGTTGGAAATTGCATTAAATATTGGTTTCTTGCAGCTGAGTACTGTGTTTAGATCCATTGGTATAGACTAGTTAGCCTTCTATAGTAATGTAAGAATATATATAGCGAACAATTTTTGTCAATGCTCTATTTTCTTTATCCTGTAGTAAGATTAAATAAGCTTGGTATAATTAAAAATATTAATTAACCTAAAAGTAACTAATGAAATATTGATTATAATGGTAAGTTGGTAACTTAAATTTAAGGCTTTAAAAATATAATTATTTAAATGTGGAATAATTAAAATATTAAATGATTTTTAGTTTGTTTAAATAAAAATTATAATTAAAACAAAACAAAATAAATTCAAATATGCCCTAAAGTTATCTAGATTAGCACTTTGGTTTCTTTGCCAAAAAATAAAAAATAAAAAATGTCAGCATCCACAAGCTGACATATTTTAAAAAAACTTTAACAATTAATCTAGAAGATGCTAAATTTTGAAAAGCTGACATAAACAAAAATATCAGCATCCACAAGCTGACATGATTAAAATGAACAAAATATTACATAAACAAAAGAGAAAAATGCATAATAATTACATGTGAGAGAATAAATGAACATCCAAAAAATTGTCATTTTACATAAAATTTTACATAATTGATTTACAAAAGCATATATTTTTGCGGAATACGACATATAAATTTTTTAAGAATACATTCTAAGTGAATGTGCCTGAAACATCACAACAAATATATAAACCATTGTTGCACAGTTTATAAATTACTCATTGAAATATTTGAGCTTGTTTGAGAACTTGATATGCCATGAAAGTAAATACAATTTTATTATATTTGTCTATACGATAGATTTCTCTATTGAAAAACTAAGCTCTATAAAATGTATATTGACTTATAATATACATTTAAAAGAAAATATTATGTAAGTAAAAGACACCTTACTCTCAAGTTTTTTCTTCTTTTCCAATAGCTATGCAGAGAATGCGAAGTCCTCCAAACCCATCTCCATATTCATTGCCTATTTTGTTTTGTTTTTTTTTTCTCAACAGACAACAAAAGTTTTTTGTTATGCAAAATTCCTAATATTTGAGAGCATTCATAGACCTCTTTTTTAAAAACATAAAAAATGAGTGGGTTGTCGCAATTTTAAAAATTTCAAAGCTGGGTTAGGTCGGGATGTCAGGTCTTGAGAAATTCACGTGTATTAATTTAATTAGAGTATGGACGTCGAGCTACATCTGGAGTCTGCACAAAATAATTTTTTAGAAAATTGAAAGCTATAGTAAATTAGAACCATGACAAGCAACTGAACCTGAAGATAACTCTAGCTAATTGGAATAAATTTTGAATGATGCCACTTACAGGATATATATAGTTATCTTGATCGGTCACGAACCTCGATGCAAAATCAAGTTCAAAACTTCCGAAATTAAAATTGGGACCATCTGAACTCCGATTTCACCAGTCCCTTGCTTATGACTCCATCAAGTTCTCCAAAGTATAGCTTCGAAATTCTATTATCATGGCAACTTCTTCTTCTCTACTCTCATGCCATACTCTTCTCAATATCTTCTTCTTTTTGTTTCTAATAAAGAAGAATTCTCTAGTAACACTGCGAGGGTTTGCCGGAGAATACCATCTCATCAATGTCGAGTCATTGCGCCGAGCAAATCCTACTCCATGCCTGATAAAGATTTGCTAGCAATATCTTAATGTCATGTTCGAAACTTTTTTTTATATAAATTAACTAAAATAATAACAAATTTGCATAAATTATGCTCATTTAATAGATATCACAAGCTTAAACATAATGCAAAAGAAAAAGATTCATTCTTAACCACAAATTTCTAAATTCCAATAAATACGTACATTAACAAGCTTTACCAATTTTGACAGGCATGAGCCTTTGCAAGCTCAAGCTGGTCCACTAATGAGAATCGTGCTCACCCCTTGGCGTGCGAGGACAACATATCCCTTAAAAATAAATATCATCAGATCTTAAAACAGGACCAAGCCCGCGTTGACTACATCAACCGCCTTGACACCACCAACTCCATCGGCTTCAACCCTCTTGGTGGCTCTCTTTCCGCAACAGTTCAAGTAAAAGAAGGTGTTTTTGTTGGTAGCTACAACTTTATCGTCACCATATACCTAGGCACCCCTCCCAAGCTTCTCAATTATTTTTGACAATGGTAGCGATCTCACTTGGACCCAATGTATACCCAGGGATAAGTATTATCACAAAACACACCCAATATATAACCCATTCAAGTCCTCCACCTATGCAAGCATCTTCTGCTCCTTCAACTATTGTACCAAACTAAATATATATGGTTGCTCCTGGACTTACAATTATCTCTAACAGGTATGATATAGTGATGGTTCTCAAACTCAAGGCTATCTCGTTGAAGACACCTTAAAATTCTCCTCTGATATTATTAAGAACTTCCGCTATGGCTGCGGCCATAACAACATCCTCAAAGTGTCGAAGGCAGATGTGTTATTATGCTTTGATCGGAGGCCAGTTTCAATTATTACCAAGATAGCTTAATTTTATGACTTGGTATTCTCATATTGTCTACCATCAATCAAAGCCCAACATAGCTTGATATCTCGCATTAAGTAATTATGTCATTCATGTGCAATATACACCAATGATAATCAGCCAAATGAGGTCATTCTTCTACTTCTTCAATCTAATTTCTATTTCTATTGGGCGTGAATGGCTTGCCCTTTCACCTAGTATGTTCGGCGCCCACGGAACCATGCTGGCCTCCGGCAAAAAAGCCATGTTGGACTTTGGCATAGTAATTAGTCTACTGCCGCCCATTACCTACTCCGGCATCTGTAGCATTTTCCAAAAAAAATATATGGCCAATTATCCTAGGGCGCCATCATCGAGCTTACTCGACACATGCTATGACTTTACTAACCACTTGAAGGTAAGAGTGAACGTGCCGGTGCATGCCAAATATTAGTTTTAAATTTGAGGTCGGGGTTATTATTAACTTAGATATCCCGAGGACACTTTTCAGGCCCAATAAATCTCAACAATGCTTAGCCTTCTCTACTAATAAATATGATAGTGATATTTTGATCATTGCTAAAGTGCTACAACGCACATTCAATATAGTGAATGATATAAACAACTTGAATTGGCTTTGGGGTTAATAGTTAAAGTTAGAATGAATATGAGTTTTTAATAGTGAATTGGAAATTAAGAAAAAATCTTTGTGGGAGACATTCCTTATTAAAACCTTACCTAAAATATAGTCGCGTCTTATCATTGAAACTACAATGGGATAAAAAAAAATCTTTTTAAATATTTTTTAGTCTCATTAGCATGAAAAAAAAATCAAGGAATGATAAATACAAAGAAATATGACTTTATCTTAATTTTTGGTTAAGATTTAATTAGAAAGGAAACAAGTCGAACCGAAAATTTTGAGATTTTTTTCTTAATTTCTAATTCACTATTTAAAAATTCATATTCATTTTAATTACAACCATTAGCCCCAAAACCAATTCTGAAGCTATTTATATCATGCACTATATTGCATGTGCGTTGCTGCACATTACCAATAACCACAAGATCACTATCATATTTACTATTATAGAAGGCTAAGCATTGCTTAGATTTACTATGCCCGAAAAGTGTCCCCGATATATCTAAGTTAGTAATAACCCCACCCTCAAATCTAAAACTAATCTTCGGCACTGGCACCTTCACCTTCAGGTAGTTAGTAAAGTTATAGCATGCGTCGAGTATGATCCATGACAACGCTCTCAAGTAATTGATCTTGCCTTTTTCGAAAAATGATGCGGATGCCGGAGAAGATAATTTAAAATGGATTTTCTGCAAGAGGCCAAGATGGTTCTAGGGGCGCTGAACACACTAGGTGAAAAGGCAAGCCATTCACGCCAAATAGAAATAGAAATTAGATTGACGTAGAAAAAAGATGGCCTCCTTTGGTTGGTTATCATCAGTGTATATAGCACATGAGTGAGATATTTGCCTAGTACAAGATATCCAATTATGCCTGATTTTGATGGTAGACAATATAAGAATACCAAGTCATACGATTGAGCTATCTGAGTAATAATTGAAGCTAGGCCCCGGCCGAAGCCTATTAACCCAATTGCATTCGACACTTTAAGGCTATTGTTATGGCCACAGCCATAGCGGAAGTTCTCAATAATATCAGATGAGAATTTTAAGGTGTCTTGAATGAGGTAGCCTTGACTTTGAGAACCATCATTATATAGTAGCTGGTAGAGACAATTGTTGGCCCAAGAATAACCACCTATATTTTGTTGAGTACAATAGTTGGAGGAGTAGAAGATGGTGGAGGACTCGAATGGGTTATATATTGGGTATTTTTGGGGATAACACTTATCGCAGGGTATACATTGGGTCTAAGTAAGATCGCTACCAGTGTCAAAAATAACTGAGTAGGGCATTGGAGGGGTGCCTAGGTATATGGTGACGATAATTTGTAGCTATTAACAAAAACATCTTCTTATACTGGAACTTTTGAGGAAAGAGAGCAACCAAGTGGGTTGAAGCCGACATAGTTGGTGGCGTCTAGGCGGCTGATGTAGTCGACGTGGGCTTGGTCCTGTTTTAAGATATGGTGAAATTGATCCTCAAGGGATAGCTTGTCCTCACACGCTAGGGGTGAGCATGGTCCGCATTGATGGACCAGCTTGGGCATGGAAGGGCTCAGGCCTGTCAAAATTGATAAATCTTGTTAATGTACGTATTTATTGGAATTAAGAAATTTGTGGTTGAGAATGAATCTTTTGCTTTTGCATTTCGTTTAAGCTTGTGTATCTATCGAATGAACATAAGTAATGCAAAATTGTTATTATTTCAATTAATTTATTAAAAAAAATTAGTTTCAAACAGGGCATTAAGATATTGTTCGCAAACCTTTATCAGACATGGATCTTTGCTCGGCAGCAATGACTCCATGTCAATGAGATGGTATTCTTCGGCAAGACCTCCCGATGATACTAAAGAATTCTTCTCTATTAGAAGCGAAAAGAAGAAGATATTAAGAAGAGTATAGTAGATGAGCAAAGAAGAAAAAGTTGCCATGAGAATAGAATTTTGAAGCTATACTTTTGAGAACTTGAAGGTTTAAGCAAGGAGCGGAGGGGCTTTATAGGCGTGGCTTATTGTGCATGATGCTATTTATAGGAATCTCGTATGGTTGTCCGTGTTTAATGCCTTAAAATAACAAAAGTTGGTTGTTTAGGAACTGTTTTCCTAAAATAAAATCAACTTGCTATTTGGGGCCAATATGCCCCTTTTGTCCTATTCATATATATCCTTTTATTTATTTTTTTACTTTTTTTAGATCTAACATATCTTCCAAGGACTTCCTCAGCTAGATTTTTTTTTTTTTTTTGGTTAGTTTTTTTTTTTTTTTTGGTGACGAGGAAGCATTATTTTTAGGCCAGTGAAAACTCCGGTCGACCTAGCATACAACCCACACCAATTTACACACCAATTTATACGGGCCAACACTTAAGGCTTTCACTGCTTGCCAAGGAATTCGAACCAGGGACCTGGGCTTTGTCCAGCCGGCTCTTCACCACCCAGACAAGTAGCGGTGGGTAGGTAGACTTCTTCGTGCAATAATACACAGACCCAAATCTTGAAATCAGGTCCTATATTGTTTCTGAGGTTCGAACATCCTTGTTAATATTTTACTTTTTTTTTTCATTACAATTTATATTCAAACTTAATTTTTATTTCATGGTATATTGCAGATTAATTGCATCTTTGCATTTTTGATAAATCTCCTCTCTGACAATTTCCATCCGTAAAAAAATAGTCTTTTTTATTAAATTTGCATCTATATTTGGATCTAACATGCATCTCATCCAAGAGATTCTTCACTCCCTCTACATGTCCATGGACAAGTATATTGCAATTAGGGGTGTCAATTCGGGTCAACGGGTCGGGTTCGGGTCGAACCCGAAACTGATCCGACACTGTTCGGGTCAACCCGAATCCGACCTGTTTTTAAAAACGGGTCAGGTTTCCGAACCCGAACCCGACTCGATTCAGGTTCGAGTCAACCCGACCCGACACGAATGACCCGAAGTTGAATAAAATTGCTAGTTTTCGGGTCAAAATCGGGTCAAAACATGTCAATCTCGGGTTTCCGTGTCAAATAGGATTTTTCGTGTCAATTTCGGGTTGCTGGGTCAACCCAAACCCGACCCGATTTTTAAAATAAGTTGATTTGTTGAACCCGAACCCGACCCATTTCGGGTCCGGGTTGACCATAACCCGGATTTTTTCGGGTCGTGTCAAAAATTGACACCCCTAATTGCAATTAATAAAACTATTATTTCTTGTTTGCTATTCTAGAACTAGGATAGAATGAATCTGTAAGAGCTACCTCATAGATATTTCCATATTCTATGGAAATATTAAGCAAATATTTCTCTATAGGGATTCAAGCATTTGTATATTTAGCAATTGATATTATTATACCACAAGATAAATAATTTTGTCATGTTCCTGCACAGATTATCAATGATATGAGGTATATGTCATATTTCAAACAATAATCTCCCCGATTATATGGACTGTATTTTATGGTGGCGCTATTGGAGAAATTATTACATCCGGTCAAAAATCGAACTGTCCGAATGTATACAGACCAATACCGAGTTTTAGGTGACGTGGTGCGTGGTTATTGGTCTCTGAACGCATTCGGACACCGGATGTAATAATTGCTCGGCGCTTTTGACACGTCAAAATGATGTCCGATTTCCTTTTGGGGATCGGTTTGGAATTTGAAAATTAGTATGTTGCGTATCTGATATTTGTACTCATATTTTATCTATAAAGAAAGAAAAAAAAAGTATTCAAAACTGGAGGCAGAGCATGTGGGTGGGGCTCAAGCGTGCAAAAGAAGAAATTTTGGGTGGGGCTCAAGCGTGCAAAAGAAGAAATTTTAATTCAAATATATACTCTTTTACATTTATTTTTTTCTTTATTATAACTTAAAGGTTGAGAACATCAATGGTGACTATATTGTCAGACAAAGCGCACTACGAGTGATAAATGAGTTGCCCGTGTAATTATTATGTCAGGTCATCTGATGCGTTTAGAAATCAATAAATACATGTCACGTCATCTAAAACTCAGTATTGAGCACTCGGTATTGCTTGGTATACGTCCGGATTTACGATTTTTTGTTTGGACATAATAATTACTCCACTGCAAGGTTGCCGATGAAGACAAACAACATAACTTTTAAGGGCATTTCCAACCGAAAATTTTATTTTTCGCTTCAAAATACAGTCATTCTTTTCCATTCGAATGACTTTTCTTCTTATTTCGCGCGCTTCCTACAAATGTCGTCATTTTTGGCACGCTTTTCTCATCTTTTGCACGCATCTTTGACAAATCCCGCAGCGAATTTTTTTGGCGTAGGTGAACAGTTCGACACCAATATTGACGTCACACTGTTCATATAATGAAATTTGGTGTGCGATTTGGAGTTCGAATGGAGAAAATGGCACACGAACGGCATATGGTGGTATGGAGTTCGGTTGGAAATGGTCTAACAAAGTGATTTTCGCATAAAAAATATCAATCATGATCATCAATCGAGTCCCTCTGCATTTCCACAATAACATATTTATCATCTATTTAATATGAAACTAATCACACTTTCACATGCCTTGATACCACTTGCTATTTATACTTATAAAAATCACATGATTATTAATCTAATCTGAAAGCCATGTTCAAACACTTGACCAACCATGCTCTCACAGTTCTCTTAAGCTTTCCTATTAATTTTATTACTCAGCAAAGCAATTTATATTCTTTGCATGTTTGCATTTCTTAAGCTCGCACTTTCTTTTTCAGGTTTCGTTTGGGATGACTTTCTTACTGTTTCTGAAAGCAAATTTTTAGTATAAAAATTATAATTTTTTATTAAAAAATTGTTTTAAGAAGCAGTAAGAAAGTTGTACAAATGCATAGAAAGGAATACAAATGCATTTTAATTTATAAATTATATATATTTTTTAATTTAAATTTAATTAATAGAAGAGTAAATTTAATAAAAATATGAATAAGATATTTTTTATGATAATTCTCTATCTATTTCTACTAAATTATATAAAAATTTATAACATCATAATTATGACTGTAATATCATTTTCTACCAAGAAATAAAAAATTTAATTCAATTCATTTTATCACTAATACTTCATTTCCTTTTGATTTGCTTCCTTCTAATTCCTTCAAAACCAAACAGATAAAATGGAGAAGGTCCATAGGAATAGAGATCTCATCAATTTTTAAGGTTTTGATCAATTTATATTGGAACTAATCACATTTTGGATCGACTCAAAATCATTAAATTTAATCTAAATGCGAGCTAAGCCTACCAATAGACTATAAAAATTAACCCTAATTTAAGTGAAATTGGCTTATAAATTTTTAAAATTTTCCAAATTAATCCTCGTGTTATCACCAATTTAGCTCCAAAGTATCTCATTACTTCAAGATAATCCTCATATTATTCATAAATGATAAATTTAGTCCCAAAGTTTCAAAAAATTATTACGTGCGTAGACCGAATGCAGAACGTCGTCCGGATACCAACCAGAATGCGTCACGTTAGCGGCACCGAGCCGTGGTACTGAGCAGCACCGAGCTGGGGTACTGAGCAAAGGGGTAACATGGCACATTCTAATTGGTCTTCGGATGACGTTCGGCATCCGCACAGAATAATTAATCCAAAGTATCACGCAACTCCAAATAATTCTCATATTATTCGTAAGTAGCAAATTTAGATACTTTGAAACTAAATTAGCCATATACAAATAATCGAGAGACTATTTTGAAATTTATCTCTGATTTTAAATTAAATATTTGCTTACATCATATGAACCCTCATAAGAATTAAGGCTTCGTCTGGGACGGTTTTCTTACTGCTTCTTAAAGCCGTCCCAAACGAAGCATAAATCTTCTCTTATAGATGTATTGATGATGGAACTGTCTTTTTGGCAAAGATATGACAAATGAGATAGTTGGAATATCCACAATTTAGATCAAGATATAATGGAGCAGTTAAGCTTTTGTAAGAGGTCAGAGATATGCTAGCTTTAAAGATCTCATAGTTTAAGTGGTTTGGATGCCATATTCAGTGCAAAGGCATAATTTTATAAATTCCCAAAGGTTTATAATTTTTAATGAAGATTAAGGCTTCGTTTGATCACCGCTTAAAGATGCTTTTTAGTAGAAAAATTAAATTTTTTTTGTAATAAAAAGCTACTTTAAGAAGCAGTAAGAAAGCCGTCCCAAATGAAACCGCTTTTTAGTAAAAAAACTTCTAATATATATACATATAGGTATATATATACACACTAAAAAACTGCTTTACAAATTCGTAATAAAGTCGTTACAAACAAAACCTAAATAAAAAATAGCAATCTCTCTACTTACTAAGCTTCATTTTCTACTGATTTACTTGGATTATGATATATGAGGATTAAGCACATGTCAAGCAATGCCTATTATACTTAGCTTTATGGTCAGTAGTTGAGAGCTTTAGAATTTTATGAACATTATATTTTTAGTAAAAAATACTTTAAACTATATTCAGTTTTACTAAAATATTTTTAACAATGTTCTTATGTCTATAAGCAATTTCTCCAAATGTTCAAGTAGAAAAGAGATATATTTTGTATGTTTAAGAAGAGAAAGATCAAGTAAGAAGCTAAAATATAATAAATTAAAGCTTTATTTAGAACAAATTTTTTATTATTTTCTAAAGGTAATTTTTAGTAAAAAAAAATTCTTAAAAACAACAAAACAATAGTAGCTAAAAGCTATCTGAAACGAAGACTAAGGTCTCGTTTGGGACAATTTTTTTATTGCTTTTTAAAAGCAACTTTTTATAACACAAAATTCTCAGTTAAAAAAAATTATACTAGAAAACTGCTTTAATAAATAATAAGAAAGTTGTCCCAAACGAAGTCTAAGACATCATTTGAGATGACTTTTTTACTGCTTCTTAAAGAAGCTTTATAGTACAAAAATTTTAATTTTTATATTAAAAAATTATTTTAAGAAACTGTAAAAAAGTCATTCCTAACGAAGCCTAAGACATTTGGAATTGATAATAGCTTAAATTTTCTTTTCCTATGAGTTTTATAAAAAATTGTCATAAAGAGAGTACAAATAGCGAAAATTTTATAACTAGCACTTCTAAGCTTAACATAAAAAAAAAAAAATTAGGGACATTTAGATCACTTAAGGCGAACTCATATATACAATACATACACAAAGATTCGAACCCAAGAGTTCTTAGTTGGAAGCCTAAGCTCTCTACCAACAGATCAAAATGAGCTGTGTAAGTTGACAGAAAGAATGAATAAGACGCTCGTGGAGAAAACCAAGTATCTAAATCTTTTAATGTAGATTTGTGCAGTAATTTTGGCCAAAGACTGTTAGTAAAGCATGTTGCTTGGTGATTAGTTAATGTGGATTCGAGCACTGATTACTGGCCAAAACTGTTAGTACATAATTTTTCTTGTCGAGCAGATCTCCAACCACAGCTAATTAGTTAAGGGATCCTGAAGAGGTACAGTACAGCAAGGCTATCCTATAAACTAATCAACTAGACCAAGCTAAAAAGAGAAGATTCATTGATAAAACAGATGAACCTAAGACCACCACAACCAAAAGAAATGAATGTAAATCATAAGACCTAAAAGGTAGATTAGAGAATGACAAAGATTTAGGCTTCATTTAGGACAACTTTTTTTCCTGTTTCTTAAAATAATTTTTTAATACAAAATTTTTAATTTTTATACTGAAAAGCTGCTTTAAGAAGAAGAAAAAAAGTCATCTCAAACAAAGCCTTCGGCTACTATTTTTTAATACAAAAAGTTAAATTTTTATAATAGAAAGTTGTTTTAAGGAGCAATAAAAAAACCCTCCCAAACGTAACCTTAGGCTTCGTTTGGGACGGCTTTTTTATTTCTTTCTAAAACGGAGTTTAAGTACAAAATTTTTTAATTTTATACTAAAACTCCGTTTTAGAAAGCAATAAAAAAGCCGTTCCAAATTAAGCCTTAGACTTCATTTAAGATGGCTTTCTTATTGCTTCTTTAAGAAGTTTTATAGTAAAAAAATAAATTTTTTATACTAAAAAAATTACTTAAAAAATAATAATAATATGTCCTAAACAAACCCTTAATTATAATAAGTCATTTTTATATGATTGCTCATGCTTTGAGTGCTGTAAAGTATATTGGTGTTAACAGCCATCGACTTTTTAAAAAGCTATCAATGAAAAAGAATCAAAGTAGTGTGTCATAATATGATGAACTAAAAGTATTTGTAGAGTAAAATTTTAAAATAAAATGAATGTTAAAGTAAAATTTTAATAAACTTCAATTTCACTCCATAGCCAATTTTTTGTTGAATTTCAAATGCATTACAATCTTACTCCATTCGATGGCCGACCTACCGGTCATCGCCGGAAGCCTCACATCACTGCAACACGACGCCTTGACCGATCGTCGCACATCACTGCAACATGCTACCTCCACCGATCGCCGCTTATGCCCACAACCATTAACTACAATCGCACCAACGAACACTACTATCATTAAGTTTTACACTATATTCATTTAACTTCAAACCAAACAAAATAAATAATCACCTATATTTATGTTACATTCTTCCATACAACTCTAAACATTTTAAATATATTAAAATCCTTATACACAATATTTCAATTTACTCTGCATTCATTCTTCAACAAATCAAATTATCACTAAAATCATACTATATTTTATAAATAGCACTGCAATTAAAAATATATTGCTATCAGAATATTAATAGTATCATCTAAAACACATTGGAACAAGGAGAACCTGACATTAGCTTCTGTGCAAACCAATTTACTCATTATTGCAGACAAATTTACTCATTTTCGCAATGGAATTAAAAGACCAAACCATCTAAATACAATATCATGACTCTGCAAACTACTTACAATATGGCTTATGTTAATCTACTTACCATAGGTAATTAAGGGTTCGTTTGGGACGGCTTTCTTAATGCTTCTTAAAGCAATTTTTTAGTATAAATATTATAATTTTTGTATTAAAAAGCTATTTCAATAAGCAATAAAAAAGTTGTCCCAAACGAAGCCTAAATTAACACCTGATTCAATTGGACATACGAAAAACCAACAATTATACTAAAATAAACTCTCAACTTACACATTTCAGAAGAAAACCACCACAGCATGCATAGAAGTACAGAAAAAGAGCATTAAGAAGCATAATAATCTTGGATCAAAGACTATTTTCAGTGTTGAAGTTGCATATAGTAGTGCATTACACTTATGTTTCTAGAATGTACAAGAAATAAAAAAATCAGAGTGACGACCAGAGAGTAATTTCTATTCAAAAAATACAAATTCCCCTACCAGATTTGTTTCAGAAGCTGAGACCAGTGTAGTATTAGGCTGCAGAGAGCATCCAGTCCAGTTTGACAAACTGGATTTCATTCACAAATAACCTATTCAAGACTTGTCCTCTGATGTGGACTCTCCCTCCAGCCTGCGTTTGATATCGCGTTTCAGCACCTCCATGAATTCCTGTAACATCATTTATGTCACTTCTTGTAGAGATATGACATGTTCAGATGTGCTAGAGATGTCGAATTTGGAATTTAAAATTCGGGCATTTCTCAACATCTTTTTACCTTAAATTCATCAGAACAGGACAGCAAAAAAGGAAGCAATCAGGTCAGTGATAGGAAATACTTGAGTTCGCAAGTAACCCTAAGGGAAATACTTGAGTTTGCAAGCAAATCTAGCAATAATCGGTGAAAACAGCAAGAAAGTTGCTGATTTCAGAGAGAAAACAGCAAAAACAATACAGGAATTTCAGGATATTGGAGAAACACAAGGAAAACTTCTTAGTCAATCCACAAATAAGGAAAACAATACAAGATACAAGTTTCTTCAATTCGGGAGGAAGAAACAACTCTTCAATTCTCTAGCAAAGCCTAGAACCCAAGAACACAAACCCTAAATCTCAAATCGCTTTCAAATTCAAGATGAAAGCCTAATTCCCGTATTAGCCACTAATTAAAGCAAAAGGAGAAATGCAAAATTCCTAAACAGCCCATAATTCAAATTTCCCTCCTAAACACCCATTAAATTAATTGCTTGGGCCCACTAGGCCATCCACCCCTCTCCCTTGGTTCCACCCCCCTAGGTCCAGGTTGGACCGGTTCAGCAAGCAGCAACCGGTTCAGCAAGCCGCTCCTGGGCCGGCCTAACAGTCAGCCATTAATCAGATGGGATTAGTCTCCAAAATGTTGAAGAAACATTCAAATGTTTACAGATCACAAGAAAGATAGGAAAGGATCCAACGGGGGTAAAAAGAAAAAGAAGAGCTACATCAACTGGTATACGCAATATGATTTATTTGGATAAGTAGATGTATGGTATTAGTTCAAGAAAACTGGTAGGTCGAAAAGCTTGACTTTCATTGATGCAAATCCAGTTGATCAAAGATTCTATAAAATGAAAATCTTTTAACAATTGTAATATAATGCCAATAAAAGAAATACATACACGGGCCAGTTCCTCATCATTCGCCAGTTCAACAATATCTTGGTAAGTATTTTCTTCTCCATAGAGGTGACCACCAGTTATTTCAAGCAATGTTCTAAAAATACTTCTAGGGTCATCATCTTGCTCAATTTTTTCAAGAGCTTGACTGAGATCAACCTAACAGATGAAACAAAATAAGTTTAAAATCCAGTTGAGAATAAACAAAACATTTCAAAAATCAAAGCAAATTATTGTCAAGAATTACTAGATAGAACAAACATGAGCCAACATAGAAAAATATATACAATAAAATATAATAAAATAGTAAAAAAAATATAATCACAGTATATATAGTGAGTATGAAATTGACAATAGAAATGAAATACTAAACAGAAACCACAGGTCTAGGATTGACACTAGAAACCCAGAACATTACATTGGCAAATAAGAATTACTAGATAAGAATAAGATTTCAGATTTTTTTTTAGTTTAAGGGAGGACTCCCTGGTTCTTTGATAAGCAAGGAAGGAATTCGTAGTGGAGTTCTAGATTTCACTAAAATTGATCGCTAGAACTTTGGCCGCAAATGTATAATATAAACAAAATGCTATCAATTATGCTTTTTTTAGAATATAAAGCAAAGAGGCATATGAATCACCAAGCATGAAACATTTTAAAGAGTTATCTCATAAGTAATCAAAGACTCCAATCAACAATGTTTAATGTTATGCAATATATATATATATATATATATATATATATAGATTCAAGGAGAGATCAATGATAACATAGCTTCTAGGATTAAAACTCAATTGTTAAAACGAGAAGCAGGCACTATGAGGCGAAAGAATATTATGGAAAGATAAAATTTATCAAAATGCAATTAGATCAAATATGTTCTATGATTTCAAGTGTTGGGAACTGAAGAAATTCCTAAAAGTCAAGTTGTTGTGGAAGAGATGAATAAATGATAAGCTTCAAAAGGTTGAATGGTAAAACTGAGGAAAAAAGAGTGAGGAATAATTATATTGAAAAGAAATTATAAGTAGAACCTATTCAAGAAAATATAAGAGAAGCATAACTAATTCATTGTCAAAGTAATGAAGGGAAAAAGAGAAAAACTAACATGATTATATAAAATTAAGGTGGAAGTAATGAGGGCTACGAGTTGTGCAAAAGGTTTTGTGCAAAGTAAACTCCACATATAATATAATACTCAACAGGAATGAATGGACAAGACTACAAATGGCAAATAACAAATAATTAGAATAAGGCTATCACAACAATGATGATGATGATGAAATTTGTGTACCTGATTATTAACATCAATGGATTTAGGCTGACGCTCAGATTGCATGTCCTGTACAGGAGCAGCGAGTGTTGATGACCTACCAAGAGCTTGGGATACTACAGGTAGCATCTGCTGAATCATCCCTGTAAAATCTAATCTGTTTTGTCCTGTACTCTGTATATTTCCATTATTTTGGCTCTGTCCTACTTCTTCCACAAGTTGATTAACAGTGTTTTGAACTGCAGGGCTCTGTACGCACTGCAACAACATGCTTCTCAGATCACCACTGGCAACCCTAGACTGTGATGCTACACCAGTCAAGAGATTGTTGAAAGCAGAACTTTGCATGGCATTAGCAATCATGCCACCAAAATCAGTTTGCCCGCTACCATCTTGCCCTACCGAAGGCATGCTATTCATAAACTGAGAAATCAAAGAGGGAAGTTGACTGGAGGACCCATTATTATTTCCCCCATCCACATTTGAAATCTGAGATGGAACAGAAAGAACAGCTTCATGGACCCTGCCAATAGAATGTTGACTTTGATCCGATGAAGATGCCTCAGCTTGTCCATCATCCTTCCCTTTAGGCTTTACCGGCTTACTTCGCTTCTAATAAAGCAAAAGTGAAGTTTTGAATATATTATAACACAGCTAGATGATAAAATTTGATGGGTGATGCAAATCACTACACATAAAAACTAGCAAAAATCTAGAAGCAATGAGAGCAGTTTGTAATTCGTACCTTAGCCCGTAAACCTCCAAAACCTAGCCCCAAGGGAGTACGTGTATTGCTCTCTATTTGACTGCTTGATGAGGGTGGCTTCTGAAATTCAACAGGTTTTGGTTCTCTATTAAAAGATCTAATATCTGATGAACTAGATTGACAGTCAGCAAGAACTTTGGATGAACTCGGAGTTGATGATTCTTCAACACTAATACCAGAACCCAAGTTATTAATCTGATTGCCTTCTAACTGAATCTAAACAAAGAAAACAAGGCAGCTTAATTTTCATACATCATCAACAAAAAAGAAACAAAAACAGAAGAAGATTATGCTTGCATGTAAAAACTGACATGCTGCCCTTCTTTTCCAGAACCAATGAGATCAGAAGTACAATTTTCCCCAGAACCAGTCCCCTTCCCATGTTCAGGAAACCCCGTGTTCACTGAGTTGCGTCTTGCATCATCATTGCCTATTTTTTTTTTCCAAATTTAACTTGAAGAAGTGAATGACCAATAAAAACAGGGCAGCTCAATTTAACATAGCTAAATTTTGAATTTTTCATCAGAACCTGAATAAAGATCTTCCTGGCAAGCTAACACATTCTCTTCACCACTGCTCGACTCCTGAGAAGTTTCAGACAGGGATGATGGATTTTGGTCTTGAGAATCACTACGAAGTGAACTACTCGGCATATTCGACTGTGGAGTTGTATGCAGGATGCTAATATTCATTTGAGGAGCTTGTAGTGCAGAAGTAGACAAGTCAGATAGTGTCCCACTACTCACAACTGAATGTGCGCCTTGAGTAGCAATAGGCTGCGTGCTAGTAGATGAGCTTTGTGCTTGCGCATTTCCAGTTAGTGCACTTGCAATGCGCGCTGTGACCTGAGCTACAATTGCTGGGACAGAAACAGACGGTGGTGGGACCGCTCCGCTTAGAGCCGAGCCAGCACCTTGAGGAGAAGCAAACTGTATAGGGATGGAATGCTGTGCCCTTATGTGAACAGGGTATGTAACACTGAACACATGACCAGAGGCTTCTGGGACAGTTCGAGCTGGCGTAGCAGAAACCACTGCTCTCAAAGGTAATCCTCTTGTGGAAGTTGATGAATCACTTGAACCATTTATACCTAAACTTGTTTGTTCAGTGCTCGGACGATCTCCATGAATAGTCTCAGCAGGACTTGTCATGCCAACGGTAGAGGATACACCAGGGGCTGTGGAATTCCCTGGACATCCAATGGCATCAGCCAATATCCTAATCAGGACCAAAAAAAAAAAGACGGAAAAAGAAAGTTTCCTACCAGCATGTAAGTGGATATTAATGTTGCTCAAAGGATTTCCGGGAGAAGCTCCAACTGATAATCCAGAGACTAATGGGAGAGGAGGTGCACCAAATAGGGAGCTTGGCTGAAAAAGCAAATGAAAGGAAAAGTAATATAATTAAATAAATCACAGTAACATCCAGAAATGAATAAGAGAAGGATGGGTAGCTCGTGATGGAAAACAACTGACCTGAACCATTATTGGATTTGGCCCTATTGGAGATATATAAACAGCAGGTCCAGAATTCACAGAAAACTCAGCCTGAACCAATTGGAATGAAAGTAAATATACGTTAGATAGAATGGATTGAATCATGTAAGAGAATGAGTGCAAATATTATGAGCTCAGTTAAAATGGACCATACTGGAGATTGCCCCATACGAAGTGTCATTATTGTGCGACCAAGCTCTAAGAGCAAAGCACCTAAATGCTGCATTGCAACTCCTAATTGCATAGCTTCATTCTGAATCTGACCTCTCAAGACTGGGTCAGAAGAGCTCCCTTCCCTTTGCAAACGTGTTGATACATGCTATATAATCAAAGCGAATTAGCAAAGCATACGGAAGAGTTTATTCATCCGAGCAGGACAAAAGGTGTAGGAAGAGCATATGCAAACAGATAAATCAGAGGGAAGAAAACACATAAATAACCATCAAAATAAATAACAGTTACTCAACAAAAGTGTGAACAGCAGAAAATAACCAGGAAAAGTAGGAAGCATAACTCAAAGCATGGCTAAATATTTTTGAACTTACATGTCCAAGTAGGACTTCATGGTGACATATATTCAACATCATTGGCTAGACTAGACAATTCGATTCTGGTTGTATCTAATCCATTGGGACTTACATGACAATTTTTTATTTGTTACAGTCAATCTAATACTTTTCAGCTATCTGAATAACAAGAACAACAACAACAACAGGCCTTTATCCCAATATGTGGGGTCGGCTACATGAATCTTTTTTCTCCATTGTGTCATGTTAAGGGTCAAATTCTCATCTAAATCGAATAAAGAAATGTCATTTCTAATATTTTCTAACCAAATCTTTTTAGGTCTACCTCTACCTTTCTTAACATAAGTCTAATCTAATACATCTACTTTCCTAACCGGCTCATCGGAAGGCCGTCGTTTTATGTGATCAAACCATCTAAGTCGACTCTCTCTAATATTATCTTCCACTGGAGCTACTCCAACCTTTTCACGTATATGCTCATTTCATATCCTATCTTTAAGAGTATAGCCACTCATCCAGCTAAGCATCCTCATCTCTGCAAAACTTAACTTAATATTATGCATCTCTTTTAATGGCCAACATTGTGCAGCATAAAGCATTGCAAGTCTCACTACCATCTTATAGAATTTTCCCTTAAATTTGAGAGGGATTTTTCTATCACATAACAAGTCTGAAACATTCCTTCACTTCAACCATCCAACCTGAATTCCACTTCAACCATACTCATCTCTGCAACTATACCAGTTCACGATCGAACCGGCGGGTCAGGTCCGGTCCTGTTTAAAAACACTACTTACATGTGCATTTTGATTTTATAAAAGCCTACTTGGGATAAGATTTATTTTTAATAAGTTTTTTAAATGTGTTTTTAACTATTTTTATTTTTAAAATTAAATCAAGTTATTTTTATTTTTAAAAAACAATCAAAACAACTTTTAAATATTTTGAGATATTTAAAAATGACTATCACCAACAGCCATAGCCACCATTAATTGCCGACCACCAACATCCCATAAATAAACAAAAAAAAAAATATATTTTTAAGGCCCTAAACATAAGCAAAATAAAAAAAATTAAAATTTTTAACAAAAAAAAAAATGATTCCAAACGGCCACTAAGCAATTCATTTCTTAGTTAGCTTGTAGTTAAAATAATTGCCGACCACCAACATCCCAGAAATAAACAAAAAAAAAAAAAATTTAAGGCCCTAAACATAAGCAAAATAAAAAAAATTAAATTTTTAACAAAAAAAAATTTGATTCCAAACGGCCACTAAGCAATTCATTTCTTAGTTAGCTTGTAGTTAAAATATTGTACTGCATAGGAGAATATTATTTTTGGTGCATTCATTCAAAATATTTGCCTATGTATTACATATAGAACAATATAATAATTAGTTGTATTTCATTAAGCATATCTGCCTGCTTCATTTCATTTCCCATAGATTCCTATATATCCATCCAAACAACCATTGGAGGATTTCACAAAATAGCGACTATCTCAGAGAATGGTATAAAGAACATGATGTAGAACTATATGCGCAATTGGAGATTTGCACAAAGATTTTAAGAGCAACTTTAGATTCTCGTTAAAGCGATTAAAACAACAACGTAAAACAATTAAGCAGTTACTTTCGCTTAGGTTAAACTACACAAGAGACTAAGCTAGATCAAAACACATAGGAAAACTAAAACGTTGCATGCGAAGTAGTTTCCAACTTAACCCTTGTTTAACAACGAGATCTAAAGCAAAGAAGTAACAAATCCTACGAATACTAGTGGATGGCAATAAAGGGACACAATCTCTCGCTTTGAACAAATTCTCATGAAGAATTCGGAATTCAAAAGTAAAGAATCAAGAAGGAGAAAGAATCACCTTCACGGAGAGACGTCGTAGAAATCCCACGTATCTTCCAATGATTGTTCCGTCCAAGGCTAGGTGAGTCCTTCTCGAAGAAACGTCGTGATGAGCAAGGTTAACTCACGTGCCGGATTTATCTTCCATCTCCAATCCAAGTAGGAGCTATGCCTTGAGAGGAGGGTAGAAAGAGAGGGGGTGGGGGAGAGGTTGGCCGGCGGTTGTGAGAGAGGGGGAGAGGCGGCTAGGTTAGGGAGGCTAGGTTAGGTGGAGTGTGATTTGAGTGAATCCCAAATCTGAAATTATATTTCAGATTTAATTAAAATTGGAGGGAAAAATCTTGAATTTTGAATTTCAAAGATCATGCATTAACACCCTTAATGGGGCATTAAAGGAGAGAGGCCCATTAATGGGGCCGGCGGCATAGAGAGAGGGAGAGGGTTAGGGAAAAACAATTATGCGTTTCCTAATCCGCTCCGATGAATTAATGATGAAAATTTCAAATCCGCCCAAATTCAAATTTGAATTTGACACGTCATTGAAACTTTCCTATTTGGCGTCGGGCAAATATGGAAACTTCCACAATGAATTTTCAAAATTTGAAAATTCGTAGGAAGGACGAGACGGGCCGGAAAAAGGTGGACGGGAGGGTGGTGGTGGCGGATAGGCCGGCGCCAAATGGTGGCCGGGCGGATGAGGGGGAAGCTGACGGGTTTCTTGGAGGAGGGGGAAAATTTGGGAGGTAAGTTAGGAGGCGACGATTTGTAGTGGAGGAATAACCTGTGGTGGAAACGGAGGTAAACGTAGAGGGAAGGTGGGGAAAACCAAGAACCACCGGTGGTGGTTGTTGGGTGAACGACGGGTGGCCTCTCCTAGGCTCCACCTAGTTATAACCTCTCTCTCTCTCAAGCTTCTACAAAGAAAGCTCCAAGAAGACTCATGTAAGAAGAAATTGTAATATCATTCATTAAACATGAAAATACAAGAAAGAGGCTATATATAGCCCATTACAAATGTCATGAAAATAAAAGACAAAAACCCTCGGGGGCTCACACAGACTCAATCCTCAAGCAAAGGAAAAAGGGGAAAAGTGCAGAAATAAAAATACATCAAATAAAATGACCAATCTAATAATCAGAAATACATCGGGCAGATCGTGGCCGTCGATCTACGACCACGTCGACGGTAGACTTTCCAACCGATGTCCCCATCAGAACATGAAGGGCCCGAGTCTTAAACTAAAGTCACCATGAATCAAACTTGAAGCTGAGCTCAATCTTAAACTATTGTTCATAAATGAGTCAGACCCCAAATTGAACCAGAGATAGAATATAACATTAAGCCCTGAGTCTAAGACTATTTCTAAGCAGCCCAATCCTGATGTAGCTACTAGCTTCCTAGAGACAAAACATAATCCTGAAGTTGAATGTGTATCACAACTGTACCAAAGTTGCTGAACTACCTGTAAAGTTACATCCCAGACTAAGAAATATCACTTTATGTTATTTACTGATTTACCGCCTCTTTGAAAGAACACTAGAGCGAAAGATGGATCGTGATTACCAGTCACTGGACATTCTTTTTGTTGTCTTTGTGATTTCTTGGACTTTAGAGTTGCCAATGTACTGTTTACCCTGAGGGAAACATATCATAGTTTTTATCTACTAACTCATTATTTTCCATTCCTTAAAGATAAAGTCATCATCATGAATTAAAAATTTTCAAGACCGTATTATAGATTCATTATACTACCTGAAGACCTGAAGACCATATGGAATGGTATGTTTGCTCTCGAACCTCCATCATTTAGCAAGGTTCAGAGCTAGTCCCTATTCAAACTATAGGCTTCATAACCCTACTCAAAGAAGCCATCATTTTCCACGTCTATTACATTGTATTATGCACATTTTCATAAATGTTAAGTTATCTTAGAAAGCAAATTTCTATGCATATAGAAGATAATAAAGCTAAAGTAGATGTTCCTTGTAGAATTTAAGGATAAAACGAGAGTGATTATGTTAGCATTTGTGATCATTTTGAACTCATTCTGCATAATAACTTTAAGAAGCCACATTATAAATTGTATGTCATATCAAATTGTTGGAAAGCTAAAATCCCATGCAAATACTCTTGGCTCCCAAAAATGAACATTAATCCTACTTCTAAGATTCAAGATTGGTGACCATATCAAGGCGCTTTGAGCCTCCAGTACTTCTTAACACTATTTTCTAGAAGGGTTCATCTCTCACATGACATCAATGTCATTATAGCCACCTACGCCCCATCAAAAATGAGTGAATTCTTTCAAATGATATCACAACTAGCCACTATGGGTAGCTCCAATACTTTGTTCGTCAGTAATAAATTCACTCCTTTCAATGACACATGAGTTCCTATACAGATTGCATAGCTTGGCCCTCAATCCTCCCAAGGCTATCATCATTTTTACACACTAGAAGAGAGTTCTTCGAATTTAAGGGAACTGAGAGATATCAGAGGGCCTTCAGAACTTCAAAATGGCATTAATAGGGCATCAAAATCTAACTAGGTTGTTTGATGGATCTCGTTTAGTCTAATTAAGTCTATTCTGATTGTTTGCACATGTTACCGCAACTAATTAAGTTACTAGACATGGGAGTCCTTGTTGTTCAAGGTAAGGCTATTTCTAACCTAATGCTCTTAAACTATTTCTACAAAAAGACTATTTTTTTTAGTGATTGCTACTAAAGTAGTCATTTGAGAATTACAAGTATGTTCCTTTCTTAGTTTATTATTTTACTTTTAATTACTAAAGCACCCTCTTCACAAAAATGAAACATCTCACCATTCTTCTAATTCTAGATGATAAACTAGGAAAATTACTCGAGAATGGTTTAAAATAGGCAAAGAAATCAGAAGTAGTCCTCTAAACTGCTGATTGTAGACCTTGCACCGTATTGCTAGCTCGTCCTCATGTCGGCCTGTGGCCATACAACTATCTTGTAGGGGTGTCAAAATGGGTATTCGTGTCAAATTCGAGTCGAACCCGGAATTGATCTGGATCCAATTCAGCTGACCTGAACCCGAACCCGACTTTGTAAATGGATTAAAAAAGATGAACCGAACCCGACCTGTCGAGTTATCAGGTTGACTTGACTCGAACCATAACCCGTATGTGTCAGACTGAGCGTCAAACACAGGCCACGTGTGGGACTGCACGAGGGCGAGAGCGTAGTGTAGTACCCCATATTTTGACACATACAAATAAATTTTATAGGAATTATTATTATAAGTCAAAATCACAAACCGTCTTCGTCATAGCATTGATATTATAATATTTTAATTACACAATTTTTTTCAAAAATTTTGGGCATTGGTGAAGATCCTTAAGAAATTAACACATGTAGTTTTAAGTGGGGATTTTGTGACAATCAAGTGTCCGTTTTGCAAACCGATTTCACCAGAATTTTCTAAACAAATTGTGTTATTTTATAAATATTTTTCTATAATTTTTAATGCTCCAAAAAGATTTATATGAATTTTATATTGAAAATTAAATAAATTATATAATTATATTAGATAGCTCGGATGTTATTATTAAAAGATAAAAAGAATAATTCTTCCAAATTAGATTATGGGGTATCACAATTGGTATTATAGCATGGTTGTTACTTGTTGGAAGAATTGAATTATTACCAGAGTTATAGGAAATGATAGAGTCGGGTAGATTGGGTAGATTAAGGTGAGTTGTTTTGCATACGTAATTGATTGTATAAATAAATGAAATGTGATTGTCTGAACTGTTTGATTGTGTGATAAGTAATGATTACTAGTTCGACGTAAATCCCTTAATGAGTTTTGATTTAATTTTTGATTTGATTTATATTGATATGAATTTTAGTTTATATCGATTGTCTGCCCGCATCCTTAAGGGAAATGTCGGGGATGATATTTTTTTTAGGCAGATAGATTGTAAAAACCCGTATTTGGAACAGGTAAATAACTTTTTCAGGAGTTATTATAAGTTAAAATCACAAGCCATCTTCGTCATAACATTGATATTATAGTATTTTAATCACATTATTTTTTTCAAAATTTTTGGGCACCGATGAAAATACTTAAGAAATTGACACCTATCGGTACAAGTGGGGATTTTGGGACCGTTAGGTGCCCATTTCTACAAACCAATTTCACCATAATTTTTTAAATAAGATGTGTTATTTCATGGATATATTTCTATAATTTTTTAATGCCCAAAAAGATTAATATGAATTTTATATTGAAAATTGAATAAATTATATAATTCTATTATATAGCTCTGATGTTGTTATTAAAAGAAAATAATAATAATTCTTCCAAATTAGATTTTCGAGCATCACATGCGGGTCCGGGGTAAGCTTTGCGAGTGCAAGTGTGTGAGTCTGGGGCAAGCTCTACGGGTTAGGGTGCGTGATTGCGGGTTGCGAGCAGGCAAAGGTGAGGCTGCATCACTGCGAGTGCTCGACTGCGAGCAAGGGCAGGACAGTGCTAGTCAATGGAAAGCATTGCGGATGTAAATGAGAACACTAACCCGAGTAAGGTGCAAGTGGGACTAGCGAGTTAGGATGGGGACAGGTCAAATCTAGGTCAAATTCGGGTTAGTGGTTGACTCGAACCCAACCCGATTTTTCAAACGGGTCATAAATTGGAACCCGAACCCCCATTTTCTAGGTCGGGTCAATAATTAACACCCCTTGTTGTGGCCTCCAATGCGCTTTGTGTCCCTCCTCATCTGCTTGTACGAGCTCCACCTAAGTGCACACTATCATGCCTCTACCTCATCTGACAAGCCAACAACCTAAGCCCCCCAACCATAGCTTCCCTACCATCAGAAGGTCAAACCTCCTTCCACTGCAAGCCTATTATTGTGCCTTTTCCTCTAGCCACCAGGATCCACACAAACACTCTTCTCTAATATTGTTAATCTCTTATCAGGACATAAATGTCATTATAGCCACCTTCGCCTCACCAGAAAAGTGGAGTAAATTCTTTCAAATGATGTCACAACTGGCCACTATGAATCGCTCCACTATTTCATTCATCGATAATCATGTATCTCCTTTAAATGACACACGAGTTCCTGATACAACATAAGTTCTTAAACAAAGAAGGAGAATACAAGAAATGCAAATTAAGATACTTCCTTTCAATATCAAATAAATAAACACCAAAATAAATGACACTTAATAAAAAACCAAAATGGGAAATCTGTTAGGAAGACGCATAAGAAAGAACAAATAACAAAACATATATGCTATAAAATATGCAGAACAACCACGAATGGTCACCTCACATGCAAACACAAACTAAGAAAGGTGCTCAAAGGAAAGGACAAACCAGTGATCCGCCATAAGTAGGTTCCCGCACAAGGCTTTGCTCCTCCGGCAAATACCAATAAAACAGGGCACAACACCACTTCCAATTCATAATAGTTTAGAGAAGAAAGAAACACAGTGTGATGTAGACAAAGGGGGGGTCAACTCATGTCTAAAATAAATCAATTTTGGCTTCCCCCGAGTTTACAAGCTCAATTAATTTGACCTGAAATTTTAGCTCATTTATGAGCTGGTCTTTAGTTGATTTATTGAACTAAGGGTTAGCTCATTATTAGCTAAGTTTTAGTTCATAGTTATCTTTTATTTAATGTACTTTTTATTATAGTTTTTAATGTCTTCATTTAAGTTGTCTCTTGGATTTCCAAAAGGGCTTTTGAAATCCCAAGATAGTTGTTTAGTTTTCCCATTTGGTGGCTCTTTGGATTCCACCATGGGATATTGTTTTTTGTGCCTTTGCCCCTTGGAATTTCGGTCGGCTGCTGGTTTTTCGCGCCTGGGATGATTCCCGCGGCTGTGGCTCCTTGGTTCCGTGCGGCCTCCTTGTCTCCCGCGACTGCTGCTTCGGTTCCTGGGCTTGGGCTGTTTTCCGTGAAGTATGGGGGGGATTTCCATGCTTGTGATGCTTAGGTTCTTGTGCAGATTAATGTTATGTGTCTTTTGATATTCCCTTTCATACCTATATATATGGACGATTTGTAATGTTTTAAAATAGTTGAATGATATGTTATTTTTGGAAAAGCTATAACCTGCGGGTTTGCTTGGATAAGCTTGCGAGCTTTGTCCGTCTTCTTTCTCATCCCCTCCAGAAATCTTGCGAGCTCTTTCCAACCTTTCATCTTGGCTTCTAATCTCTTCGTCTCTCCGCAAGTGCCGCTCCATCTGTATCTTTCGTCTCTAAGTGAAGCAACTTTAGGGTGTCCTTTAATTTCGAGTCGAGTTTGTAAGTCGTAATTTTGTGTTTTTTAATTTCTAAGTCGGTCTTAGATTTGAAATGTAAGAGTTTGTTCTTCCTCATCTTTAGTCTTTTCTACAACTTTCATGAATTAGTGGGTCGTTCGATTTTTATCACTCGTGCGGGCGAGGGGTATAAGCATCCCTATATTTCTTGCCCCCACCAATTTGGTATCAGAGACAGGTTAGGAAGTCCTAGGTTTGTGAGTTTGTCAAGTTTTATTTTGTCAAGTCAAGTCTTGTCAAAAGTTTAATTTTAGTTTGTCATGAGTCGTATTGTGAGTCTAGGGTTTTTTTTAGATTGAGTTTTTTTTAGTATTTTTTAGTCGTCTAAAAAAATGAAAAAAAGATAAAAATCAAAGAAAACAAGTCCGATGAAATTGGAGATTCTATGAATAGGTGGATTCCATCAAAGTCAACACATCCTCTGGAATATAAACTGTACAAGCTTCAAGTATGGATGCATCTACGTACAGAAAGGTACATGAAGACGAAGCAACGTTTATAAGATCAATTCCTGAAAGAGCGAGATGAGATCCTGCAGAAATATGAAGATAAGATCAATGAATTAGATGCAACGCCTTTGCCTACTCAAAAGAAACCAAAGCTAACTCATCGGAAGATGAGTTCTTCAAGAAGGGGAGAATCTGATGTAGACAAAGGGGGTCAACTCATGTCCAAAATAAATCAATTTTAGCTTCCCCCGAGTTTACAAGCTCAATTAATTTGAGCTGAAATTTTAGCTCATTTATGAGCTGGTCTTTAATTCATTTATTGAACTAAGGCTTAGCTCATTATTAGCTAAGTTTTAGTTCATAGTTATCTTTTATTTAATGTACTTTTTATTATAGTTTTTAATGTCTTCATTTAAGTTGTCTCTTGGGTTTCCAAAAAGGCTTTTGGAATTTGGAATCCCAAGATAGTTATTTAGTTTTCCCATTCGGTGGCTCTTTGGATTCCACCATGGGATATTGTTTTTTGTGCCTTTGCCCCTTAGATTTCCGGCCGGCTGCTGGTTTTCCGTGCCTGGGATGATTCCCGCGGCTGTGGCTCCTTGGTTCCGTGCGGCCTCCTTGTCTCCCACGACTGCTGTTTCGGTTCCTAGGCTTGGGCTGTTTTCCGTGAAGTATGGGGGGGATTTCCATGCTTGTGATGCTTAGGTTCTTGTGCAAATTAATGTTATGTGTCTTTTGATATTCCCTTTCATACCTATATATATGGGGGATTTGTAATGTTTTAAAATAGTTGAATGATATGTTATTTTTGAAAAAGCTATAACATGCGGGTTTGCTTGGATAAGCTTGCGAGCTTTGTCCGTCTTCTTTCTCATCCCCTCCGAAAATCTTGCGAGCTCTTTCTAACCTTTCGTCTTGGCTTCTAATCTCTTCGTCTCTCCGCAAGTGCCGCTCCATCTGTATATTTCGTCTCTAAGTGAAGCAACTTTAGGGTGTCCTTTAATTTTGAATCAAGTTTGTAAATCGTTGTAATTTTGTGTTTTTTAATTTCTAAGTCGGTCTTAGATTTGAAATGTAAGAGTTTGTTCTTCCTCATCTTTAGTCTTTTCTTCAACTTTCGTGAATTAGTGGGTCGTTCGGTTTTTATCACTCGTGCGAGCGAGGGGTATAGGCATCCCTACATTTCTTGCCCCCACCAACGTGGAAGGGAAACCGTGAAGAGAAGAAGTAAAAAAGAAGACTAAGAGGAAGATGTAGCGGTTAGGGAGAAGAAAGCTCACAAGCTAAGAAATTCTCAGGTTTAAAATGGCCACTCTCCAAAACTCCTACACAAAGAAATTTAACCAATATATATAGGAGAAAGAGGGGAAAAAAGTAATTATTAGCCCACATAAATGTGCCTCCAAATCAGCCAATAAGAACCACCAACTCAGCTCATTCAACGAGGAATTTGTTATGCTTGAACCGGCCCAGGAGGGGCCGGCTGGACCCGGTCCGACCCGGGTCTAGACCAGGCGGAGGCGGAATCAGGAAAGGGAGGAGGGCGGACAAGGTGGGCCCCACTTGGGGCTGATTTGATTATGTGGGAGGGAAAATTTTGAATGCAAAGGGTTGTTTAGGTATTTTGTAGGAATCCTTTATTGTTAATTAGGAGGATTATGAGGGAAAGGGGGTTATCTTGAATTTGGATGTAATTTGAGATCTAGAGTTTTCTTGCTTGGGCACTTGGCGTTACCGGAGATAGTTGGAGAGTTATTCTTCCTCTCGAATCGAAGAATATTGTATCTTGCCTTTGTTTTGATCATCTAGTAGTGGAATACAAGTCCATAGCTTGATTTTCTCTCAGATTTTCCTACAGATTTCTCTGTTTTCTACTGATTTCCTGCTGTTTGGGCTGTTTTCCTGCTGAAAACAGCAGATCTCTTGCTGTTTTCCACATCCGAATCGATAGGAATACTTGGATCTAAGTATTTCCTATCAGAATTAAGCTTCCAACACAGGATTCAGCAAAGGGGAAACCGAGCATACAGCAGGCAAAATCGAGCAACCACAGGAGAAAAGGAGTAGGAAAACACAAGTAAAAGGGCTATGGTGTGTACCAACCTGAGAGCACCAAACCCGACATGTTCATGGGTTATTTTTTTCATCATAGGGCCATACAAAATAAAATTACATAGCATTCAAAACATAAAAAAATAAAATAAAATAAACATAAAATGATAAATCTTGACTGCATCAGTTCCCATACAAACTGCAGAGTTTGGCACTCAATCCTCCCAAGGCTATCATCATTTTACACTCTAAAAGAGAGTTCTTTGGATTTGAGGGAATTGAGAGATATTAGAAGGCTTTCATAACTTCAAAATGGCTTCAGTAGGGCACGGTTGTCTGGTAGATCTAGTTAGTCTAATTAAGTCTATTCTGATATCATGGTTATTTTATTGTTTGCACATGTTGCCTCAACTATTTAAGTTGCTCGGCATTGGAGTCCTTTTTGTTAAAGATAAGACTGTTTATAACCTAATGCTCTCAAGCTATTTCTAAAAATAATACTTTTTTTAGATTGCTACTTAAGTAGTCATTTGAGAATTATGAGTTTGTTCATTTCTTAGCTTATTTATTTTCTTTTTAATTTACTGAGGCGCCCTCTTCACAAAAATGAAACATTTCATCATTGGAGCCACAGCGGTTAAGACTTGTGGATGGATTGATGTTTAATCCAAAAGAAAAGTTAGCCAAAATCAAATGAAATAAAACAAAAACGGATGACGAATGGTGGAAACTAGAGATGAGAGGACGGAGAACAAAGAAAAAAAATGATACAAACCACGAGCCCGGACTCTTCCTGCGGTTGGTGGGTACTACGTTGCCCTCCCCGAGGGAATTCAATCCACGAGCCCAGATCCATCCTGCGGCTGATGGAAACAAGATTGTCCTCCTATAGGACTTTTCCTCTCTAGAACTCACACACAGATCAAGACAAAGGCTCCAATTTTTTTTTATTAATCATCCATCATACCTCATACAAGAGAAGGAGCCTCTATATATAGGCCTCAAAAGAAACTAAAAGACAAATTTGCACCTTGGGCTTACATAAGAAAAAACTCTTAAATAAAAAGGGTAAAAGAAAATTGCAAAATTAAATTAAAATACAATTACA
>NW_021318726.1:2090902-2146539 GCF_001605985.2 Dendrobium catenatum
ACAACAACATACACAACATCAAGCTTTATCCCACTACGTGGGTCGGCTACATGATCCTTTTTCTCCAATTGTGTATCCTATTTAAAAGTCAAAATTTCTCGTGTTAAATCTATATAAAGATAAGGGTCATTCCTTTAAATATTTTCTACCAGACTTTTTGGTCTACCCCCTACCTTTCTTACATAATGTCAATCTAATATTTCTTTACTCTCCTAAAGCCGGCGGGTCATCAGTGAAGGCCGCCGTTTTATGTGACCGCAAACCTATCTAAGGCTGCCTTTCTCTATCTTTCTTTCTTACTGAGGACTACTGCCAATTCCTTTTCCACGTATTGCTCATTTCGTATCCTATCTCTAAGGGTTAAAGCACACCTCATCCACTCTGAGCAACTCTCATCTCTTGCACACCTTAACTTAGTAATTATGCTTCTCTTTTAAAGGCCAACACTTCCGGTACCATAAAGCATTGCATGGCCTCACTAATCTATATAAGAATTTTCCTTAAGTTTTGGGGTACAATTTCTATTCAATATAAAGCCGATTGCATTCCTCCACTTCAACCATCCAACTTTGAATTCTGCTGATAATATCCCATCTATGTTGTCCCATCAACTCTGACAATAGATCCAAGATATATCTCAGAATCACTCTCGTCACAATGAGTGTGTCGTGGTCCATCGCAAGCATCCGTAGACTGCTTTCGATCAGACTGTCCTGAACCTTACCGTGAGTGCGTGTGTGTCACATACCTATCTTCATGCGACGTCGCGTCTGTGATGTCTCGTGACACTACTACTTATAAGACACTACGACTATACTAAGACTGAGACTCGGTGGAGCCGTCCGCAGTAATTCATTTGCTATCCATCTATATATAGTCCTCGTAATAATGTCACTCCCATATTCGAGCAAGAAAGCATTACACCAAGGACATCCTCTCTGGCGTGTCATATCTAGACACATACGTGTGAGTCTCAACTATTCCCTGTCGCAGCATATCTCTTACTATGTGTGTCCTCTCTCCCTCTATATCTGTCCACCATCGATGTCGCATATTTCTCCCGGGTGGAAAAATGAGTCGTCTCCGTCGAGTTCGCATCTCCGGGCAACCATGCTCTGATATCAACACTGATTGTAGAACGAAAGGGGGGATGTGATGGGAGACTGACGGCGTGTGGGGCTTGGGTGATGTGTTTAATGGTTGGCGGGCTATGGAGGGCATGTGGCCAGCGGTTAAGACCTTGTGGAGTGGATTGATGTTTGATCCAATAAAAAAAGTAAATCTAATAATTCAAAACAACAAAAAAAAAAAAAAAAGATTGTGTAATGGTGGAGTACTAGAGATGATATAGACGAGAACAAAGAAAAAATATGATACAAAACCATCGTGCTGCTACTATATGCCAGATGCACGTATTCTATACGTATGTGATTGATGACTAGCCTTAATCGAAAGTTCTCTCTCGTTATCGGGAGGGGTAATTAACTATAGGGGCTTGCGCCTATAGGAAATCAGAACTCAGATCATAAAGTCCTCACAAAATGAGGGCGAAATCTCTGGGTAGTGTCTTATCTACAAACCCATCTGCCTTCCAAAATTTACCTCGGAACTTAGTTCGTTAAAACTCCCTCGCCGAATAAGAAAAGCGAGTGGAGGCCGAGGCCGAATTTTCGGAGCCCACACCATCATACCTCATACAAGAGAATGAGCCCCTATATATAGGCCTCAAAAGAAACTAAAAGACAAATTTGCCTCTTAACCTTACATAAGACAAGACTCTTAAATAAAAAGATTTAAAAAGGAAAATTGCAAAATTAAATTAAAATACAATTAATAACTAAAATAAAACGGAGTGATCTCGGCCGTCGATCTTCGACTCTTCCTTTGATTATCGTCCACCATCGGATGTCCGCATCAGTTTTGTTAATACTAAAATCTCTAGAATGTTTCTAACTAGGAATATAGTTGGAATGGATGTTACTATTTCTTTGGATAAGGAGGTTTGGATTGGTTCCTCTAGTGATTATTAGCATAATTTTGAATGTAAAGGCATCCCTTCTTATTGTTATTATTGTAGCATTTTTTAACACAACAACTCAGAAAATTTCAAGGAACACCTAAAACTAGAGAAATCATATGTTATTGATTCTTCCGTTCAAATTCAAAAGCACACATGATCAAAATCTACCATCAAACTTGGTAGTGCAATTCCTCCTACTTCAAATCAGGCTTGCTTACAAAATTTGTAACCAGCCTTGGATTTTTTTCCATGGAGCTTTCAAAGTCTTCCCTTGGTATCTTAAGCCCTAAGATTGTGAACATTTCCTCATCTGGATGCATTGACATTGATCTACATACTATAAATAAGTTAAAACCTTAATTAACATATTAATGAGAATGTTTGTACCCCAAATTTTGAAAAGCTTTATCATTATGATGTTAACATCCTAGTTATCAAAGCACAAATAGATAGGAGGTTTCAAATACTGTTCTTCAAGAAAGGCAAGAAGAAAAAATTTTCAAGATTCGCTAATTTTTATTCTACAGCAAGCAAGGCAATATAAATGAGAGTTTGTAAAGATCTCCTTATCTATCAAATGAATATTTTTCAAATATCATCATGTTACCTTTAATGTATTTTTTCATTTCTTTACATTATTATTTAGACATTCCTTACCATTGCATTACATTGTACTCATTTCATTGAATGCTTACAAAAAATTGCTTTTAAAAAACTAAGAAAATGATGGATTTCCTAATATTTCAAAAAATTAGCCCAAAAAGCATCATGGCACCAAAAGTTATTTGCTACATCTATTTTTTCAATTCAACTGGGAAGTAACACAATGACAAAATATAGCACATACCGCAAGAGCAGAAGCCGCACTGTCTCTTAGAAGTTGCTGTGCTCTTTCCATTATAGAACATAAAAAGTCAAGGGTTGGTAATCCTCTTGCATCTACTGATGAAGCTTCAGAACGTGGTTGATGTTGAGCACTGTTTGGGGAGCCATTATGACTTTGCAACACTAATTCCATCCGATCAATGAACTCAGAAAGAGTTGTCACAGCATTAGAGATAACCTGAATTACCAAAAAGAAAAAAAGAAAAAAAAAACTAAAAATGATAAAATAAAGGTAGGGTGATGTAGAGTTGAATTTGAGTGAAATAATCTCAATCTAAAATTGAAATTTTTAATTTTAAGTAGAGCCGATTCAAGTTGAGTTGAAAGTTATAAATTTTGAGTCGATTTTAGAGTTGATTCAAGTCAATTCTATTAATTTTACAAAATAGTTTTAATCACTGATTAAAATTATATATATATATATATATGCAGAAATCATATGGAGTCAATTTCAAAATAAATCAACCTTCTTCCAAATGAGCCAATTTTGAAAAATAATAAATTAATTTCAATTTTAATTTAATTAAAACTAGAACGAATTTCAAGTTCCAAGCATAATTATCAATCCTAAATAAAGATCAACTCAAGCATTGCCAAAAAAAGTGAGGCAGTAAGAATTACCACTGGTTGATTTAAAGTTCGTATGAGCGGCAACTGAGAAAACTGTATTGAGGCCTGTTGTGGGCTGTTATTAGATGGCACAAATCCCTCATGTGCTGAGTTAATTGGCTCTGTTCTGCTGGTATTTTGAGATATTCCTAATCCACCTGAAGAGGCCTGATTTAACCGCAAAGTGCATAAAGCATTTGCCAAATTAGTGAGTCAAAACTAACTGGAAATATAATCCCTACGTTTCAATTACAAGAAATAAATTGTCACTCACTACAGTAACAGTTGGAGCATTGGTAGTTGCCCCTGTTGGATCTACTGTTACCAGTCCTAAAGAACCGAGAAATGACTCTATATTCTGTACAAAAGAGAGTGGGAAGAGAGATGTGAGAGAGAATAATAAATGCATGAAAAGCAAAAAAAAAAATAAACAAAGTCAAATTTAGAAGTTGCATGTACCCGACTGATATCAGTTAACATAGCTTCACCATTTCTGTCTGCCACATTAATTGTTCCGACCAATACACCGTGAGCAACCTGTCCAACCCTATTGCGTTGTACCCCAGAACCCGAATCATTTGCTGCAGAAAAGAAAAGGAGAACATGGGGTAAATTTCATGTAAAAACAGGAGTTAGCCATCAAGTATCTCAAAGATGCTGTTCTACATCTCCAGAGAAAGAGGAGCATCAAAGATGATCCCAAGGAAAATCAAAGAATAACACAACACTTAAATGGAAACATCAGGACAAATCTAAACTTAAAAATAGGTTGGGTGGTTTCCATGAATCCCTTGGGCTTCAAAACACACAAATAGGGAGATTGTAAGTGACAATACACCTAGAAGGCTCAAAAACATGCACGTAATTTGTTAGATAAATATCATCAAACGGGAAATGGTAAATTCAACAAATTATCATACAAAGTTGTCAAAAAGGACCATCAATAATCTCATCTAGGAGAGAGTTGAAAAACCAGCATGGATGATACTCTCAGAAACACAGTCCACCTTAGATAAACCAAAAGCTACCTGAGGCTCCTAAATGCCTCGAATAGGTAACAAATTCTCAACGTCAAATAAACCAATAATCATGTCAGAGAATATTAATTACAAATGCAACAGGTTCTAAATTTCTCCAAATATTGCACAACCAAAGCCGCTTGACTTTAGCTTTTGTTAGTGTGATATCGTAAGCAAGTGGCCATGATCACAAAAAAAAAACGTTTATGTATCAAATCATTTATCGAGAAAAATGGACATACTCAGCAAAACATTCATTGCTGTGAGGCCTAGCACTATGCCGAACAATCATTATAGCTTTCAAACTTTTAAGATGTCAGACAATTTTATTTCTGGAGCAAGCATGGCATTCATGTAAATGACAAACAAGTATTATACAAAAATATTATTCATGCATATTTAAAAAAACCTATATGCATGGCATTCGTGAACCAATCTTAAAACCTATATGAATGATCGGCTACTGTTGACCTATTTAAAAAAATCAAATAAAAAAACTTCCCTCAACCCACAACACAACCCTATTCCTCCCTATTATGGTCCGTGCACACACATGTTTGCCGTCGCCTACTTAAATCAAAACATCAAATCCCCTCTCCCGTATGATCTCATGCTCTCCCTCTCATTTATCCGTTCTCCTCCCCGTTCCTAACCCAAATTCCCGAAACCCTCGACAATTAAGGAGGAAGAAGCGACTAGGAGTTTGTTGCACAAGGATTTGAGGCACATAAAGGAGGTGAGGAAGTTGCACACATGCTCACAAAAGTAGGTATCGACGATTCCAATGGCATGTGAAGGGGAGAGAATTACTGAAGAAAACAGAAACTTCCCGCATGTGAGTATTTTTTGTAAGAATGAAAAATCAGGAACAAGGCCTACATTGACCTCACCATTCACGTAAAAACATCTGTGACTCCATGGATCCAAATTTTAGAAATTTAGTATTTCGTATCCTTTTTCTTGCTTTGATCTTGTCTTGAGCTCTATTTTGCAATACAACATCTCCCATTTATCTATCGTGGGCTGTGGTGATCTAGAGAAGACAACTATCTTGCAGCATGTTTTTGAAAATGAAATGACCAAATAACTTGATATTAAAATGTGGGATTGTGTTTCCAAGTACTTGGATGTGAAGAGAATCATTGCAGGTATGGTAATCTTAAAATGAAAAGACATGATTTAGAGTCACTTGATGTATTTCGAAGGAGCATAAATTTAAGGTGGCGTCCAGAAAGATTTTACTTGTGTGCTTGATGTCATTTGGAAGTAGGAAGAAGAGTGGGACAAAACTGAATAAAAAATGCACTGGCTTCATCACTATCATATACTCCTCAAGTGCATGTATAAAAAATACAACCTTCAAAAACTCCCAAAATCTGGAATGCAGCGTTTGGTTCGACAAGTGTAGCCCTTGCCACATTTTTCTTAGCCCGATGGGGGAAACTCGTAGATGATGTTCACAACACTAGTAAGCCGTATTCGCATTTTTCTTAGCATATTGGAAAAATTCAAAGTTAAGTATCTATATGCATCTTTTTTGCACAACGAGGAAATATTACAGACTTAAAACAAGTACTGGGAAGGCTTAGCACCCCCAAAGACGCCCGCTACATCAGAGAGAAACTAGAAGACTGCCAAATTTTTTTAAAGACTTGAAGACAATAAAATGAAAGTGACTCACGAACAAAAATGCAATTAAAAATAAAAAATGATAAATATAAACTTACAATGTGAATAATATGAACATTTGAAACATATGTCATGATAAATAAAGACATAACTTGAACTGAAACAGGGCTTGCAGGGGATCTACAATGAACTCAATTGCACCACAACAACACAACAAGTGCGAACAAAACTTCCCCCTTACTCCTAGAACCCTCCTAAAACATTTAGAAAATTTAAGAATACATCAATGAGATGAACCAAAACTGAAAATGAACTAAAATGGATTGTCTTTATCGCTGAAAAAATGATCCCCATTGGGCTCTTACCTGAGTAAATGCATCATTTTTAAAACATGCAAAAGATTTTTACTTGTGACAATCACAACCGAATCTGGAAAAAAAGGCAAAAGAGGATAGAATCCAAGCAATAATAAACCTAACATGTAAAATCATGAGAATGCTCCAACGACAACACATTCACGTAAACACATAACTGTGTAACTGTCTTCAAATAGAGTCTTCAAATAGAGCAAAGTGGCATAACTTGTTGCACGTCATAGGTGTACGGATGCCTTAATCAACGCACACGTTAATTGATAAAATGTGAGCAAGCACACATCCCATGAACAGATCATACGTCTAGTAAGCAATAGTACATTACGTGAACAAACAATGCACCCATGAATGAAAACATTCCAAATGAGACAAAATGGTCCATTATTGTGTGTCACTGGTTGCACGACTATTTTAACAAAATGTGCAAAACACATCAAATAAACATAAGCAATTTTGACAACGCATTAAATATATGTAAAGGGAAAGCATATTATGAACATACATACGCGTTCTGTAAGCAAACCAATGATCGTGCATGTATACAAATACATGCGTAAGTACATCAAGAAACATGCAAGTGTACTAAAAAATAAACAAGTGCATTGTGCAAACGCACCGTCAAAAGTGCACGTGCTCCTTACAAATGCTTAAACAAAAAATGCATGTCATATCGGATTGTTAAACTCAATTTAGTCATGTGCTCCAATCATACGCAACAAATTATTAAATTAAATGTGTGAGAATGGTGTGCGAGCCAAAATAAATATGAATATAAATTTAACTTCACATTTAGATGCTTGCAAATGCCCTAAAAATGATTATTTTATTACCCTGAAATTTTTGTAAACTCTTTTTATTTTAAATCAAACTTTTCATTACACGATACTCCCGAGCGTGCACTTTGTCTTTAAGGCAAAGTCACAAGTCCTACATTTTAAGTCCGATTCTCCTTCTTGTAAGGATTGGAATTGACAAGACTTAAATCTCATGAAAGAGAAACTATCAATAAATTTCAAATAGCTCACTTTGGAAGAATCATTTTCAATTTCTTATTCTAATGAATGAATATACGGCTTCAAAATCCATGATGGTACTTGATTTTTCAAGTTGAATTAGGCATTCAATGTCTTAAATAAAAAAAAAATCATTAAAGATTTTACAAACTCTCGAGTTCACTATTTGAATGGCAGCTCATAAAGTAAATATTTGAACACAATCATTTGTTAGCAATTGGGTAGACTTTATAATTTTTAAATAACAATGAAATATACAAACACCCAGATAATGGTTGCGTTGACTGAGAGTATCAACCAGAGGAGACTATGATTTTTAAAATGGAACTACATTACAAAATTAATCACTTTGGACATAAATTCTAATAAAATTTAAAAATCTAATATTTATCAAGATTTAAAATTATTCAAATGAATTCTACCATGCAAAACTTAAAGCAAATATACATCTATCTTTTACAATCATTTGTCAACGGTGGTAAGTTTAAAATAATGTTAGCTCACAAAGAGCTAATATTTGTCGAATGTATCGCTACGATTCATTCTCAAATGATCTCTCATCAATAAAGACGTTGCACATATCCTATACCAGATGATTTTGTCACTAAATGACACCAACAACAACATCAAGCCCTTGTCCCACTACGTGGGGTCAGCTACATGAATTCTTTTTCGCCATTATGTCCAGTTAAGTCAAATTCTCATTTAAATCTAATAAAGAAATATCATTTTTAATATTTTCTAACCAAGTCTTTTTAGGTCTACATCTACCTTTCTTAACATAAGTCAAATCTAATACATCGGATTTGTGATGAATTTGAGAGCTCACTCATGAGCACAAAACTTCTTAAATGTACTAAATAACTTTCATGAATATTTGGAACCCTTAAAAACACACTTAGTGAGTTAAACTTAGAATAAAAATTAACTAGCATGAGCTCTTAAATATAGATAGAAGAGCAACTGTCTGTGAGGCCCACCTGAGCCTCACATGAGTAAAATGCAAGGTCACATACGCATTCCAAAGGCTGCAATACTACATTAAACCCCACACATCAAAAATAGTTGCATTCACATGAATAGATTTCAAACTAAAAAGAAAAGTCCAACCAATTGTACATTTGCACGAATGCCCTAAGCGATGCGCAAATAAAGGAAGCCCTACACACAAAATGAACCAATAATACATCTCGTGAACAAACTGTGTACCCTGTGAATGAAAGTTTTATGAAATGAGACAAAATAGCAAGTCTTTAAAAATCAGACCTGACCAGTCGGTTCAACCAGTTGAACCGCGAACCAGCCAGTCGGCCGGTTACGGTTTGCTCCAAAACCTGTTTCGAAAAGAACATGATGTGGACATCTGATCATGAAGATTTTCAAAGGAGGAGACGACGATTGACAGCCAAGATCATTCCACCTTATCTTAATTTGTTATTTGCAATTTTTTTTTTATTATGAATTTTCCGTTTTTACCCTTTCTTAAGAGGGTTGTCCTATGTAAGCCCTAGGAGCATATGTGTCTTGTTTTAGTTTCTTAGGCATATATATAGAGGTCATTGCATATGTAATGTAATGATGGATTATTAATAAAATTTTGTTTGCACTTGTGTTCTTTGGAGAGAACTTGGGTGAGATTCATATGGGAGGGAATCGGAGTTTCCACCAGCCGCAGGATGGGTCCGGGCTCATGGCTTGAAGTCCCTTGGAGAAGGGCAATGTATTACCCGTTAGCTGCAGGATGTGTCCGGGCTCACGGTTGTATCTTTTTTTCCTAAATTTTGTTCTCCTCCTTCCTTGACCGTCGGTCAAAATCCCCCACTTGTCACCGGCTGATTCTCCCATAAACCCCTCCAAAGCCACAACCCTCCTCCAATTTATCCATATCAACCGCCGGCAATAAACCACTCCACCACCACCTCCTAATCGGCCACCCCATCTCCCCCCATCCTCCTAGCTGCCGGCCACCGCATCCCTTTTTTCCTCTTAATGATGATTTCAATCATCATTAATACCTACCAAAATTAGCCTACCTAATTTGTGGTAAGAATTAAATATATTTGAAATTTAAATTTGAATTTCAAATACTTTCCTAAAATTAACTAAGCTAAATTAGATAAGTTCCTAAATTTAAGTCTAATTTGATTTAATTACCCTTTTCCTAATTTAGAATCAAGATTTAGGAAGTTTAAATTCCCTCCAAAGCCCCCTCTTTCCTTAATTAGATTATCCTTAATTAGATTATCATTAATTTGGAAAGGAATTTAAATTCAAATTAATCCAATTTGAATTTTAAATCCTTCATAATTAATTACTTTAATTTTTGAAGCTTCCCTCATCCTATTAATTAATCAAATCTAAAATTGATTGATTAATTAGTCCCTAAAATACATACATTGAACCTAGACACCCCTTCCCTCCCCTCTTTATCTTGATTGGAGCCAATCTTGCTTTGATAGTCTGCTTTCCTAAAATATTATAGATAATTTTGGAAATAGAATCAATCTGATTTGAATTCAAATTCAAATTTTAAATTCTTTCCTAAAACTAGTGTTAAATTAGGAAATATCTTAAATCAGTCCAAATCAATTTCAAATTAAATGGGATTAATTATATCTCTTTCTAAAACGGAAATTTAATATTTGGAGAGCATTAACTCCACCAATCCACTTCCCAAACTCATGCATGTCGCCGGTTTCCCCACCTTCTCTCTCCTATCTCCCTCTCTCCCCATTAATTCCCCTTCCCCTTTGGAGTTAAATTTAAATTTCAAATTCCAAATCCCTCCAAATTAAAAATTTGAAAATTAAATTCATATTTAAGTGGCTAGCCGCTCCCGTTCTACATCAGAACAGCCGTAGGCTCGTTCAAACAGGCGATTTGACCGCAAAATACGGTTCATTTAAAGGATATTTTGAGCCATTGAGATTAAATCGGATGGCTTAAAATAAAATAAGGTAAAGCTTATAATCTTTGCAACTATAATAATTATCTCATATTTATTTTATTTTAAAAGCTTCACTAATTGCAGTTATAAACTATAAGATCTCAAAAGATTTCGATTTCATCTCTCAAGTTATAACTACAAAAAGGTCAGTTGCTCAAAATAATAATGTATTTAATTTTAAATTTACTGAATTTATTTATTATGTTTTTTAATTGCTTCATATTATGATTCTATTCATTTTTTGTTATATATTTACAAATGGTTCTGCCATTTTTATAATATTTAAATATGATAAGTATTCATTATGCCATCCAGTTCGACCTTGGTCGAACCATCAAACCGTTAACCTTTCCTTCTTCTGATTCGTTGTCTAATCCGGTTTTCAAAGCCTTGCAAAATAGCGTAATGTCACGCATTATGGAACGCATGGCTATTTCAACAGGGCATATACGACATAACAAATCAATGAAAACAATGGCCAACTCATTCCCCAATTATATAGTGTAAATGTACTTAAAACATGCAGAGCATGGTACAAACGACCAGAAAGAAATACAAATGCACTGTGCAAATGCATAGAGAGATGTGCAAATGTCCTAATGGGCAAGCTCGCGGACTATGTAAGAACACTAAAGATCGTGCCAAGTGCATCATGCGAGTGCACTAAAAAATATGCAAATATATTATACAAACTCACTGGAAAAAGTGCAAAAATGCTTCCCAAATACTTCAAAGTATGTGCACCACATACCAAATTACTTATGCAGTTATGCTCTAATAAATAATTAACATTCAAATTTGCAAATAAGAATGATGCGTGAGCCATAAATGAAAGTGAATCCAAATTCCTCTCATTCTAAAGAGCGTGTGATTGATATGTAATTTATTTTTAAATTTGTAAATTCTTTTTTAAAATCACATTTGTCTGCATGTGCTTTGACAAATGTGCTAAATGTTTGAATTCAACGTTTGAAAATATTGTGTGAACTGGAAAAAAAATTGAATGCAAATCCACTCCACTCAAAGAGTCATGTAATTATCTTTAAAAAAATTGCAACAACTTCAAAAAATTTCAAACGTGCTCTTTCAAAAATCAAAATCACCAACATATATACATGAAACTCTCAACTGAACCACTATGTCAAAGAGTACATGTCTTGTCAAATGCATCGCTACAATTCTCTCTCAAAAGATGTCACGCCTGTCGAGATGTGGATTGTATCCTTTAACTGGTGGTTTTTCCACCAAATGGCACTACAAGTTAAATAATTATGACTGGGGCCATTTGACTGCGTAGTTTCGTCGTAAAATTGCACAATAAAATTACAGTCACAACCAGAGCTCACAATTTCCTTAATCGCTAAAAATATTTTAGTAATGAATCATAAGGTGTACTTAATAGGACACAAAACTCTTTGTTTGCTAAGGCCAACTTAAATTTATCATCTTAAACAAACATCCATCCTAAGTTTATAACTCCTTTAGACAAAACAACCCATGGATGCCAATGAGAGTCCTTTGTGGGCCTACTAAGTGCTCTAACTAAATAGACTAAAGTCCATGACAACCCAGAATAACAGAATTATGGGAACTTGATCAACTTCATCATCATTCTCCCCACCATCTACTTTGAGTTGAAGGTGGTAAATTTCTCAATCTTTAATCAAATTACTAATATCGTATGCTAAGTACCTACTTTTAATGACTAACATTAATGGAGCTCTCTCTCATAATTGGGATGGATAATTAACCATAAAGGATCAAATCTATGAGAAACCTAGAATTATATGAAAAAGTCCTTACAAAATGAGGGTGAAATCTCTGTATAGTGTCTTATTTGCACAACCTAATATATCCTCTGAAATTTTGAACCGGAAATACCAAAAATCCAGCAAAAAAAAGCAAAGACATGAGTTTTCATAGCCCACACCACATTCTCAAAATAATAACATTTCAAATAATAAACAAAATATAAGAGAAAGAGTTCACCAAAAACAAGCCTCAAGTTTGTAAAAGGGGCAATCTCTCCTAAGAACTTTCAAGTCTCTCTCTTGATAAATTAATTAGGTTTTGAAAAATAAAAGTACTAATTATACAACTTGAATTTTTTTCAAGAACCAATAAGATATTTATGCTCATGCGGTCATGCCTTTGAACCCCATTTATAATCACAAAGCTCATTTGAAATTCCCATTCCATTGATCTGAGAAGAAACAACTTGTTACGAATCAATAGCTAGAATCACTAAAAGCCCAATAATAGGGAAGGAAGATTAGCAAATTTAGATAAGAAGTAATATAAAATTCGCTAAAGGTAGTGGCCACAAATCTTGGTTGCCAAAAAAAAATCCAAAGGTCGGTTGTAGAAAAGGTCTTGATGCCTCAGCAGAACAAAGAAGGATCACGAGAATTCCAAAAAAGCCGCATGTAATAAAGACACCAATACAAATCACTCTCTCATGAAAGAATAATATCATAGGCATAGATATCTACACTATTGCTTAAATCAAAATTTTCACTATAATAAAAACAAACTAAACAGCTAAAATCAAATTAAAATTTCATCCTTCAACTTGTTCATTTCAATGCACATTGTGCACTTCTAAAACTGCAAAATTTAGTATTCATTTAAAAAAAAAAACAAGATCCCTGTCTTTCATGTGAAGATCCTCTACTAAAGAGAGCAGTTCATAATCATCAAATATCTCCATATAATTGGTTTCTAGAGTAAAGTTCAAAGAGCCTGTAACTTAGTAGTTGATAGGTTGGAGAAAGTTATTCCTCTATGTTGCAAGTTCAAATCACATACTTTGTGATTTATCACTTATTATTCCCAAGAAAAAAATTAAAAAGCTCAAAATTTTACCCAAAAAATTGCTCACACTTCTTAACTTGACATAAGAGCAAGAGATCTAAAAGGTCTAGGGAAGCCTGCGCGTTGAGCTTCCACCTCACTACCCAAAGGTGCAAGGGAGCCAAATTAAGTTTTCGTAGTAGCATATTTGATGCGGACATCCGATCATGAAGATTTTCAAAGGAGGAGACGACGATCGATGGCCGAGATCATTCCATCTTATCTTAATTTGTTATTTGTAATTTTTATTTTTATTATGAATTTTTCCATGTTTACCATTACTTAAGAAGGTCATCCTATGTAAGCCCTAGGGGCATATGTGTCTTGTTTTAGTTTCTTAGGTCTATATATAGAAGTCATTGTTTATGTAATGTAATGTTGGATGATTAATAAAATTTTGTGTTGCACTTGTGTTCTTTGGAAAGAACCTTGGGTGAGATTCCTATGGGAGGAATTCATAGCTTCCACTAGCCGCAGGATGTGTCTGGGCTCGTGGCCTGAAGTCCCTTGGTGAAGGGCAACGTAGTACCCGTCAGCTGCAGGATGTGTCCGGGCTCGCGGTTGTATCTTTCTTTCCCTAAAACCTCTTCTCCTCCTCCCTTGACCGCCGGCCAAAATCCCCCACTTTCCACCGACTGATTCTCCCATAAACCCTTCCACTTCCACAAAACCGACCTCCCCTTCTCCCTCCCCACGGCCTTGGCTCCACCTCCAACACCCCCCGCCAACCTCCTTAGCCGTCGGCTCTCCAATCCTCCGTCTTCATCCCCACCATCACCCAAACCCACCCGCCATCAATCTCTTTGCATAATATCACTTTCCCTCCAAAACTTCTATTTCCTTATTTAGAGTGTCATTAATTCGAAAAGATTTCAAATTCAAATTAATCTAATTTGAATTTCAAATCCACCCTCATTAATTACATTAATTTTAGGAAGTTTATTTATTTAATTAATTAATCAATTTTGAAATTGATTGATTAATTAATCTCATATCCAAATTTTAAATGTTTTCCTAATTAGTACATCTATTTTAGGAAGCATCCTTCAATCATATTAAATCTAAAATTATTTCAGATTTAACTCTCCAATCTCCCATTAATGCATGAGTCCACATACATTGTATGTGGACACCTTTTCTCTTCCCTCCATTGGCCGACCCACCTCTCCCCTAATTTACGGCCTAAAATTAGGGAATATTAATTATCTCTTCCCTCATTTATTCTTCTTGTTTGAAATTTGAAATTTTTTAAATCTCCCCCACCTCCTCTCGTTCTACATCAATATTGCCTTAGCAATCCGCAGAGGATTGCCAGGTTGATGAATTGCTCTATGACTTCTAACCAACCTCCAACACATCAATTAGTAAGCTCAAGGAACATGGGTAAAAGCATGTAATCGTAGGAATAATAATAAAGGTGTTACTTTGAGCCGTCTCGTAGGCCCGTAAACAATTGTTTCTCTATCACCCTTTATAAACAAGGACTATATACCCGATAGGAAGGGTTACCGTAACTATGACACCGAGCAAATGCTTTGATGATATGAAGACAAAAAATTCAGAGAAAAGCAATCAATTTCACACCTTTATATCCATGCCCAAGATGAAAGGTATAACACCTTAACCATATATGTCCTAACCATTTACTGCTCATCCTTCTTATTTTCTTCCCAAAGCATTTCTTTTTACAACCAGCATAACAATTGGCTTAATGAATAAGTGGCATTGTTTAGATGTAAAAAAAGGGTATTATGATGTAGAACGGGAGGAGGTGGGGGAGATTTAAAAAAATTCGAATTTCAAACAAGAAGAATAAAGGAGGGAAGAGGTAATTAATATTCCCTAATCTTAGGCCGTTAATTAGTGAATAAATAATTAGAGAGGGAAGAGAAGGTGGGCCGGCCAGTGGAGGGAAGAGAAAAGGTATGTGGACCCATGCATTAATGGGAGATTAGAGAGTTAAATCTGAAATAATTTCAGATTTAATATGATTGAATGATGCTTCCTAAAATAGATGTACTAATTAGGAAAGCATTTGAATATGATATTAATTAATCAATCAATTTCAAAATTGATTAATTAATTAAATAAAAAAACTTCCTAAAATTAATGTAATTTATGAGGGTGGATTTGAAATTCAAACTAGATTAATTCGAATTTGAAATCTTTCTGAATTAATGACATCCTAAATAAGAAAAGAGGAGTTTTGGAGGGAAGTGATATTAGGCAAAGAGATTGCTGGTGGGTGGGTTTGGGTGATGTTGGGGATGAAGCCGGCGGATTGGAGAGACTGACGGCTGAGGAGGTTGGCGGGGGGTGTTGGAGGTGGAGCCAAGGCCTTGGGGAGGGAGAAGGGGAGGTCGGTTTTGTGGAAGTGGAAGGGTTTATAGGAGAATCTGCTGGTGGAAAGTGGGGGATTTTGGCCAGAGGTCAAGGGAGGATGAGAAGAGTATTTAGGGAAAGAAAGATACAACCGCATGCCCGGACACATCCTGCAGCTGACGTCTACTACGTTGTCCTTCACCAAGGGACTTCAGGCCACGAGCCCAGACACATCCTGCGGCTGGTGGAAGCTATGAATTCCTCTCATGGGAATCTCACCCAAGGTTCTTCCCAAAGAACACAAGTGCAAACACAACATTTTTTTAATCATCCAACATTACATAAGCAATGACCTCTATATATAGGTCTAAGAAACTAAAACAAGACATTTATGCCCCTAGGGCTTACATAGAACGACCCTCTTAAGGGTAAAAAGAACAATTACAAATAACAAATTAAGATAAGGTGGAATGATCTCGGCCGTCGATCGTCATCTCCTCCTTTGATCGAATTTCCGCATCATATTAGCTTAATGAATAAGTGGTGAAATGTATTGCAATTGGTCGACAATTCCAAGTGAAATACTCTCCTAAAATGATGATAATTGTCAACACTATGTGAATGCCAACTCTCTAACAAGAGGATGGATCCAGAGGCTCAACCTCACAAGGAAAAAAAACACTAAATGATCATATTTATGTCATGTTAGCATCAAGGACACTAATGCCTTCAAGGCCACTATTTAGAGACAGCTATTTGAGGCAGACAACCTCATGTGTCATGTTCTATTGTTTAGCTTCATGTTCTTCATTATCTTTAGCTTCTTATCTCATGAATTTCATGATGTCTATAATTATATTTCCTGTCTTCTAAGGAGTATTTCTCAAACACGCCATCTTTATATGTCCTTTTAGAACAACAACGGATAGAAAAGAGCTAAACAGAAGCAAATTGGAAGCTAAGTGTAGGTGTCAAATAAGGTTATTGTCAGCAAGAGACCTGGCGGGCGGAAAAGTTGTGGATTTTGCCCAAAAGGTTCTAAGATTATTCCAAATGTTTTTTTTTTTTAAATTAGATGTGAGCCTTGCTTGCAAGGCGCCAACTTAGGCTTGTACTGGCAACTTAAAATGATGTTTAATTTAAGCAATTTGTGATATGGCTATCAGTGTTTTATCTAACTACAATTTCTTTTTTGGTGCAACCACATATTAGGGATGCAAATGACAGGCTGGGGCTGCTTCCAATAGGTTAGTTCCAATTTGACAGCTTGACAAATCAAGTTGAGGTAACGTCAAGAGCAATCTAAGAGGTTTATCATAAATATTTTTACTTAACAAAAGTACATGCGACTTTTCCTAATTATAGTAAGAAGATAATGGCCTAAAATTGATTATTTTTTATGGAAGAATTATTAACCACATCTACTCATGCCAATCTAAATGTAGGATCATTACAAAATAGGATCTGGATGCAAAATGAATTGCCATGAACTCAACTTTAGTTAAATATTGCATTGACAAAAATCAATGTGATAACTAAACTAATATCACTAATTTAGAATTTTATTAACTTGCATATTTAAATGAAACCTAACTGATTTTATAAGAGAAATTTATTTATAGTTCATAAGCTTGAGGCGAGTTCACATTTTTAGTGTTTATTGTTCATCAAAATATTTATTGAACAAGTGATTGTATAGATTATACGCCTATGCACTTTTTTCATAATAAACACAATAATTTTACTTTAGGCTCAAGACCATAAAATTGAAACACATTGAACAAAATAAATCAAAACAGAATGCAACAGAAATAAAATTATCATCTTAAAATATAACTATCAAGTCTAAATTTATTAGGAGAAAATATCAATGGTTTGATTTTTTAAACCAGACAACTATTCAAAATGAAGTAGGGATAATCTCAATTCATTAAGTAGCACAAGGAGGTATGAGTAGCACAGCTTAATAACTAAATGAGAAGCATCAACAGAGTGCTTAACTATAGCTTCAGTTTCAAAGGTAGGATTAGAAATGAAGTCAGATGTGGGTTCAAATTCATATGGAAACTCGAGCTTAGACTCAATATTAAAAATTTTGATATTGGGTCATGCCCCTAAATATCCTCGAAGGAACCAAACTCTAGAGCAAAGGAATCTAAGAGAATTTTTACGAGTGGTTTAGCCTCTGATTCATCCGTTGGAGGTGGAATAAACTTCAATGAAGCCAGTTGGGAAAGAAAATTTCGATGGAATGCTAATTAATCTGACATGTTCATTATTCTTTTAAACATTTCATCAAAATTTTCGTAAAATAATGATAGGAAATGTCATCAACAAAATTTGGTTAAAATCTCTACTAAAAGTCCTATCCTGATGGCTTTATGAATGAAACCAAACAATAGGATCTTCCCTACAAGCTTTGCCAAGCAGTTAGTGCTACAATGTGAACAGTTTAGGATTATATCAATGTTAATGAGGCTGGAGGAGACTATCAATAATAAAAGTACATCTTCCCGTCTATCATTAGCTCTATCAATTCTCCCATCAACGACATCTAACATTAACAAGATCAATTTCTACCAATGAAAGAATGTACTTGCACAAGTAATTCAGGATTTATTATAATATAGTTCACAATTGTTGAGAATCAAAAGAAGTCAGCAACATCTCATGCTTTATCCGCCTCTCCTAAAGTTTAGCTATTTATAGCTCCTTGAGTTTTGGTAAAGAGCAAAAACCTCCCTTATATTAACTACTCCATCCGATTTCCATTAAATCAAAGAGTATCATAGTCATTTGGCGTTTAAGATTATTTTCTCAACTTTTTTAATAGTGTAAAATTTAAATTAAATTATTTTGAAGTAATGGGTAAAGAAAAAGTCATTTCATGCTTTATAATTATTAACTATCAGGCAAAAGGAGCAATAACAAGCTAGGGTCTGCAATCTTGATACTTAACCATCAGGAATGTTACAAAGCTCATTTCTTAAATCTACAAAACCAAAAAGTCATAGTGATGCAATCATGATGGAACTTTTAGTTATAGGCTTTAAAATCAAAACTCAATCCCTAGGCAAACAATATCCCCACAACTCTGGTTACTGAATCAGCAAGTCTAATATGCCAATCAAGACGTAAGAACTACTGCTCCAAAAAATACTTTGTTCAGACACCTATTAGGTTATAATAGCAGTTTTAGAAGGCAAGCCACAACAAACAAACTTTTTTTTTTTTTTTTTTTGATAAAAATCTTGTCCTTATGAGCCATAATTAGCTACTTGGATTGCCCTGTAGTTGAACTTTTTGCTATCAGTTATGAACTGACTTTTTGCTAATTTGATAAATAAAAATATAGTCCCAGAAAATACAGAGAGACCAACGAAAATATAAATATAGTAGCACAAGTTACTCAATTAAAGATCACTTCTACAATTTGTATTTTCTCCTACATGCAATATCTTCTTGTATAGGTTCAGTATAATACCACTACAAGTACCCATAGATTACACAAGTGTTATGGTTGAATAGCAGACCTTGACTGCTACTAGCTCTTGATGCCTCAGCAGCAACAGTGGAAGATGTAGGTTGAGACAGGGTCGGCTGCCTTAAAACCAAATGTAGAGTGTCTCCATCCTCCATATCTAATATATTCAAGGCCCACAGTAGTGGAAAAACAACGCCATAGAAAAATAACAGGGTAACAAAACATGCAAACAGAAGAAAATAGCCAGAAAAACAAACAAATATTGAAGTACTAATTAGTTTAAACCATAAGAATTTAAAAAAAAAAACAGTGCATATGTAAGACTTATTAAAAATAAAAGGTTAATAATAGGAAGAAGATATAATAATACAAGATGAATATCTGAAATTATATTTTATGTTGATACTTGATTTGAACATAAAGAGGTTGAGCCGTCTTAACACCCACAATAGTTTGATAGATGCCTCAACAAAATGGAAACTGAACATGTTATATATGTTTGATAAATATTCAAGTGTAATACCTAGCAAACTAGCCCATTCTGAACAATTCAAAAATATTTAAATCAAATAACAGTGGTTTGACAGTGTGAAAGCCTTCCTTGCTGGTGTACAATTAACTTGCGGATGTTTTTATTTGATACTTGATTTGACTGATGAGGTTAATACATTCTATTACCCTAGAATTTTTGGCAGATGCTCCAAAAAATTATAATTGATCATTTTTTTATTTTTACGTAGCTTCCACAGAATTTGTCTAAATAGCTCTACCTAAATAATTTAAAGCACATTCATAGCCAAATCTGAAGGGACTTGAAGTCTTGCTAGGACTTGAAGTTTTTTATAAAGACTTGCCAGCTAGTTGTGAACTAGCTGCCCATGAGATCATGTTCAACCGGATTTGTTGTTATATTTAGTTTGTTATTATAAATTAGATCATGGGAGATGCTGTGCACTTCAATCTAGAAACTCAATAATTTTGGCTTTGACTGACAATCTCGTACCAAATCATTTTTCATACAAGTTAATTTATGTTGTGTCCATAACTGGCCCGCCTTAAACTTATTAAAGATAGAATAAAGAATCAACTGAAAATGACAAATAAAAAAAAATAATAAAGAAACAAGCCAGCTACATGCACAATAACTTAAGAACTAAGAATGTTCTAGAAGACAAGCAAAGCTTGGTATTCTCAATACAACGCAGATTTGCTCTTACAGGAAAAAATAGAGAAAACAGTCATGGACCGTAGAAATCCTGTTGCATTATCAAATTTGGTAAAGATATAAACCATTTAAACAGAAGCAGAGGAACCTCATAAAGAGAATAAGAAGATTTTCAACCTGTCATTCCCCTAACCTAAAAAAACTATTAGCATTATCATTCTACTTCCAAAATATTTGGCCATAACTTTTCAAAATATTTCAAAATAGTAAACCCAAAGCTACGCAAAAATACTAATTATAAAAATGGGGTTCTTCCACCTAACAAAATATCATCTTCTAATGCACTGGTGGCAGTATTTCTACTTCTAAACAGGTTTTACTCAGAACTTAGGATCAACTTTGGATCCAACCTTCAAATCAATGCCTTCCTGGATTGCTAGTCCAGCTCTTGCACCTACTAACATGACTAAAGATTCTATACCTCTTGGGGGGGTCCTTGCTTCTGATGAATTTCTTGATGCTATGGATATGGGTGATTCAGACATTCTTTATATGGCCTCTACTATGAGCATTTCTAGGAAGAGGATTTTGTTAACAAAAGGTTTCAAATTATATATTCTCGGAGAGGATAAAATACCATGAAAGGGATTTTTCCGTCAATGTGTTTTGTAATTTTTTTTTTTTTCATTTCATCAAGCAAGAATTTGCTATAGCTTCATGTTATACACTTTTCCTTAAAAGATAATAGATCAAATTTTGTTTAAAAAGAAAAAAGCAAATTGCACAGTCGACACACTAGCTCATTTGTAAGAGATGTGTTGACCTTCTTCCTAGTCTAATATAAATAAGTTCAGATTTTATCATCACTCGACTTAGGCTCGTTAAGCCTAAATCCAATCCCAGATATAGGCCCAATCCCAATTCAACCAGGCAAGATCAAAAACACAGGGAACATAGGTGGCGATATTGAGAATGAATAAAGGTGGTAGCATGGAGAAGGGTTGTAATGTAGAAGATCAGAGAAAATTAACAAGTGATGTGGCACAACCTCATATACCCAAGCCAAATATAAGATCACAAACAAGAGCTTTGCATCAAATATGAAGATCACCATTAATTCTTTGCAAAATTCAAAGCACAAAGGATTTGATCAAATACTTGGTCAAACCCTAATCGTATGAATTTCAACATGAACATTAAATTCCACTCTCCTTACTTTAATGCATGAGACTCCCCCTACCCGTCTCCCTTCAATTTAATTGAATATTGCATTAGGAAGGTTCCGAGACTGGGTTATTTGTATCGGCCAACCTTAGTTGATGAAAATAGGCCTAATTTTATGTAATGCTCTCTTGTAGCCAAAGAAATATTCTCATGTAACAATAATGATCCATTAAATAAAATGGTGTAGATTGTGGCTTGTTTGCCATTAAAGCAATGGCTTGATGGCTTCCACTTATTTAAGTTCTTTGGTTATACCTTTTTGGGAAAATTATTAGGAGAACTTTTTTCACACATGTTTAATTATCTTGTAAACTCAACCTCTCTCTTCTGCTCTCTCTCACTTCATCCTTCATGCCCTGATCATAGTTGAAGACAAGAAGACCATGACAGTGAAGCTAACAAGATCCCATGGCTAGAAGATGATGAAGCGGTTAGTGGGAGGCAACTTTTAATACGTTCAGAATTCAAGAAATAAAAGGCGCAGTCAAACAGATCATGAAGTGCAAATGAAAACAAGGGCAGGAGAGCCACTCATGACAATATTTCATGAATAGAAGTAGTTTGTAAGATGTGATCGGAAATAACATGATTCAAATATAATATTATAAAGAGAGAGCTTAAGAGAAATTAATCTTGTATTGGGTTTAGTACAAACATGTCTCTATATATACACAAAAGAAGATAGCATAAAAGTAATAAAAAATACCTCCAATAATGAGAAAATATCAAGATGAGGTGATGATACATAACAAAGATCCTAGCTACATATAATTTCTCATATATGATAATATAAATAAAATAACAATAACCATTTTGAAGCACAATAAAATATAATATTAAATCATGAATAAGGTCCCAAGACTATTATTAAAAACAATTAAAAACGAAGAAAGAATCCAACATAACCAATGCCAGGATACGAAGTTCAGATAACAATTGCTCATCTTTGAGAACCTTTCCTCTGTAAATTAGTCGTTGTTGTTCTGGGGGAACACCAATGGTGGTCACTATCATCTCCTTTAAATCTGGCACCGGTATCTGAAATAGACATTAATATTATAATGAATCAATTGTACATAAGCTAATAAGTTCTGAGAGGCAAGTTTTAATGCTTTCATGATGTGCTTTTCAAGCACACTTAGCTTTTGATATGACAAAAGATCCATTAAGAATAACAACATTATAAAGTCACAAGCCTGATCCAACTGCAATGAAAAACAAATACCTAAAACTAATAGAGATATAACCATAAGCAACAATGAATCCACAATAGGGAAGAGAGAGAGGGGGTATCCATAAGATAATGAACGACTACATTTAGGCTTCATTTAGCATTAATGCAGTTTCATCAAAATTCTTATTGAGACAAACGAGCCGCTCATTTTATTACTAAACTTAGGGTACTAACCATTTAAGTTCAAACTATGTATATACATAATTCAAATATATTTAATTACCCATAGAATTCCTCATTTCCCAGTATTACTCTTTTAAAATTGATAAACCCATGGGCATGCTATAGTTGGGCCCTAGGAAAAAGAAGGCCATTTGTTCCATTAAATTTGGTCTATTACTAAGAGCCCAAATAGTATTTGATACCCTTCATGAAGAAAATGCCAATTCTAATGTTTAAGCCATATTAGATTTATACAGGGTTAGACTATGGATGCTCATGCCTCTTTTACTTTTACAAGAAAATAGCTATTATTATATTACACTCAAGCCAACTAGAAATACCTACCCACCATGCAAATCTAACGAGGATAGCAAGGAGCTCACTCTTCAACTCTCCAGGCATAGTTTGGACATCTATCAAGGTAAGCACCCTACCTATTGGCATCATCAAATAAGCCGATCATTATGAGAGACCAAATATAGTAAAAGCTAAAGAAGTGGAAGCTAAAATAACTATAGGGAAAAAATGCTGGAATTATGAGCAACATGCCAATATTGCTCTACTTATCTACTATTGATCGAGTTAGTGGTGCAATAAAAAAGCCTTTATTCATTAAAAATTGAAGTATTGTGCATTACTATTATTTAAGTTGTCTCAATGCCACATTATTTTCAGTTTCCTAGTTCCAATTTTGTAAGATGGTTATGAAGTTGGTGTTTATAAGATCTTGATATGTTCTCTGTCGTTTCTGATCAGCCCATTCCGTCTAATTTACTACTCCAAGTTGTTTCAATTCAGCTATTGAACTCCCTAGTTTGGTTAAAACTGATTCTGCATTTCAGCAAATAATTTGTTTCCTAATTTTCATTTCAGCTATTACCATTCAGTCACTGTTTTGGGAAGTTATTGTTGCTAATTTCATGTTCTGACACCATGAAAGTAGGTACTATGAAACCCAGCTTCGAATCTAGGGACCTAATAGAAGCTAATAGTCATTACCCTACTTTTTCACTTCCAAATTTCAGCTACAATGGCTATGTTGCTATTATGTCAACTTTCTGACTCTAGCTACAGTAGATGCCAATACTTATTGATTTTCAGTTCTAATTGCAATAACATGGTGAGTGTTTCATGTGCAGCTGCTTCAGGTTTCCCTACATGTAACCTTCCTTCAATAGCCAAGTTAACAGCTGTGTTTACTTATTCACCCAATTTTGGCATTGTATCTTTAGTCCAATCGTTTGGCTTCCTTATATTCCCAGTTATGACACTGTAGCAGGGACTAGGAATTGCTGGAAATGGTTGGAAAATAGATATTGAAAGTAGAAACTAATTGTTTTGCAGAAACAAAAGATGGAAACTTGATGTTCTTGTTGGAGTTCAAGTCAACTGAATTGAAATTTAAAGTATTAAGACAGATTTTGAGGGCTTCTAATAAGTTAGTTTAAATCATTTAAAGTTATAAACAAGACCCTTGAAGTATGTAAAATACATTAAATAGTTAAATAAAAGTCATGTTACCTCTCAAATTTTGTGTATTATTAGATGTGGATTCTTCAAGTGCTTTACAAGTTTTTTTGACAATTTTCTGGGGACAATTCTCCTTTTATCAGCCTGGATCTATAAATTTGTGATATCTATCATTCTTTTTTCATCTATATTTATTTGTGATGATTTGTACGTGTAATTGAGATTCAGCAAGTTTGATACAAAATGATTTTCTTTTAGGGGTGCAAATCAATAATGTTTTATATTCGTTCTCAGATTTGTTATGTAATTTATTATTTTAAAAACTTTATATTATGATTTCAAATGAAGTGTGTTTAATAAATTTGCAACAAAGAGTACTCATTTGCCTGTATTAAAGATTGGATATAGTCATGGTAATCTTTTGTAGGTTTCCTGGACTATCTCATCCTAGGATTACATTAGTGACTGTAAGCACTAAGATGACTTGCATCAAACTGGTATAAGCGCTTATGATTGCATTTCATGCCAACTAAAAGTAGGCATTGGAACAACCAAAAATGAAAAAATTATGCTATTTAAATAGGATCGAGGAAGTTAAATTTCTACACAAACCCAATGTTACTAATGTTATGATCAAAATAACTTCCCTATATTCGATAGGACGCATAATCTTAAGAGGATTTTGGAAAGGAAAAATAATTTGGAATACTTATATGAACGGTATCATCCCTTTGATCTTGAAATACCTAATGTGCTAAATCAAAACAAGGGACCTACTAGTGAAATATTACAAGAGAAACTAAGCCTATAGGGGCTTAGCTAAATCATAAACTTAAAAGAGAAATACAGGTCAATGTAACTAAAAATCATTTTTCTTGATATTGTTTTTTACCATTATCTGTTTCATTAAAAATCTTGGGCAAGATATTAGAAATAAACAAAGCTTCAATTCACCAAAAATACAAAGTTATGTTATTTAGATCTTTAAATGCCGAGGCACACTAAGTAAATTATGTTAGGATTACCGCACCAGTAATTAAAGAATTTGAAGAAAAATATTTAAAATTGCAATATGAGTTGACATATAATTGCTAAATCAAGCATAATCAAATATGACCTAATAAAAGAAACTTCTATTTATGAATAATATTTTGATAGCGTTTTTTATTATTATTTTGATGACGTATTAGATGCAGAAAAAGATTTACAATTGCAATATGAGTCGCCATATAATTGCTTTGCATTACAAAATGATTACAAACCATAATTTAAATTTAAACAAAATTTAGAGTTCGACTTAAAATTGACTTTGAGTATGACATCAATTATGAATCTAAAACTCCATCCATCATAAATTAAACTAGAAATTGAAAATGAGCCTACAATTTTATTTGAACCTAAATTGCAATTAAAACCTTAACTTTTAAATCCTGAATGCTAGCTTGAATATAAAAAACAACATTTAATCTATTATGGATGTGAAGTTGAACAAATCATGCTTACTATAGATTATAAACAAATTGTGAAATTGATAAAATTATTCCTAAATGTGAAGGTGAACAAATCATGCTTCTAAAGCTAATAAATCAATTGGACACGTTGATTAACTCATGTTGAATATTTTTATGAAATTATTTCGACAAATTAGCCTACAATTGAATTTGCTTTTTGGTATTTGATTTCTTAATTTTCAAAATCATAAAATAAAATAAAAAACTATGTTGAAAATGAAATTTCGTGAGTATTTTAATAACCTTGTTAGCAAGAAGTGGCTTAAAGAAAACTTGAACATTAGTTTTATATAATGGATGAATTTAAAAATGCATAAATGATCAACATTAATATTTATGTCAATTTCTTAATTCCTTCATAGAAGTTATTTTTTCATATAGGTATATCATATTTGTGTGGTTTAATTATTTTCAATTTCTTTATCACCATATCTTAAAGGAATAAGTTAAAAATCATCATTAGTATCCATCAAGATGCATATTGGTGTTTTGGTGTTCTCATTACTTACTTCATTCGTGGAAAACTAATAATTAATTATAAGAATTATAAGTCTATTGCTGCTGTGAATAGAAGATATGTGAAATTCAAACCAGACAACAAATTAATGGTAAACCCAAATCCAAAAAGGCTTCCCATTAGGACTTTAAAAAACTAAATACAAAAAAAAAAAGCAAGGCAATATTACAATGCACTAGAAAATATACTTATAAAATAAAAATTCTGAATAACTATGATATCACTACATACTTCAGTATATCTGGTTTGGCTTTATTTCATGAACATGCTACTAATGTCGTTGATTCTTACCAGTTTTCATCTACTCGTAATTCAAATCCAACAACTTTCGACCCAAATTTACTCATCATATTTCAGATGCTATCATACTAGTCGGATTATGTCAACTAGATTGTGGAAATAAAGAATATCTTATGTTTTAGGATGGCATAACTACTTGTGATTATTCAGTGATAATTTTGCATGAAACAAGACATTTGTATGTCAAGAAGAATGATGCAAATCCAAGACTTTATTTATTATAAACACAAATCATGTGCATTGATATCAACTCTATCTTATTCTTCAATTTTCTGACTTCTAATTTGAATGTAACGTACCTATGATGTTGGTGTAAATGATAGAAATATATTCTATATTATTTAGTTTACCTCATTAGGCTCGATTTATTACAACAACAACAACATCATCAAGCCTTTATCCCACTATGTGGGGTCGGCTGCATGAATCCTTTTTTCTCCATTGTGTCTGGTTAAGAGTTAAATTATTATTTAAATCTAATAAAGAAAGGTCATTTCTGATATTGTCTAACTAAGTCTTTTTATGTCTACCTCTACCTTTCTTAACATAGGTTAAACCTAATACACCTACTCTCCTAACCGGGTCATCGGAAGGCCGTCGTTTTCACGTATATGCTCATTTCGTATCCTGTCTCTAAGAGTAAAGCCACTCATCCACCTGAGTATCCTCACCTCTGCAACACTTAACTTAATATTATGTTTCTCTTTTGATGGCTAACATTCTGCGCCATAAAGCATTGCAGGTCTAACCACCATCTTATAGAATTTTACCTTAAATTTGAGTGGTATTTTTCTATCACGCAACAAGCCCGATGCATTCCTCCATTTCATCCATCCAACTTTAATTATACTAATAATATCCCATCTATTTCACCATCACTATGAACAATAGATCCAAGATATCTAAAATGTGCACTATCTTATTAATGACTTGATCGCTTAAAGTCACAAACCCCCACTAGATATATTACTACTAAAAACATGTGTTGTTATTAGGTTTGATTTACTATTACAAGTTATTTCAACTCAACTCTTGGACATCCCAATTCAATTGAATCTGATTTTCATTTAAGCATACAGTCGGTTTCTCTTATTTTCTTTTTATTCATTATTTAGCCATTATTTCAAAAGATTATTTATATATTATTGCTATTGATTTGATGTTTTGGTTCTGTGAATCAATTCCATATTTGGGCCAAATATTGGAGGATTTTGATAAATTACTTATTTTGGGTCATTTTACGTTATAAATAGGACCCTTAAGAATAGTAAAATACATGAAATGATTGAATTAAAATTTTGTTTCCACTCAATTATTATTTATGTTGTTGTATGCAAATTTTTCGAGCGCACTGCAAGTCTTGACATCAACTTCTGACGGGTGATTCTCTTTGTACCAACATGAGGTATGAGCCTTCCAATTGGTGATTTATATTATAGTCCTTTCATCTAAATTAACTTAAGATTGGTTTATGTTCACGCTAGAGATTTTATTAAATTTAATACATTGTAATTTTCTTTATGTAATGGGAAAGCTAAACCTGCATACTTTTATATTTGTTCTTGCAAATTTTCAATTTTAGTGATTTTTATAATATCTATTAAAACAAATGAAGCATGTTTCTGAATTTTACATCAAAAAGAGACTATTTTTTGTGTAATTAAAAGTTAAAAAATTGTAAATTGTTGTATGTTTTATATTTTTTTGCGCATCTCATCATAAATTTGCAATAGTGAATATAGACTCTACCATGTCTTACATCAGTAAAAGGTGAAATAAAACTTGAAAGCTTAATTCATTGCGAAAATCGCCGAACTATATTGAAACAAATGGAGAATCAGAATAGAACATTTATCTTTTTAAGTAGGGGCGGTTTAGTTAGCTCGAAAAAGAATGCAGTGTAAAAAAAATACTTTTGAATTGTTTGGATGAATGTAAAGTAAATGTAAGTGAATGATTTTATTTTTGTTTTGTTTGAAGTAATGAATGTAATGTAAAGTCCAAAAAAGGTCGTGACAAACGGCGAGTGGAGTCGGCCGACAGTTGCGGCCTCCGGTGGTGATGGATAGCGGCTAGCAGCGATGTAGCAGCGATGACGGTGGTGATAGCCGACAGCGGTGGTGGTGGCCGGCGGCGGTGGCGGTGGCCAGCAATGTAGAAGATAATTTGAGACTCGTGTATGAAAGGTAAAATAACTTGGATTTATTATACATAATAAATAAAATAAAAATGGAAATATTACTTTTAATTAAAGACTAGGGGTTCAAAATGGAAAAGTAACTCGAGAGTATTATGTAATATATGAGTATAATAAGAGACATAAAAGTAAACTCTATAAATTTATAATGAGGCCAAATATTGTGGGCAATATATTTAAGTGTCTTTGGTCAATTACATAAAATGATGGGAATATAGATGAAGATAAAATTTTAGAGTTAAAGCTAGACAATTAAAAAAGAAATGTGCATCAACAATATTATATGGTAAGAAGATATGAGACAACTTTTATAAAACTACAATTAGGTTGGTGATAAAGGTTATATTAAAGTGTTTAGAATTAAAAAAATAATCGATGCAAAGTTCAACATGAAAGAAATGAGAATGATAAGATTATTGTGTGACCAAAATAGAACAAATAAATTATGAGAAAATAATAATAGAGAAATGAATGGATTGATATTTATGAAAAATAAAATAATTGAAAATAAACATAAGTGGTTTGAATGGGAACAATGAAGAGTCTAGAAAATACACTGAATGAGTATATAAAATCAGTGTTGGAGGATTAACAAGAAGAAGGGATTGGAAGTTATTAAAATGATCTGCAAAGAATAGATTTAACACCTCGAACAATACTCAGTTGAAACAAATGAATAAGAGAAAAAAAATCAGCCCCTACACTACTTCTAGGGGTTGCCTTAATCCCAAAGTATCTAATGTATCCAATGTAGCCCATTGAATCCTCAAAACTGATCTAAAATAGTCCCTTCACTCCTTAAATCTGATCCAAAATAATCTAACAAAGGATCTATTTTGCATCATGTTTGAGGAGTCAATGGACTAATTTAATATATTGGATAGTTACAACTAAAATGACTCTATACAAATAAACTATGAACCATTTTGGCCTTTTTCCCGAATAAAAAATGATGATTCATACAGTTAACTCCAAATAGTTACGATAAGTCTATTAATGATGGCGATGATGTATACAAATCTAAATGCTGGTCAATTGAAAATTTTGGAAGCTAAGTTGGGCAATTAAGAAGGATAAACTAAGGAATGATTAAAGTAACACTTACTAAAGATAAGGTAGTTGAAATTAGGCTTAGATGTTTTAGACATGCAGAATAAAGGGTAAAAATATATCCATTGGACAAGTAGATAAAATTGTATTAGAGGGTTAGAAATTTAAAAAGATAGACATAAGTTAACATGAATATAAGTCATCTGAATGATTTGTGAAGACTAGATTAACACTTTGGACGGCACTCGGCAGGAGCGAATCAACGATGAGATTCATAGAATTAAACACAAATAGTAGGTATAAGGATAGTAAAGATTATTAAAATAAATTCAATGAACAAAAAATCTACAAAAAAATCAATAAATAGAGGGCCAATGGTAAAAAGAGGGAAAGGAACAACATGATGATGAAAAACACCAAAATTCAAATCAAATGTTAGCTAAACATTCTGAAAGTCAAGCATGCTTGTATCACTAGTTCTTATTCTTACATATTTGTCACATGCATGTCAGATTTGTATGATAAAGAACAGCAGGAATGCAATTTAGTTTTGTAAGGTTTTCATGCAGCATGAGTTATAACTTTATCTATCAATTTACAAAAAATATATATTTGCAATTACAATATCAACCTAACAAAGAGCAAGGTACAAACACGTGGTGAGTGTCATCTAAATGAGCGCAAAAAGAGTTTACATTTTTGTTCACTCGAAGGGAAAATGTCCGTGAATCCAGAGTTTTGATGTTGATTCCAATGGTTGATTCTGAACTGTCAAGATTGACCTGGATAGAACTGGAGCCCTCTAAACTGGACTCAGAAGTCATCCTGCACGATAAACATAGAGAAACTGCATCATCATTCAGCTATACAGATCAATACAATGTACGCAAGAAGTAAAAATATGGTCAACTAATCAACTCTTCATGCACTGGAGAGTAGAACAAAGCAAGTGCTACTGTCGTTGCTGAAACAAAATTAGTGGATACACTCCATTGTTTTTGGCGAAGCATTTTGAGTGGGAGATAATCAACTCGCATGAAACATACACTTAAAGTGGATATTGGATGAATTGTGTAATCACTTTCAAAAAATTAAATAAAATAATTATATCTTGCTTAAATAATATATTTACAGGTCTTATAACTATATATGATTTGTTTTAAAATTAATTTGTTAATGTTATTTGCTTTGTTAAAGGTCTTGGATGAAATATTAGGAATGAACCAACTTTACAATTAACCAAAAACGTTATCTGAGACTTTATCAAAATCTTTGGGTATTGAGGCGTGTTACAAGCACCCTATTAGGGTTGTTGCATGGGTGTTGATTTCTATGAAACTCAATTATATCTCATTTAAAACAAATGAAATGTGAGAATTATAAAATGCTGAACTCGATCCAGTTGTAGAAATGATAGTCATGAATACTCATTTGAGGATATATTCAACCCACAATACAATTTGCAATAATACTCTGAATCAATATTTGATGTTGTTGAATCAAAATCTATATCTAAAATAAATTATGAATATGAACCTATATAATTGATCAAAAGTCATAATGGGTTTGAGAGTAAAATTGCTCATTACACAAATCTAAATTTGAATTTCAAATGAAAATAGAATCTATGTCTAAAAGAGAAACTAAACGATTTGATGCAATTGATGAATTAAATGAATGGATTGAAAATGCAAATTTGGATGAATTCTTCGTTGATATTCTTACCATGCCCGGTTAATCAGACCAATGATGACTTTGCCTTTTGCCCTTGATTTCATGATATATTAATTTATAAAAAGAATCTAATGGAGAAATTCATGTTGCAATAATATTTTAAAGAATTCCTTAAAAACAAACACCTTTAAACAAACCTAAATTTTAAATTTTATCTATTTGGACAATTCTAAAGGTGCATAATCCATCAAAACTTAATTTTAAATCATTTGGGCTAGTCTTATTTAAAGAAGATGCTCATCCATATAGACATGAGTCAATGACATAATTATGTAATTTGGCTTCAGCATTTCATTTTCTATAACTCATTGTAAGAAATCCTTAGAATATATCTTAGTTTCAAAAAATATCCATTAGTTTTCTCATAAAATAATAATAATTTCATGATTTGTACATATTGCATGGGATATTCGCAAAAAATTGACTGTTAATTATCACAATTATACGATTTATATTGATGCGAATAAGAGGTACATAGAACTTAAGCCTAGTGATAAGGTTATGGTATCCGTAAATCTTAAAAAAAAACTTCCATTTAAAATCATTGAGAAATTGAAAGCAATGAGGGTAGACCATTAAATACTATGCAACATATCGGAAATAATGCATACAAATTAAAAGTTTCTAAAAATTCATGTATAAATCCATTTTTTTATGAATCTAATATGACCATATTATATAAGTTTACTACCAATTCATTGAATCCTACTTCATTTTCACCTCTTCCTTATGATTCCACATCAATCCTCAGCTAAATAAATTTATGCAACTTATTTATAAAATCTATTTTAGGAATGAGATTGTGTTCACTTTAATGGTAGCTTTCAAGGATATCTTATTCGTTATCAAGTTAAACCTTACCATTATGATTTATATGTGTTTAAATTTGCTTGATGAGTGATAAATCCTAATTTTTTTTAGAACCAAATTTGTCCAACTCGAGCATATTTGATGAAAATCTTAATATCATTCTCAATAAAAGCATCATACCAAACATTATTTTTTAAGTTATGTATTTATTTTCCAATAGTTGGTTTATTTCATCAATTAATTTATTTATCAGAAATTTTAAGTGAATTTTCCTTCCTTTAACAAATAAAGAAATGAAAAAGGCACATATGCATGTTTAAGGCCATCGCTTGTGAGATTCATTTGCTTATGGCTTCCTTTCTGATTTTTTTTGGTTTTGCAATATTTGTGTTTTTCTACCTCTTGGGCCTTATCAAGTTTTGTGAGTAAGACTAGCAAAGGCGTGGTGCTTGGTATTTACATATGCTTTTAGAAGTGTGGAACTTGGTGCCATGGAACTTCCAGATTGGGTTATTTGAAAATTTAAAAGTCAAATTAAACCCTTATTAGGATGTATTAAGAATTTCTAAAAATAATTTAGAATAAATTTGAATTTAAATTAAAGTTAATCATGTTTCAATCTATGAGTAGTCCAGAAATAGTAGTCTAAGGCACTTAATTTATAATTTTTTTGTTTGAATTATATTTCACCTCTAATTATCATTTTTTTCAATTGTAAGTTGGCTGTATCATCCATTTGAGCATGGTAAGCATACAATTACTTGATTCTACGTAAAATCGGCTCGTTATACCTAGACCTTATTTTTATCTACTTTGGTGAAGTTATTCATTGCATTTTTCTTCTACATAATTTGTTATCAACTAGTTTAATATTCTAAATTTGGTTAGAAAGTAATATATTAGAAACTTAATGTTATTTAAATATAATTTATTGCTTGATGAATTAATTATTTTCAATTTTTATTGAAATTCTCGCAAACTTATAATAACTTAATTATCAGTTAGGCTTGTAAACTACTATTACTTCTTTTCATAAAAAGAAAGTGAGTTGATAGCTTGATTAGGAAATAGTAATAATAAGTAAACCCTAAATTTTCCTTTACATATCAACATACTTCACATTATATTATATTATAAAAAAAAAAAACTTCACATTATATTAGTTGCATTAAAAATCCTAACCTGAGTCATCCTGAATCAGCAATTGACACAACCAAAGGCAATTTCCAATAAAAAAAAACAAATTTTAAAAGAATTAAAAAAATCATCAAGTTTGAGAGTTTGGCATGAAGATATGATATCAACTTTGAGATAACTTATTCGTAGAGTTGACAAAATCAAAACAAACTACAAGGTATCATTATATAAGGAATGGAAATAGATTTTTGAAAAGACAAAAAAAGCATGATGTGGCGAGCATCAGGAGAAAGGTTTATATAAACAAAATTCAAGAATGTGCATGGATGCATCTTCATCATAAATTAAGTCAAAACTATAACCAAGAATTGCATGAGCCAATCATAGATGAACAAGAACAAATAAACTTCTCAAATGAAATTCAAGATATTTTAAACATGAAGCACTGATTATAGCAAGTTGAAAATAACTATACACTTTGTACATGGAATCGAGCAAAGGAATGAATGATATGCACAAAAGTATCAAATCTCGCCATCACATGAATGGTTCAAAACCTAATATATCACAAAATCATACATGAAAATAATTATATAACTAATGAAGATAGAGATTGTACATTGAAGTGGAACTTATGCAATAAGACCGGAGATTTATAACAATAATAATTATGGGTAGGGGCGGAACCCCTTTGAGCCCAGGGGAGGCAATTCCTCCCCCCCCCCTAAGAAAAATAATTTATTATACGATTTTTTAGGCAATTTGTCCCCCCTCAATTTATTTTTTAGTCTTCATTATAAGAATTTTTAGGCAATTGCCCCCCACCCCCTAAAAGTTCTAAAATACTATGGTCTTTAGGCAATTGCCCCTAATACAATTCAACACATTGTGTAGAGGTGTTGTTATTAGAGAACGATCAACCAAATACAAAGAGAAATAGTAAATCTAAATTTGTTCCTCAGGTCGAACCCCGCCAGGGGGCCCTGCCCCCTTAAACCCCCAACATATATGCCCCCCCCCCCTCTCAAAATTATGGCTGGTTCTGCCCCTGATTATGGGATTGGCTTACACTGATACTTTGTATTTGTCTGAACTCCTAACGAATATACGATACTCCTATTATTTCAAAGATTATGCCTATGCCCAATCTAAGGGTTTTTTACATACGTCACTTCCATAATACATATAAGTTATTTTCATGATTCAAACTCATTAGCTTCAAATCATAATGGACATTGCTTGATCATTGTTCCGAACCCGTCCTATGAATGATAGAGAAAATCAGATTTTGTATTTTGAAGCCAAATGAAATAATGGCTACTTGGCCTTGAATTGATCCAATAAGCAATTTTTTAAAGAAGTACAGTGCATGATGTTTAATAGTAAAAAATGCTAATATTTTGACAAGGGATTGGATTCAATTTGTTCAACTATGATTTATCTATCATCGTCTTGTCTAGAGATTAAAATAAAGGGCCACAAACCATAATAAATTCAATCCTTTCCAATGCCAATATGCCAATGTAAAGAAGTAATAAATTCTCCACAATTACATTCTCTTAAAGGTAGCATCTTTGCAAACCTCCGATGAACAGAACAGCCAAAAGATATTCACGCGCGTCTCCTTAAACAGCATAGAGTAATGGAAACAAAAACAAAAAACAAAAAATAACGCAATAACTTTATTCAAATACTATGAATAATCTAATAGTTAATTGAAAAAAAAAAAAAAACCTTTCTATCCATTAAACTACTTCAAAAAAGAAAGCTAGCACTTGCCAGCAAACCACTCACGGCCAAATACATCAAACACTGAAGACGGCGATAAAACAAGTCAAACCTCACAACCAGAAAAGGAAAAAATTTCCTACTCTTTTTAAGCGATGCCACATACCAGCAGTTCCAAGAGCTTGATCCTAAACAAAATATAATCAACCCTAACTGCGTGATACACTTGAACGATTCCTAGACGATTCCCAGAAACCTAGATCTTGCACAAACTTTCTGAACTAAGGATCTTTCCCAACAAAATTCAATTTTAAAAAGAAAAATTACATTTTTTTCCTGAATTTTTGCCAATCACCTAAGTTCTCCAAAAACAAAAACCGAACCAAGCGGTGAAAAGGATATTCAATACATAACGATTGATCGAGAAAAATGGAAAGACCGCAAGTGGATCCGATCATACCTTAAGCTCCCCAAAGAAACTATTTCCGAGGTCGATATCGAGATCAATGTCGACGTCGATACGGAGTGGACTACCGGATGCCGATAAACGAGACTGCGAGAGGTTTTTTGCCACTTCTCTCGGACCGCTGCGTTCTGTCACTCGACAACCCTCACAAGCAATTTCCTGTGACCGACTCACCGTATTCACGCCCCTGACAAATGAATAAAAATAAAATCTAGGCCGGATATTCGGATAACAATTCAAGGGATTTACATGTATGCTTATATATCAAATATATACTTTTTTAATATTTATTTATATACTATCGTAATTTTTATATAATTAATAATTAAATGTTTAGATGTTAGATATATAATTTTTAATAATTTTATTTTATATTTTTTCTTCATTTTTTAATTATAATATTTAAAAAATAAATTTATTTTGCGAATATTCCAGGACGCAACAAATATAAAATAAATTTCATGGCAAAAGTAAGAAAACTCTTTATAGCATGAAAATACTTGAGAAACAAGAAGATGTGACAAACATCGCTTGATTCTAGGCAAGGCGATTGGATGATTATAAATGTTATGGTGGTAGTTGATAGAGAGACCATGTTAGTTAAATGATCACAATCGAGCAATGTGGACTTTGGAGATCGTTTATGTTGGTCAACTGCAAACAAGCAACAATAATTGTCAACAATGAAACTTTAAGCTTCTCTAAATTTGATAACCATCTCCCCTTTCAAATTTGGAACAAAAGTCAAATTATTAAAATATTTGTCAAATATTTACATTATTTTGTGATAATTTAAACCACGCCATTGAACGACAATTTTTAATAAAACTTGAATATTATATTTTTTTTTAAATGTAAGTGTCTTATGTCATCCAACTTTCGTGATATAGATCTTATTATATTATTATCATCTACCTCCACATTTTGACAATAAGTTTACTTAAAATAAACAAAAATATTCTAATTTTTTCTAATTAAAATGCTGAATCAAAATTTATATGATTTTTTTTAAAGCATCAACGAACCCTTGTTTTGAACATCAATTTTTATTTTATCCAGACAAATTGGGTCTATAAAACTAAGTACCGTGAAATTATATATTTAAGACATTATAAAGTATGACCACTCCCTATATATAGCGAAAATAATGAACTCTGTCTCGTACTGCATAACTGTCGTGCTCGCCTGAACTAGTCTGAAAAAAGCCTCTTGCATTAACTGTCATGTAGAAAGTGGTACAAATCATGCTTGAAATACATTAGAGAACTATTCCCATTTAATCAAAGAGTTTAACTTGCATTGAAATTTATCCTCCTGCTAGCCCATACACTAGTGCTCTGCCTCATAATCTACGAGAAAGACCACTAATGATACCTTCAACTCAGGAGGACACTATATACCATCAAATGTCTTCTCCAAACTCTTTAACCAGTCCTATGCTACCCTGAGCTCAATAGCACCCTCAAATCTCGGATACTTCAATCTCAAAAATATTTACAGATGTATGTCTAGATCATCAACTATCGCAAACAGGAACCCTGCCCTACGCCTCACCAATCAACTAGGCTAACAAATTGTGAAACTATATCAGATCCCATTATCAGAGTAGTACTATGCATAGGAGTTGCATTACTAGCACTCTATCCATTTGTCATATATGGGTATGACGGATCCATAGTCACATAGAATATGAAACTAAACGTACATGCACGCGAAACAAATAATAATGAACACACAAATAGACTCAAAACTACTCACTAGACTTACATATTAATTATTATAGCTTTATTTTACAATATGATTCCAAAACTATTACTCTGATACAACAACAGCTTATCATAAGTCAAACCGATCAAGATTGATCATATCATGTTGAGCTGTGACAGACAAATCTCAATATTTAGTTTTGGAATGTTTCAAATTTTCTTCCAATATTCATTATATATATATTATCTATTACAGACGACTAAAACATTCAAATACTGAAAATAAACTCATCTATGATATTTTTTTTATTTCATTAAAATATATATACACCACAGTATATGGCTATGTGTAGAAAAAATTCACATCAAATCACATAAATCAATCTAAATTTTGAAAATATTTTATTAAATATTTAAAATTAGTTAAATGAAATCTATTAAATTACTATACTGAAAAATGTAATACAAGCATAATAATTATTCAATTATAAAAAATAGTATTGAGTAGATGAATATAATATAATTCATATCACAGCACAATTCATATCACATTTCTTGGAAATAGATAAAATCTCATAGGATTCTGACCCCCTATGACTCTCTTTTGTGTTTATAGCAACAGAATATATCCATAAGCACTAGAACATGACATATAGCTATCAGAAAATACCTTATATACAACAAATTATTTCCTGACATAAACTTTATAAAATCTCAAAAGATTTTGGTAATCTCAGAACATAACTCTTTTTTTTTAATTACTTTATTTAATATTACTTAAAGATTAAGTACATATTATTTTAAATACCAACAATTTATTTAAATATCTCTCTTCACATCCATCTCTCCCTCCCTCTTTTCTCTCATTTCTTTTTTTCTCTCTCCTATATGTCTTCTATCCCAGTCTCCTCACATCTCTCTCTCCAAAATATTTCTCTCTTGTTTCAACTGAATGTGTCGAACAATTTGGTGTATTCATAACTCATTAAATTATTTGGCGCAATTAGATTGCGCCAAACAATTTGACAAATTTGCTTCATTTTTATTTTTTGATAATCATGTTTTTCTTTGCATAATAATCACTCTCCTTTTTGAAAATCCTCTATGTGAAATTATAGATTTAAGAAAATTATGAATTATGACCGCTCCCTATATGATAACATAAGGCTTTCTTTGAAACTTATTTCTTATTGATTTTTTTAAAAAAATTTCATAGCAAAATTTTTTAAAATTAAAAATTTTTGTGCTAAAAATTTATTTAAAAAACTGGATCAAATGAAGCCTAAACCTCCACTATGAGCTACGAGCCAATTATAGTTATATAGTGAACATAAATTAAAGCTTTAGTCAATTTGAAGATCATTTAAAATTGAAATTGAAGAAAAAAATGATTATAAATTTCCTAAAATCTTTTGAAGACGGTCATAGAGATATCGTTGGGCTCTAAAATTGGATTAATTATTCTATGCGGATCTCAGATGGGGAGATGAATGAGAGCTCGCCACATCATTTTTTGCTGTATACCGGTGTTGTGTATGGGTGACGTGGTGTGCTCTCATTCATCTTCGATGGTCCGACATCTGCATAGAAAAATTTCTTCCAAAATTGGCCCTCTGTGCGAGTCTATGTTTGCATTTTATAGTTTTTTATTAAATCAATACTATTTATTATTTATTATTTTATTAATTAAAAAATTAGTTAAAAAAATTTGGCATAGCTTGTGATGTGTTCAAGGCTTCAAGCTACAACATTCAGCCGGGCACAAAATTTATCTACATCAATTGAACGGTCAAGATGACGTTTCCAAGCCACTTCTCCAGTGCCCACGTAGTCTTCAAAATAGTATTAAAAAGTTTTGTAAGCCAATCTTGAAATATTTCTTTCAAATAAAAAAATTTATTTTAAAGATATATTTAATTTTAATTAAAGAAGTTTTTTTAATAATATAATATTTAAGGCTACTACATTTTGGAAGTTTGTCTAAAAAAAGCCAAGAGTAACTTATGGATTATTAGGTGAAAAAATTTTATTATAATATTTTCATTAAATTTTAATTTGTACAAAATTTACATTTTAAGTTTATTGGAATAACTTTTTGGTTGTTTTATTTTTCATACAACAATTAAGATTTTAATTTGTTACTATTTTTTATTGTTTTATAGTGCATTCTTATATTTTGGTTGTGAAAAGTTGATTTTTATTGCTTTTGTAAATATGTTATATATAAAGTAATTTTTTAAAGCTTTTATAGTAAGCAATTTCTCAACACAATTTTTTTTTGAAAACTATCAGAAATTGTGATTAAATAAAAATTTTGATTACTATTTGAACAATAAAGCAATAAGAAAAATGTTCAAAAATAAAGCCCAAAGTTTTGTTTTAAATTGCTTCCTTATTGCTTTATGAAGCAATTTTTTAATATAAGTTTTTTTTTTTTAATTTAAAATTTTGTACTAAAAACTGCATAAAAACATTAAAAAAGCTGTTCCAAATGAAACATAAGTTGATTTTTTCATGACAACTTCATAACTAGGGGTGTCAATTTCGGGTGACAAGACGGGTTCGGGTCGAACCCATAATTTATCCGGCATTATTATGGTCAACCCGAACTTGACTCGCTTCAGATCCGAGTCAACCCAACATGACCAGAGTGACCGGGGATGATAAAAAATTGCTAGTTTTCGGGTAAAAAACGGATCAATCTCGGGTTTCCAAAAAAATGAGTTTTCGGATAAAAAACAGGTCAATTTGGGCTTCTAGGTTAAATCGACCCGGTTTTTGAAACGAGTCAATTTGTTGAACCCATATATGACCCATTTTTTGTCCAAGTTTACCCTAACCTAAACTATTCGAGTCAGTTTTTCAGGTCGTGTCAAATATTGTCACTCCTATTTATAACAAACTTTATAAAACTCAAGAAGGAATCACAATGATAAAATTAAAATTCATTAATTATATATTACATCTATTTTATAATGAATTTAAATTAAATTTATAATAATTAAAATTTAATCATGATAATTAAAATCAATCTTATTTATTTTCATCTTGATATCCAATGAGTTAAATATGAACAAAATACCTATCATTTGCAGACCTACTTTGCAACCTTACTGCAAAAGATAGAGCTGCTCAACTGCGGATGCACTAATGCTTTAAAAAGGGCAAATAGAGCTGTTCCACACTTCCAATTCTCAAAATTTTATTACAAATTAAAGCATATTCTCAAAAAGAAAATTTCCCATATCCTTTATTTATTTAAGATCGTGTATTTTTATTTAAAAATTAAATTATTCATTAAAAGAAATTCTCACTCCCTCTCCTCTCATATTTTTATTTAAAAATTAAATTATTCATTAAAAGAAATTCTCACTCCCTCTCCTCTCATTCTCACTTCTCTTTAAAATCCTTCTAAGCCATTGCTCGCTACCCGGTCTTCCTCTTTCTGTTTCTCTCTCCTTCAAACTCCAAATCCGAATCCCCAATCCCTAGCTCGCCTCTTCTCTTCTCTGTTCTACCTCCGGAAACCCTCAATCCGGCGACGGAACCGCCTCTCCACAACAATGCACAGACAATCAGACTCCGATTTAACGAGCCTCGCCGCCTCCTCGCCTCCTCGATCTCCACGTCGACCGGTCTACTACGTCATGAGTCCTTCAAATCTCGACAATGAGAAGCTCTCGATCTTCGGCCTAAGCCCGGCTGGTTCCCCTGTTCATCAACATTACCACCAGCATCCGACCCACCATCGCTATGCCAGCTCCCCGATCCACCATTCTCGAGAATCTTCCACCACGCGGTTCTCTGCTTCGCTTAGGAATGGGTATTGGCGTAAGGTTCCTCAAGAAATACACGGAGGGGATCAGGAGGACGTGGAAAAGGAAGAAGAAGAAGAAGAGAGATGGGGTTTTCGTTTCTATGCCGTGATGTTTTCTGTCGGATTTTTTCTGCTGTTTAGCCTTTTCTCGATCATTCTCTGGGGGGCAAGTAAAGCTTACGAGCCCAAAATCACTATCAAGGTTCTTCCATCTCATTTCCATCCCTCATCTCATTTTCCCCTGTATTTTCCTTCTGTTATTTTAGATTTATGAAATTTTTGAAATTCTTCAAGTTTTCTAAGAATTGATGGCAATGTCTAGTTATATTACCGAAAATTTACTTTTCTAATTCGCAAAAAGTCATTTGATTCTGTAATAGAATACATAATGTGAAAATCATTATTATGTTTAATCCAAAGGCGAAGTTATTCTAGTGGTAATCGGTAGATTTACACATAAATTATACTGTTATTTCTGAAATAAATATCTTAATTTCCCATGAAACACGGAAAAGAACCCGAGACGACAAAAATTAGGTCTGGCGCATATATTTAAATATATTATTTTAAATTTGTTTTTCAGATTCAAAACAAGAAACCATCCTACGAGCGGATCTTTGGTACAGTTTATGAGGACATAAATGTTATTTTATGCTCGTCTGATCAGTCACCAAATGTTTTAGGAAGTATTTATTTTATTATTTAAAATGATATTCTTACCTAAAATAAATCCATTTTAGATTTTATCTTACGTTTTTCAAATAGCAAATTAATATTCTTATTTATTGGGCTATGCCCCAAATTTCCCTAAAAATATATATATATATATATATTCTTATTTATTGCTTTAAATTGTAATTTGCAGAGCCTGGTGTTCGAGCGATACAACATCCAAGCTGGAATGGACTTCACCGGCGTTCCCACAAAAATGATCTCGATCAATTCAACGGTGAAGATGAGGTTCAAGAATCCAGCGACCTTCTTTGGCGTCCACGTGTCATCCACTCCACTGCAGCTCTACTACTATGATCTAGTTATCGCGTCTGGCCACGTAAGCAATCCAATTCTCTTCTATTTTATCGGTTGTTTGATATAAACCATCCGATTTTCTTTAAAAGTACTGCCGTATAAATAAAAATAATTAAAACTTTATGTTATAATATTCTTAAATTAAATCAGCATGCGCTTTGAAAGGCGGAAGCCTATGGGCTTTAAAGGTGCAGAAACTGACAGCTTTGAAAAGTGTGCACAAATTGCGCTGAAAAGGAAATGGTTGGAGAGCGGGGACTGTGAAGACATTTCTCTTCTTCTTCATTTCCCTTTACACTTTACCGAAATTATTTAATGAAGGGCAAGTCATCGGGAACATATAATCGAATTACAATGAAATCCCTCAATTTATTAACAAAAAAATTAGAAATTAAAATCTTTGGGTTTGGATATGGAGAAATCATTCTGTGCGATGCCAAACTTAATTCTATAACCAGAGATCAATCATAACGAATCAGATCAGCTATATCGAGCGTGGCATCGAATGGTATCAGTGTTGAGCCGTGGTATTGACGTGGCTCATTCTGATTGGTCTCCGAATGACTTTGAATTGTTGAGGGAGTAACCAATTGACTTTGCTGGTAAATAAATGAACTGATAAATTTTATTTTGTACTTATCTCACAGTTCTGTTAATAGGGACATAAAATTTTAGTAAAAATATTATGTCATTATTTTGATTAATAAGATTTTATAAACGTTAAAATTAATTTTTTAAAAAGAAAATATAAATAAAAAAGATTAATTATTTAATTTGATATAAAAATTTGATTTCTAGTTATCCTTTGGGGAGAGAGAAATTACTCTTGTTGGAGTTCGGACGGTAAAAAAATCATCTGCATGTGAGTGAGTGTATATAGTATCCATATACATTATAAAATGATTAAATTATATACAAAATTATACTGTACAATCTTTATTGTCCGTAAGTAATAATTTTACTCTTAGGGGGTATTTATAAGATTTGAGTGATAGGAAAAGAATGCGTCAGTGACCTTAAAAAAAATACACTGCATTTTGCGATGTTTTGCTCCGCTTTGCTAGGGTTCTGCCGACCTTTCTTCTCCGACGAGGTTTGAGGGCTTTTTCTCCCCGGTTGTGGGTCAGGTATCTTTTCTCCCTCATGGCGTCTGTTCGTCTTCGCGATCCCGGTTTTTAAGTTGGGCTTCTGCGCCTCTCTCGTTTAAAGACGCTTTATCTGGTACTTCATCTTCTTTCCCTGATCTAAATGTTTCTTCGCATCGTGGCTTATCGGCTTTGTTAATTTATGAGGAAGAGGCGCGGTCGCTTGCTGCACCCTTCGAATTTGCTTTGGTTGGACGTTTTCCCGGTAGACGACCGTCGGTTGATGCTATTCGGAAGTTTTGCTTCAATTTAAAATTGATAGGGGATTTTTCGGTTACAGTTCTTAATAACCGGAATGTTTTGATTAAATTGTTGAATGATTTTGATTATTGTCGGATTTTCTCACATAGATCATATTTTGTTCAAAATTGCTATATGAAAGTGGTAAAATGGTCTTCCAACTTGGACGTTGAGGTTGATTCACCTATTGTACCTATCTGGATTTCTTTCCCCCTCCTTAGGCCGCATCTATTATCTCCTAAAATTTTGTTCGGATTAGGTTCGATTTTTTGTTGTCCTCTTAAGTCGGATATGGCGACTGCATCCGGCTCCCGTCCATCTTTGGCTCGTATCCTTGTTGAATTGGATGTTACAAAAAAACATGCTGATAAGAATTGGGTTGGCTCGGTAAAATCGGGCTATGTTCAGAATATAACTTTTGATGATATTCCTCATTTCTGTGTGCACTGTAATTCATTAGGTCATCTTAAGGATTTATGCCCTATCTTGCATCCTTCTATTAAAGTCCCTAAAACTGTGGTTGCTCAGTGCGGGAAGCTGGATTCGAGTGACCCTGTTGATGTTAATTTGGATCTCTCTAGGGAGGATAACGCTGTGCTAGCTGCTGATGTCAATATTTTGGATGTTGTAAATTTTTCGGAGGCTGCTGATACTGTTTTGTCTCCTAATGCTACTCCTTTTATTCCTTCGTGTGTGGTTGACGGTATTGGTCATATGGATGTGGTTGAGGATATTCCGGAAGTTGATCTGGTGTCGAAAGTTAGTGAAATGTTGGTTTCTACTCCTGTTAATGCTGCGCCTGTTTCTGATGAGTGTGGAAGGGGGCCCGGTGGTGTGGTTTATGGTGATTCGCCTGTTTTGGGTGTTGTGGAGGACTCTGATCGGCTTCAGATTAGTGTTTTGAAGGTGGACTCAAAGGTGAATGGTCAGGTGGTAAATGCGGATATGCAAGAATTGTTGACCAATTCTCAAAATTTGTTTAATGTTCCAGTTAAAGTAAAGGTGGATGATACTTCTGGAGTGAATATTAGGTCTGAAGTTGATTGGTTGAATAATTCGTCTGAATATGATTCTGATTCTGAGTCATATTCAGATCCTGAATATGAGCTCAAAATGGTGCGTGATAGACCTCTTAAGGTTGCTTCTCGGGGGAAATTTTGAAATAGAGGTGGCAGGAGAAGATAATTCCTTTTCATTTTGGATTATTTTTTGCGGTTGATCGGATTGCTCGTCGTTTTGGATTGGAGGTTGCGGGGCTATGATGTGGTTGGGGCTCGTGTCCTCGTCGGCTATCTTGTGGTAACTGTTGGTGATTTTCACTCTACTGAATGGTCATTGCGCGGATTCGAGGATGTTGGGAGTCTCAGCTATCTACTGAGCCCTCTTTTGGAATTTGTTTTTTCGTTTTTCATTGGGACTGTAGCTTTTATTTGGGGTTCTTCTCTTTCCGTTTACCTTTTTCCAGCTGTTGTACCTCCTTTTTTATAGTTAATATATTTGCTTTTTATTTAAAAAAAAAAAAGCGTCAGTTACCTTTCTCGCTTGTTGCCCGAAGGCAGCCTTTCTCAGGCCGTACATATCTTTGGTTACATTTTAAGACCCCTAAGGGCATCTCCAACCGAAAATCTCATTTTTCACTTCAAAATGCAGGGAAATCAAAAAATGCCGTGTTTCATCTCCAATCCAACGCCATTTTGTCGCTAAAATCGTTCGTTTTCTTTCGCGCCTTTGTTCCCAATCTGTTCGGCAGAGAGAAAAAAAATGGCGCAGATGAACAGTGCAACGCCAATATTGGCGTCGCACTGTTCATCCGCGATCAAATGGCGTCGAAGATGACGATCGGTTGGAGCAAAGTAATTGGAGATGCCCTAAGATCAAATTTCAATATTTTGGGCTCAGATTTGATACTTTTTGGCACAAATAAAATATCTTAAACTAGTTTTGAGCGCTTTTAGATAATTTTGAGTTGAGTTATTTGACAATATATTCTTTGAACTCAATTAAATGGTGAAATTATTATTGGTGATAAATTGTTTTATTCACAAATTTGAGGGAAAGTTTTCATTTATGCCTAATGTGTCCGCTTCTTGAAATATTCCTGAAGTTGTCTTACTCCCTAATATTTTTAAGATCCAAATAAATTTTTGATTATGTAAAATAAATAAGGCATCTTTTTTCACCTCCGGAGAGAACTTTGGAGAGAATAGCTGGACTTAAGTGAAAATACTAGAGCTTTGAATACTATTTGGAACCCCAATTAATCAGCTTTAGGATTCCATATGTCTAGACTTCTCTACTATCCTATTTCTCTCTAGCCAGGAGAATAATCACATCGAACACCCTCCAATTAATCAACATTATGCCTCTGCTAGTTACTACCAATCGATGTTTGATGTTAGTCATTGCCAACATTCTCTAACATTCTCACCATGATCATATGAGACAACTCTTATGATCTAATCATTGTAATCATGTCTTCTTTGATTGAAGAATGGTACTTTAATGTTGATGCATAATAAAAAAATTCACTTGAAACTCAGATGCATTTTTGAAATAATCTTGATGCATATTTGAATGGATAACTTTCAAAATTGAATTTATAATAATATAAACACCCAATTATAGAAATTTGAGACAAAATAGTTGAGAGAAAGAGGAAAGGAGGTTAGCTAGCAAGCTAGAATAAAGCCCACATGCTACATTCCAAAAATTAGGCAGGGAAACCAGCCTTTATTTACAGGGAAACAAAGGGTAAAAGAACAATAAAAGCAGGTAGGAGCGCCTCAAAATTGTATCAGACAGGGGCCAAAGTGACAGTTGTTAAGGGGGAAAAAAAATTGTTGACATATTATTTATGTATCTTCTAAGATTGTGACTCAGTATTGTTTTCGTCCTAAAATAAATGTAAAAATTTTTAGTGGGTAAAAAATATCTTGCACATTTTGTGCTGTTTTTTTAATATTAACGTAGAGTGAATAATATATTTGTTTAAATGCATTGTACAATTTGTGTTAATTGGCTCGTACAGTCGTACATTTAATATTTCCCTTTTTTTTGTTTCTGTCGGTGTTTTTGTACGATAGTTAAACTTAAGCTATGTTAGAGATAATTTTCTCACTATTTTACTTATCATAAAATAATAACAGTTTTATTTGATAATTATTTTACTATTATTTCTCATTTTTTTTAATTTGTATAATACAACAACAACAACAACAACATCAAGCCTTTATCCCACTACGTGGGGTCGGCTACATGAATCCTTTTTCTCCATTAACGCAACCCTCCACTTTTCTCATCCAGGACTTGGGACCTGGCAACGGCAGTGTTAATTTGAAAATATTTTTAATTTGTATAATAAAAAAATATTTTTTTTATTATTTTTATTGTTATAGGCAAGCTTATTGCTTCGATTTTTATTGTCCAAAATTTCAAAAATATAATTAAAATTCTATATATACTTAATATGAAAATTAATAGCACTGTTATTAATTTTATTATTTTTTTCTAAACAATACAAACTCTTCAATTCTCCGCATAATTTTTTTTAATCTACCCCCTATAATTATTGTCCACCAACGCCAACCTCTCTAATTGCAGATGAAGGAGTTCTATGCGTCGCGGAAGAACGAACGCTTGGTGACGGCTGTTGTGCTTGGCAAAGAAGTCCCGGTCTACGGTGGCGGCGCCACCCTCACCAGCCACAATAACGGCGAGCCACCGGCGGTGGTGCCGTTTAGGCTCACATTCGTCGTCCGCGCTCGCGCCAACGTTCTCGGCCGGCTGGTTCGGTCCAAATTCTACCGGACGGTTCGGTGCTCGGTCTTCCTTCATGAGTCGCGCCTTGGCCGGCCGGTCGACCTTCGCCGCGCATGTGAGTACGATTGAGAGGCGGAGGGCGGGACCGCGGTGGGGTTCCTCGAGGGTTGGCTTTAAGGATAAGCCGGGAGCATAGCCCGGGATTTTTTTTGTTGGTTGGTATAATTTTAGGTTTTTTTGCTTGAATCACGGCCTCCTGGTCTGTACTGGGGATCGACCGTTAAGTCGTTTAAATGCTACCGGATCGAGATTTTAGATTTCATATGTTGTAGTCACCTTCTATTTAATTTATTATGATGTCTAGAGTCAAAATATAAAGGAAAATAAATACTTCAAGATTTATTAATGCCAAATATATTGGTGAATTTCAAAAAGTTTAAGTTCAGCTTTAAAGTTCATATTAACTAATGTGTTTTATTTCAGACAATTTTAATACAAATTTCTTTTAAATTTAAATTTGTTAAAATTAAGATATGATCTAAATATTTTAATAATAAAGTTTAAATTTTTAATCAATTCAACTAGTTCTGACAGTTGCTGACTTATTATTTTTTTATACATTTAGGTCAATAATTACAAATTTATACACATATTTCATACATAAAGACTCAAACCTAAGATCTCTTAGTTAGTAACTTAAACTCTCAATTAATAGGCTAATATGAGTTGCTCTCAACATGCTTTAATATGATGGTATTATAGGAAGGTCCTACATCAGCTCTATCTTCTGGTGCAAAGTTTTTTGTTTTGTTTGATTTTTTTAATTTTTTTCTAAAATTTTTGAAGAGTTATTACGTGCTGTCATCGGATGGTTCAAAGATGAATTATTAATTATGTACCACGTCACCTTGGTATACAACAATCAGTGATATGGCGTGTCCTGATTCGCTTCTGGAAGGTGTCTAGTGATCATACGTAATAATTTCACATGTTCATGCAAATATTAGTCTCTCTAAGCGATGGAGCAATCTTGCACATCCGTCTTAAAAAAATTAAATATTGTTGGGCATTGTAGAAGTGTTGGAGTAGTTGGATCAAATTTATGTACCTCTCTAAGCATGATTGGGAAAAGACAGACACATTAGCTTGATAACAATGAAGATGATAAATAATAGTTGAAACAAGAGAATAATGAAGTTGCTACTAAATAACCAACAACGAAAAATGTAGAAATTTTGTTATCAATTAGTACGAGCCACAATAAATAGCTCAATATGCGGTGAAAGTATTCGTAGAACCAAGTCGTTAAATATGACTAATGATGATAGCTATGAATCCGACTCAGACAATAATACTTATGATTCAAACAAAATGTAAGATTTAACTCTAATATATGTACAAATTTAACATTTGAACAAAAATAACTAAAGCATTATTAAGCTTCAACCAGATCATATAACAATAAATACACTTAAAATAAATCAAAGGGAAATTATTAAGTGACTATTGTTCATATATATTTGAAGCCTTGGATTTATTATATTGATATTTACTATTCTATATACCAATACTACTATAACATCGATCAATACATAATAATAAGACTAACACTGATAAAAATCATAATTTCAATCCGAACAAGAACAAGAAAACATAAATCGATCATTGAATGAAACATTCATAAATGTGTATTTAGGTCCACTTCTCTATGATCTTCTTCAAAAATCCTTTCTTCTCCTTTCTTTCCAGCAGCGATCCTTCCATCTTCTCCTCCCACATCGCCTCCTCCATTGCCACCCTCTCGATCTCCACATTTGTGTCTTCCTCCTCAATCGCCATTTCCTTCACATCTCCCTTCTTCTTATGTTGTTCTGCATACATTTTATCCTCGGTCTCATACTTCAAATTCATCATATTTTTCTTCTCATTTTGCTCCTCTGTCCCTCCCTCTTCGATTTCATCATCTTCGTCATTCTGAGAAAAAAACAACTTGTATGAAAATCCTAGCCATCCAATTCACTTTGGCTGGTCATGATTCATTGCTTCAACTTATAAAATAATTCTGGATAAAATAACAAGATATAAAGCTTACAGAGTAACAATAAATTCCATGCTTCTCCTCATCTTCGTTCCTCTGGCCATTGTTGAGGTTGATCTTGTTGACGACGGTGACCAGAACCTCCGGCTTCTGTTTTGGCTGCTTGGTTTCACCCTCTTCCATGTTTTCCTTGAAATAATCGAACAACTCCCGGTCGATTACCTCCCCGTCTCCCTCCTGCACGCTCACAACCCGTTCGTTGAGCTCCTTACCCGCCATTGCCAGATTTGACTGAGCTCAGATGGAAAAGAATGCTCTAATCCGCTGGCTTTATATAGGTTTCAAAAGGCAGAATTTTGAAGAAGGAAATTATAGGAGAAAGGAATAAGAAAAGTATAATTTTTTTTAAATATAAACTTCTGTGCTAAAAAAGAAAAGAATGCAGTTATGTTTCACATAGGAACTCCTCATATGATTTGGATCCAATGCGATTGGGTTTCTTTGGGGTATTAGCGTGATTATAAATTTGTATAATTAGGGAAGAAATATCAATAAATTTCCTCAAATTAAGGCTTTGTTTGGGATGGCTTTTTTATTGCTTCTTAAAATAATTTTTTAGTTTAAAGATTAAAAATTTTATACGAAAAAGCTGCTTAAAAAAACAGTAAGAAAGTGGTCCCAAACGAAGCCTAATTTTTTTGCCCCAAATTTTGAATCTCATTTTAAAAGATAAATTGAAGAATATTGATGATAGTTAAAACCATCTTATAGCCACTAAACAAATAACAAATCTTCCTCATTAAGACGCTTTTGATATAGACTAATAAAAAATCCTCTAAAAATTGGAGCAATATATGAAATTTTTCATTGTAAAATGTCATAAGAAATTTATGCCTAAAATATGCTCATCATCATATTCATTAATCAATGTTTGCTACTATGGATGATAGAGTGTATGTCATCTATGTTACCGTAGAATATAATGGAGTACATGTGAACATGATGATAATCTATTTGGATTCTTATTCAGGTTTCATTTGAGATGACTTTCTTACTACTTTTTAAAGCAGTTTTTTAGTAAAAAAACAAAAAATTATACTAGAAAGCTACTTTAAAAGCAATAAGAAAGCCGTCCCAAACGAAGTCTCAATCTCATGCACTTTTGAAAGGTGGGATGGCTACAGATTGATATTCAACATGTGGATCGGAGAAGAGTGCTCAAATGCTTTGTGATCCTTCTGTCACATCTCATTTTGACTCGCCTTAATCAACTTGAGGTGTAACATAGATTAAAAATCCGTTTAGATACATTTTTCTTTATTAAGAATACTTCGTTGTACTTTAAAAGGTTGAAAAATAAAGAAAATTAATCAAAATAAGTTGAAATCGAAAGAAATGAATAGCAAAATAGATTTATGGTGCTCTAAGGGTTCACAAAGTACAAGGATGTTGATGAAGACATGCTCAATGTACAAAAATTTGATTGACCCACCAATTTATGCTTTAATAAAATACATATTTGAGATTCATAAGCTGTACCAAATTAAGCTTTAATCTCTGAACATCAATAACTTAATGATTTTATGTAATGATATAGTGTTTTATATATACTAATTTAAAAGCTCTAGTGTAATATAAATCTTAAATGTTCTTCAAGATTTAAAAATACAACAGTTAGCAGCCCTATGGAAGAGCAATAGTGTAATGTGCTGGGTTACAGATTTGATTTAGGAGATATTATTCTGTGCGGACACCGGATAGTGAGAATCATCTGATTTTCTCTCTGTGAATAGTAAAAGCGAAATTTACAGAGACAAATCGGACGGTTCTCCCGTCTGGTGTCCGCATAGAATAATTTATCTTGGCTTAGAGGCAGCAAGATCCTTGGAGTGGGCACTATTACTGGGCTGGCTTTGCCTTGGTCGCAAGTGATGGAATCCAATTCCATGGAAGTCTGGGAAGTAAGGTAAGGGATGCCTTTTGTGTTTTAGTGCAAAGGCAATATCAGCAGCATCTTGTTTCCTTCTCTATGCCGAAAGGCTCAATTAAGACTTTTATAATATCAAGGATTTTGATTTCTAAATACAGATAAATTGGTTAATATTAAAATAGATTTTAAATTTTTTAAAAGGAGTATTATCGCATGCTAGAAAATTTGAGTCGTTAGAGTATTTATTTCACTTATCAACGTTGTACTAAAATTCATTAATTATAGATAAAAATAGTAAGATTAGAATTTTCTTATGTGGAAAATCTAAACAGGGAAAAATAATCATGATGTTTGACCAAGATGAAAAATCTATTATATATTAAAAGATATAATAGTCTTTCCTTCATCACAGTAGAAGAAGAAGATGATGATTACTTGAGAATAAGATGTCTCATTTCTTTTATAAAGGTCAATGGAATTCAAGTGTACATAGATCTAACACCTAACAAAAGGGCGTGATTTTTTAATAGAGACTATAGAAAGTAAGTGTCAATAGGTGGAGCTATATCCAAAAACAAGATTAAATATAGTCAAAATTTTGGAGATGGTGATGATTACTGATGGCGATTGTCAGTGACAATGGTGGTTGTCGTCGGCCGCAATAGCTAAGAAATACAAGAGAACTCTCTAGTTCTCTCCTTTCTTTCTTGATGCGGAGCATTTTAAGCTTGAAGTATTCCTTAGGATATCTTATCTAGTTTGTTATGAGTTTTTCTAGAATCTTCTATAGCTAGTTTATATAGGTATGTTTTGTAGTAGGATGACTCATTGAAGAATATTATGACATTTTAAAGCTTTGAAGCTTTTGTTCCTCTTCTTCCCTGGATTGGGATCGAAATCCTTCTTGCAGGTCGATTCTTCTCACGATCCACTACATCAGTTGGTATCACAACCTGGAGTATGCGAATATCGATGGACTGCGGAAGAAGGTCGGCTGTCGACGACGATCGAAGCCGCAGAATAAGATTGGCGGTCGACGACGATCAACGCCGAGGAAGGTGGGCTGTCGACGATGCTCGAAGCCGGATCGCCTTCTATCAAGCTCAAGCGAAGGAATCACTCGATCGGGTAGACAAAAACCTTCGGGCAATAAGGAAGATGTGAATGTCGTCGGCAACCACACCGAGGTATTCATCTTCGCCTTCCCTCTTCTACTCTGCTTCTCGCAAAGGGATCCGTAACCGATTGTTGTTGACGACTACCCTCCGCTCGAACTCACTCTCCGATGGCGTGACCCGCTGCGAGAGTATCCGCCGCTCGAGCTTCCTCTCAGCTGGCGTGACCCCCCTCCGCTTCAATGCCAGATTTGTGATCCCAAACAACACCAACGTCCTCGGACACAGCTCGTCAATTCCCTTACCGAACCCGTGCCTCCACCACCTCCGTTACTGCCTACTCCTTACCCCAAACCCTCTCCCGCTTTCGTTCAAACCGCACTTCTGCTCCCGCTACTACCCCCGCTACCGCTCCGACTCAACTCTCGTGACTCCGATTCCACACAGATCCGCACACCCCCAGCATGCCCAACCTCGCTTTCACCTCTAGATCTGCCCGTTGTTGTCCCTCTAATCAATCCGCTATATTCCGCCACCGCTTTCACCTCTGGAATGCATTCCGGCCTCGACCCGATCCACTCCAGCCCAAGAAGGCCGTATGCAGATAACATCCCATACCTGAACCTTCGCGACAATATCAAACTCGTCAGATTGGCCTGATCACCTTCGCTCCCACACAACATGCCCGCTCTAACTGACGATTCATATCCTCCTGATCGCACAGTCCACAACCATCATGCGGCCGTCGTCCATGACTCGTCACTTTCATTCCCTTCACTCCTGTCTTCCGCTCGTATCCCTCTCCTGTGTATCCAATCATCAGGTTTGCCCAGCACTCCCGCTCCGTCACCCACCTCCTTCAGTGCACCCGCACAACCGATTAGATCTACTTCTCCTTCTATTATCAAAGAATTGGAAGAAGAGATGGAGAAGTTACATGAGCAGAGGGCTGTTGTGATTGAGGAAAGAAGAGCTGCTGCTATTACTGATGAGAATGTTGGGTTAGAAGCTGCAGTAAGTGCAGCGCGTTCCGTTCTAGATAAAGGCTCCAGCTTTGCTTATATAGCTGCAGCGCACAGTGAAGCTCTGGCTTCTCTGACAGCTGGCCGAGAAATTTCAAGCTTGCCTGTTTAGTTAGATGAGTATGGCAGGGATGTTAACCTACAAAAGCATATGGATTTTGTTAGGAGGGCTGATGCTAAAAAGTGCATAAAGGTTCAGGCTAAGGCTAAGAGGTTGTCGTTCATTGCAAAGGGAGTCGGTGATTCTCAGCAGGTTGAAGGTGAGGTATCATGTGATGAAAGTGATAGTGAAATTAGTGCTTATCAATCAAGAAGGAATGAGTTGCTCCAAAATGTTGAACAAGTTTTTAGTGATGCAGTTGATAAATATTCCAAACTTTCCTTTGTCAAGGAAAGACTTGAAAGGTGGAAGAAATGTCGTCTTCCTAGTTATCAAGATGCATATATATCTCTAAGCGTACCGTACATATTTTCTCCTTATGTAAGACTAGAGCTTCTGAAGTGGGATCATTTGTATAAGACAATGGATTTCTTTGACATGAACACTGCACGAAACCTGTTTGAACAAATGCTTGTTAAGAATACACATTCATACATTGTAATAATCACAGCTAATACTCATGATGGATTCACTGATGAAGCATAGGCCCTGTTCCACCTGATGCTGGATATCTTCTGTAATGACGCAAACATCACACATTGTGGTAATCGATTTATTTCCAGTGGTATGCCGGCCGCTTTGAAGGTTCTTGTTGAAAAAATGGGGCTTCCAGGAGGATATCCGGCATCGTCTACTCCATCTTTCAATATATTGAGATGCTGTGAATGGTGGAAGGGAATTGAACAAAGGATTGCAACTCTTGAGTTTGATCAGGCTCGCAAATCAATGTGAGTGTTAGTAAAGTCAGATAAAGGAACTATTTCCCTACTTGTAAAGGGAGCTGTTGAAAGTTTGTTGGAGAGAAGTTCCTACATTCAGTTGCTAGATGGTTTTGTTGTCAGGCTGGTTGAAAGTTCAAAATCTCTAATTTTACGAGCTGTTCACGAGATGTCAACGAATGCCTTACGTTGTCTGGGATTTTCTTACAAGGACGATGTTGCTGACTTCATTAATTATGACGATGAAGGCCATCCTGCTCATAAGCTTTTTCTTGATCCTTCTAATTATGCTTTTATAGAAAGTGATCTCATATTTGCTGGTTTGGTTGGTGTGGGTCTCCGAAAGGTTTCTGCTCGTGTGGTTCGAATGCAAAGAGTACGATCACACTATCCCGTAGGATAAAGTGGTCGTAGACCTTTACACTCGGCACAAGCAGGCCGATGGAAGAGCAGATGGAGTTATAAATACGATTAGCCATGGAGGATAGCGGCTTTCACCTACCAACCTCGATGGATAATAATATCTATAACCCAAAAGTTCACGAGATTTCCCCCATTCGGTACATCAGCTCGAATGGAGTTTATTTGATTGTGGGGATCGGTTTCCTACGGGCGCAAGCCCCCGTAGTTAATTACATCTTAGACCTTGATCTAAGAAAACTCTCGATTAGGGATGTTAGATTATCTTCTCGAATGGGTTTAGTGCGAAGGGTTTCCTAGGTTTTCCTAATCAAAGTGGAAGAAGGTCCCAATTTGGTTCGATCAGATCACACAAGGTTCAGTCAACATCCGGTAGGCTAAAAGAAGTGGAAACTAGAGAAAAAGAAGAGAAGCAGAACATACAGCCGTACATGAGAGAAAGAGGGAGGTGGCGTCATCTATGTGACGCAGATGGGTAGGATTTATAGCCTCTGGAAAAGTAGAGAACTAACCCACCAATAAGGTGTGTAGGGGTACACTCGTACCCCTCACCTTTAGATCCTAAATCTATAAAAGATGTAGTATCGTACATACGATACTAACATCTACGACCTAGCTAATGCGATTTGGACTTACTCCTTGTCTGACAAAGGAAGCCAGCTAAAACCACCTAATCG
>NW_021318726.1:2148358-2156630 GCF_001605985.2 Dendrobium catenatum
GGTTGTCCTAGCTCCAGTTCCAAGTGCTCCTAGTCCATTGCTTTCCAAAAGGTACCTCGCAACACAAAAGAAAGACGGGTATTAGAGCAGTTCTATAAACAAATAACAGTATAAAGAAATGAAAGATACAATAAAAACAAGAACGTACCTTTTTGTTACTGGTTGAGCTACTTGTATTTTGAGTTCTCCTTATCTTGTACGTGCGTAGTGTCAAAGCGCAAAAGAAACGACAAAGAAAGCTAACGGCAAAGCAAAATGAGACTAAATATAAAAGAAAGAAAGAGAAACGAAAATCAAATACGAAAAAGGGATGTGGGCATTGTTGTTATTGGATACACTCCGTAGAAGTCGAGTGCATCCCATTATATCAACAATGCCCTTTGCTGTTCTCACTCCAAATGAGGCACTTGATATGATTGAGACGTCTACCTACAACACACTCTAAACAGATATTATATCGACTAAGGGGATACAACTTCCCAATTCTAAATCCAAAATAAGAGTCTCTTTTGCTTAGTATTTTCTCCCAAAATTATGTGTTTCTTCTTTTAGAAACTCACATTAAAGGGATTTAATTCAAATAATTAAGAACTATCTTTCTTCCCATAAGGACATTAGAGACCTTCCTACCTAAAGCTCTCTAATACTTCAAACTCCGAAATTCATCCTATAGATCTCAAAAAGACTTACAAGAACTTCCAAATGGATTACTACTAAATTCCCCCCCCCAGAAGTTATCTACTAAAATCTCTTTTCTTTTGTTTTTAACACTTGTCTTCTAACAAATTAATAAGGATCAACAACAAGACAACTTGCATACTAAACACTACCTTATTCTACAAAATTACTAAGGGATCTTACTATACTAAGCGGATTCCCAAACTAGAAGTCTCAAGAGATTTTAGGAAAATCTCTAAATTGAATGCCACACAAAATCTTACACAAACTATCTACTAAAACCTTCCTTTAGTTTTGACTCAAAACCCTACAAAAATCTTCTTCCAAAATCTCTTTTTTGACACAAAAATCCTACCCAACAACCCATAAATCAAATGCCTCCTCTCATTTGGAGTGGGGTATTACTTGTGGAAGTCTCTTAATGAATAGGCACTGTAAAGCTTTTCATCAAGAAACAATCACAAGACAAAAACTCATAAAATACACAAAATCTCAATACAAAACAATTCACAAAATTCATCAAAAAAAGCTTTCAAACCATAAAAGTAAATGCTCGTAAGAACTTCCGATATAAAACATCTTATAACACCTCTCTTTCCAAAGAAGACTCACAAAACCCTTTCAATATAAAGTCTTTTGTAAATCTCCTCAATCATGAAGCAAATCACAAAATATCCTCAATATAAAACAAACCATAAAACTTTTAAACATGAAACAAATCATACAATTTCTCAATATAAAACAAAATATAAAACCTCTTCAACATGAGGCAACATATGTATTTAATGCTAGAACCCAACACTTCTTGATATCTATCACATAATTATGCGAGAAAATGCTCATGCTAACAAGAAACAACATAGGTGAGTGACCAAATATCTTTGAAACCAATAAAGATTTTATGAATAATATCAAGACTGAGCCATAAATAAGAAAAAGTCTAACACTATTTGCCAATAACTTATTACCCATGTCAGATCATATGAAGAAAAGAGAAATAACTTTCTCTACGTGAAGCAACAAGATCTTTCCACAAGACATTTTCTAACCTTTCATAAGGATGATACTAACATGAAAATTTGCATGAAGAGAACATATTTAAATATCCATATGTAAACTTCAGAGAATGAACAACATAAAAGGAGAGAAACTTGTAATCATGCATATAGTGCCTTTTCCACTATTTTAACAAGAGAATGCAATAATCTATAATAAATCCCCAACTTGCTCGTGGTTCTAGAAAAAGCAAATAATTCGCAAGCCCTTGACAACGAACATGTAACTATTAGAACATAATAAAGCCATCACCTTTCTCACTAAATACATGGATACGACATTGAAGCATGACAATTTCTATATAAGCTTGACAAGCATAACAAATTCTCCAACCACACATGTGATTCTATGATATAAGCATGCACAAGAATCTCGTAATGAATACACAAAACTTTGATATTGAATACAAGCGTGATGTCGATGCTTAGGTATTTGCATGGCTTTCTAACATGATTTATGTTTCCGATTAAACATGAAAATACCTCAAGTGGTCTAACATGGTTTGCTAAACTTTGCTTTCAATATCTATAGTAAAAAAAATTCTTTTCCTTACTACACATGTCTCCAACTAGTTACGGATCACAAAAGTATGCATGCCACCCATAAGATACCACACCACTCAACAGATGAGTCCTAACAGAGCATGGGACAAGTGAAACTCACCCACCTTACCAATCAGCTCATACATACATTTTAAGGGAAACTTCCTTAAATGTAAAGCAAACTAACACTTCCTTTTTCCCAAAAAAAAAAAAAAAAAGTATGAAACATAGCAAATTATTTTTACACAAATTTTCATCATAATGGATCATAATTACTAAAGATCACTTTTAAAATACCTCCATTTTCCTTCCAATCAAACTCAGGAAACCTTTCAATCACATGGAAATATTACATAAGGTCTATGTATGCTCATATTTGAAAAGGATATGAATATATGCTTTCTAACATCACAATCCTCTCCAATTTCACTTAGCATATGAATGCTATCTAACTCATTTCTCCAAAATAGTTTACAAGAAATTCATGTATGCTAGTTCCTGAAACAATTTAGAGCACAAGTAGACACCTGAAAGCTTTCCCAAAAACTCATTTAAAGAACAAATCCTAAACAAAACATTTATATGTATATTTCTCCAATCAACCATAAGCCATACAATGATAAAATGTTACCCTGAATGCATGCTTCCTATCAAGCTCAATTTCAACCACAAGCTTTACGAATTATGATCAATGTAAAGCCTCAACTCAAATAAAACCTTATCACCTTTCTTCCACAACATTCCGTCAAACAATAGATATGCAATATCCACATATTTTTATGAAGTAAATTGAAGCAGACATCGTCACCTCATAGCCACAAAAGGAAAGAAAATCTACCTACACATTTAGTTAAGCTCACCACAACACAATACATAAAGAGCTCACTAAGATTTTGGAATGGAAGGGAACAACTGCAAACATCCCAGATTCAACATGATATATTAAAATAGGTAGCTCAAGGTATTAAATCTTAATCTTGGCTTTAACTTCTCAAGATCAGAGCATTCACATATTAACATAAAGGAAAGGAAGGATGAGAAGTTCTCACGATCAGTTATATGCACAAACATTGAAGGAGAAGTTCACATATAAACTTCCTAATCAAGACAAATACCCCTTTGAGACATTTTATCATATAGCTAAGTTATAATACTTAAGTGAAGAGAAACTAAAGCCGACAATTTGAGATCAATGCCACTTATCTCATATCTCAGAAAAAAGAAAACTCATTATAATCATGTCGTAAGCCCACAAAAATATGAGAACAATATGTAGCATTGGAACACATCCATAAACTCCAACTTCTCCAAATATAATCACAACTGAATGTTCATAAGAAATAAATCTGCTCATGAATAAGAAGGAGACATGCTATTTGCTCATCCTTGAACACACAAAGCTATCTATGGCTAGCAACAACCATCATCGCTTTCACAAGAGCCAAAGCACCATTTGATATCCAAATAAATATAATAAAACAAAATAATAAGCAATGGTAGTGGATGCTGTACCAAGCTCAACTTAATAGGAATCCAACCATTCCAATCACATTTCAATGAAGACCAAGGAATATGAAAGAGGAAGGACAAGAAAAGAAAGAAAAGAAGAAGAAGAAATATGGAAGAAGAGTGGAGTAAGGGAAGAAAAGGAGAGGAAGGGAGAGGAAGAAGGGGGTACTCACCTTGCAAGGGCTCGGAAACGGTCCAGGCATCGGGTTTGGACGTGGAGGCGAAATCCGGTCGTCGGACTCGGCTAGCTCACGCGAGTGAGGAAGGGGGAGCTTGCACTTCGCCGGTTGCGTGAGAGAGGAGAGGGGCTCACATGTAGCCTTTGGAAGACCAGTCGGTAAAGACAGGCAAGGGGACAAGCTTGGGTCGTTCGTCCGGATCGGCGTCAGATGTGGTGACGGGATCGGTCCTAGAGGTCGGTCGGGAGATGCTGTCGGCTCGAGATCCCGGCCTGGCTTCATGCGAACAGAGGAGACGGAGAGAGGGGGTTCGTCCGTCTCGGGTCTTTGGCGAACCAAGAGAGAAAACGAGGGAGAGGGAGTGGGGGCTTCGGCCTCTTCTCAGATTCACCAATCGGAGAAGACTGGGAACGGGAGAAAGCGTGAGAGCGGGGAGCAGGGGTTTGGAACCGAGAGATTGAGAGGGAGAGCGTGTGTGTTGACGTGAGAGAGCTGGGCGGAACTGGCCTGAGAGAGGGAGAGTGAGTTGTCGTGAGGAAGAGGAGGCTTGGTGTAGGGCTGGGGCTCGCCAACGCCAAAGGGGCTTCGGCTCCTCTTGCCGGTGCCGACCGAGAGCGACAGAGAGGGAGAGAGCGTGAGTGCAGGAGAGAGTCTGAGAGAGAGAGGGCGTGAGAACGAAAGATCGAGCCCAGAGGAGGGGGGGAGAGTCCGGGACATCCGTTAGAATCAGCCAACCTAACCCTTCCTCCTCGCCTTCTAACGTCTCTCGACGCTTTACTCTGTTCAAAAGCTCAAAACGGCACTGCGACGCTCTGTTCTTACCTAAAGTTCTTCGAATTCACTGTTCGTTTGAGGACTCGTGCGACAGGAGCTTGCAGCCGCGACAGAATCCGAATTTCGGAAAGATCAAGACCGTCAAGGCCATTCCGGATCAAGAAAATAGATTCAAACTATTTAGAAAGCCAGATGGATTTTAGTGGAACTAAATTGTGCTGAATCAGGACAAATTTGGATGAGATTGAGTTAGACTTGAGTCCGATTTTGATTCAATTCGAGTCAGTTCGGGTTCGAGCCAGTGCTATGAATTTAATCGTGCGAATTGAATTCAAAATTGACATCAATCTTAAAAGTCGAGTCTAATTTAAATTAATTCGGACATATCTGAGTTCAAATTGGGCTTGACGAGGTCTAATTGAATCGATTGAGGATGCTCGAGGATATTTGAGCGAAAATCGAGGTCAACAGTTGGGCTGAGGGATCCTCCACGTGAAGAAGTTTACCAAGCTATTGAGGACTGTAAAGCAGCTGGCATTCGAGTAATGGTGATAACAGGAAACCTCTCTCAGCAATACCTTAATGCTCTTGTGATTGTCCTCCCAGATTTCCTTGGAAGAAGTGCTGATCTTACTTCTTTCAACATGACATTATTGCAAAGTTTTGGGGACTTCCAAAAGGCCACTCCATAGGAGGGAAATATTGAGAACAAAATTTTCGATCCAGGAATTTGTCTTCTGCAACAACCTCTCTTTCAATAACACGTCTCAACGGAGTCGAGCCCTTTTAACGCAAGGGGAGAATGATGCGGAGCATTTTAAGCTTGCAGTATTCCTTAGGATATCTTATCTAGTTTGTTATGAGTTTTTCTAGAATCTTCTATAGCTAGTTTATATAGGTATGTTTTGTAGTAGGATGTCTCATTGAAAAATATTATGACATTTTAAAGCTTTGAAGCTTTTGTTCCTCTTCTTCCCTGGATTGGGATCGAAATTCTTCTTGCAGGTCGATTTTCTTCTCACGATCCACTACATCATTTCTTCTCCCCTTATGTGGAGAATAATACTCTATTTATAAGCTTGTTGGGATTAACATTTTGATAATTTAAATAAGAATCCAAAACACTTCATTTTATGGTTCGTATTGATTCATTTGATCATGAAGAGTTTATCAACATTTAAATATCTTAATAATGTCATAATTGAGTGATCTTGGGCTCGTTGCATTCATCTCATTGAGCTACTCGATTCAATTATAAGCATATTAAATTTGGAGATCATATGACCATCCAATGAATGTTTCAAGTTTGCAATTATATATCTCATTTGGGCTCATTTAGGCTTGGATTGTACCACCTTTGACATTTTTGAGTTCATCTCATTGAAACATTCAGTTTGATTATAAATTTGTTAAAATTGTTGCTCATATGTTCTTGAATTTAATTTTAAAAAAATTAACAAAATTTTTAGCCGTTGATTCATGTTGATCCTACCTATTTTTTTAGATTTATCATGTATGATATATAGATAATCATTCAAATATTCTATTACACCCCTCTCAAAATAAATTCAAAAATTTACAGAAGAACTTCATTTACATTGGCCTTAATAGCTTTGGCTTACAAATAATGCGAGTAGCCGAGTACTCACCATATGGGTGTATTGAATAAACACTTTTTTGTTATATGTGTGTTATGATTTTTTTAAATTTATGCAGCGAATACAAACATTCTATGCTTTATATTATTTTTATTTTAAAAAATAATAATAAAATTATCTCAAATTTTAGACTCCATTTGCGATAGCTTTTCTGCAAGAAATGTCAAGCTATTCATGCCTAAGAATTTATTTACGATACCCCACCGAGCTTAGATGGGTTGGTGGACGTGTTTGGTTGGAAACCCCCCATCCCAAGTCAAATCCCCTCTCATACTGCACGACCTTTTAAGTGGGGAGAAAATAACTGTGGGTCATGCACCTGTAAGGTTGGTTGCTGGTAGACTCACCAAGGGATTAGTGGACATCGCCAAACACATTACAAGCTGACATGACAGCGGGCCGATACACCGTTCTAAAAAAAAAAAATTCCGATTTTTTATACTCGACCTCCTCGCACGTGCGAAATTACGATATGCAAATTCCCTTTTCCTTCCGATTCTCTACAGTCTTCCTCGGCGGCTCAGGTTAATTTCAATTTTGCCACCCTTATCAGTCACTCATCACCAGATCAATCTCAGACATCTCTTCCTCCACCCATATTCCATGTGAATCCACGACATCCATGGCTGCCGATTCCAGATCCTCCATCGATCCGCGAAGCGGCTTCTCCCCTTCCACATCCATCTTCCACAGCAAGCGCAAACCCATCCCCCTCCCCACCTCCACTCAACTCGACGTCACCACCTTCATCTCCTCCCGCCGCCACTCCGGCACCATCGCCCTAATCGACGCTTCCTCCGGCCGCCGTCTCTCCTTCTCCGACCTCTGGCGCTCCGTCGCGTCCCTATCCTCAGCCCTCTCTTCTTCCCACTCCATCCGGAAGGGCGACGTCGTACTCCTCCTCTCACCCAACTCCATCTATTTTCCCATCGTCTCCCTCGCCGTCTTCTCCCTCGGCGCCGTCCTCACCACCACCAATCCCCTAAACACCCCGCAAGAAATAGCCAAACAGATCGCCGATTCCCGCCCCGTCATCGCCTTCACCATTCGCCCTCTTCTTTCCAAACTTGCTGCCACTTCCTTCCCTATCATTCTTCTCGAAGAGGATCGGATCTCCGAGGATGATTCTCGAATCGTTTCCACCATTCGAGACCTGATATCTTCCGATCCGATTCAGTTTCGTCGTCCCGAGCCGGTTATGCAAGACGATCCCGCGACTCTGCTTTACTCGTCTGGAACAACGGGGGCGAGCAAAGGGGTTGTTTCCACTCATCGGAACCTGATCGCCATGGTTCAGATCATCCTCAACCGCTTCAAACTAGAAGGCGACGGCGCGCCGGAGACGTTCATCTGCACGGTGCCAATGTTCCACGTGTACGGCCTGGCGGCGTTCGCGACGGGCCTGTTGGGGTCGGGATCTACGGTGGTGATCTTGTCGAAGTTTGAAATGGGGGAGATGATGCGGGTGATTAGGGTTTACGGCGCGACCTATTTACCAATTGTGCCGCCGATTCTGGTGGCGATGTTGAGTGCGGAGAAGCCTTTGCCCCTCGGGTCACTGCGGCGAGTGCTCTCCGGCGGGGCGCCGCTTAGCCGTGAGGTGATTGAGGGGTTTAAAGAGAAGTATCCGACGGTGGAGATTCTGCAGGGGTATGGTCTAACGGAATCAACGGGGATCGGAGCGTCGACGGATTCGGCGGAAGAGAGCCGGCGGTATGGTACGGCAGGGCTGCTCTCACCGAACACTGAGGCTAGGATCGTCGACCCGGACACCGGGAAGTCGTTGCCGGTGAACCGGACCGGCGAACTTTGGCTGCGCGGTCCATTTGTCATGAGAGGTATATCTTTATTATTCTATTTAACACAAGCATTTTTT
>NW_021318726.1:2156753-2165282 GCF_001605985.2 Dendrobium catenatum
TTTTCCCCCCAAACTCCTAATTATACAGAATTAATCATAAAGGACAATAAAGGACAATCATAAACTTCCTAAAACAGCTTCACACGTTCAAAATTTCCCTCCTAACTTTCCCCCTCCAGCTCCACGCGGATCGCGCCTTCCGCCCGACCCGTCCGTCTCCGCCTCGCGTAGAATTGGACCGGTCCCTGTTGGACCGGTCCAACCGGCCCAGGATGGGCCGGTCTAACATAGTATCTAGTGATAGATATTAAGTTAAGTGTTGCAGAGATGAGGATGTCCAGGTGAATGAGTGATAGGATACAAAGCAAGCATATCTTTGAAAATGGTGGAGTAGCTCTAGTGAAAGATAAGATTAGACAGAGTCGTCTTAGATGATTTGGTTATGTAAAACGACGGTCTTCTGATGATCCTGTTAGGAGAGCATATGTATTAGATTAGGCCTATGTTAAGATAGGTGGAGATAGACCTAAAAAGGCTTGATTATGAAATATTAGAAATGACCTTTCTTTATTAAATTTCAAAAAAAAAAAAACATTTCTTTATTAGATTTAAATGAGAATTTGACACTTTTTTTTTGGATATTTAGGCCATTTAAGGCAAACTCACACACAAAACGCATACACATAGACTCAAACCCTAGACCTCTTAGTTGGAAGCCTAAGCTCTCAACCAATAGGCCAAGGAGAGCTGTGTAGAATTTGACTCTTAACAGGACACAATAGAGAAAAATGATTCATGTATAAAAAAAAAAAGTGGGATAAAGACTTGTTGTTGTTGTTGTTATTGTTGATTAATGATTATACTTATAGTATGATCGCATGTTAGAATTAGATTAACTTAAAATGTTCAATTTATTATAAAAATAGAGATAATGAGTGATATAAATAAAATTAAATAAAAAAAAAAATGAATCTACAGCAGAAAAATTTAGGAATTATTTGTAAATTAAAAAATAGGAATGATAATTTTAAAAGCAGAAACTAAAATGTTCATCATGATAATCAAATAAGGCTTCGTTTGGGACGGCTTTTTTACTGCTTTCTAAAACGGAGTTTTAGTACAGACACTTGCACATGATCAGTGAATCTATGCAGCAGATACGAAAATCAGTAATCAATGCATGATCGATACAATCCACAATCATTGGTAAAAGAATCGATAAACAGTAGGAAGAAATCAATAAAATTCAATAAATCAGTACATACGTCAAATCTCGGAAGAATCCATAAACAGTAGAAAAATCTATATTCGGAAGAATCTCAGTTAAATCGATCAGTTACATCGATAGAGAAAAATCGTCGTCTCGATAATATCAGTTAAATCAACATCGTATCAATAGAATCAATCATCTCTGGTCAATAATATCAATTGGTATGAAATCATATAAACAATCAAACCAATACATCACAAGAACAGTTAAAATCAAATCAATACAGTAAAACCTATTCCATAACAGTCAATGAATCACATGCAGCAGTTCAATATGGTGTATCAATGAAGCAATAATATCAATGAATCAATAGTATCCATGTCCATAGTATCAATAAGTCAATGCAATATCGATATCCATATCAGTATCAGTATCAATGCTCAGTGACATAATGCGAATATCAATGAAATCGTACAGTAACAGTGAATCCGTAAATTCGTCAATAAATAAATTTCAATACAAATCCGTCGATATCAATAAATTCATGAATCCATAATGAGATCAATAGGTCAATACCGTACACATGCAATTCAATACAGTAGTCTTACTGAACAAGTACAATCAATGGCTATTAAGGCGTTTTTCAAGTATCAATTTATCGTTGTATCCATTGTGTTGTTATATCCATATCCATATATCCGTTGGCTCAATAATAGAGCCGTCACTCTTTGCCCGTCGGCCGCCCATCGGCATAATATCTCCTTATGACTCCCAATCATTATATCAATGATCAATAGAGGATAACATCAAACCCTTTTTAAAGGAAAGCCCGTCGGCCCACCATCATGTACAGGTCAAGTCAATATCCAACCAACGGTTCAACCAGTTTTCACTTGTCTTTCAGTAACAATAACAATAATTCAATCATATATTCACGTTCGTATGCATATCCATAAGGTATTGCAATCAATAAATACAATTTAGCTCAATGCAGAAAAACCCCTTAAAATATCGTATAGTAGACAAACGTCGTTGCAAAAATGCACAGTTGCCAAAAATTACCGAATTACCAGAAATCGAATAAAACAACGTTTCAAAACTTGTACTGAAGCAATAATTTCCAACATCCTGATAATTTTCTATTCGATAAAAATCACACAGAACTCAAAATACATGGCAAAAACTTTACAGAAAATACTCAAATCGTGTAGAAATATTATTTCAAATCTTGGTAAAACTTTCGTCAATACAAAATTATGCACGTTTTTCGGTAACAGAAACACAAAACTGAGCACAGAATTATCAAAACTCGAAATCTTTGAAATCAGAAATAGGATTCAGAGTCCTTATTTCGAGACAAACAAATCTTCCAACTGCGTCGTCGGACAAAAAGCGCTCCGCGGCCTCCGAAACCAAGCTTCTTCTTTCTCTTTCCTTCTCTTTCTCTCCCCTGCCTTTTTCTCTCTCTCCAAAATAATTCCAAAATATCTCAAATCCGATACTTATCAAACAGGATGGTCCAGGACGATGCCCAGATCGTCCCGGGATGAACTCATCTGGACATGGATCGCACAGACGAAAATTAATTCCAATTTATTTCGTCCATGGACTAAACTCTCTGTTCGGTTCGTCCCGACGGTTCGTCCCGACCCTTACAGGTTCGTCCAGACGAACCATACAGATTTCTTCACAATTTTCTTCAGTTCGTTCGGACTAACAGTACTAAAAAAAATCAGCTTCGGAGGGGTTTTACAAAGTGAGCCGAGCCGTCTCGAGCTCAACTCGTTTATGGGCTTGCGAGCCGAGCTTATCGAGCTCACGAGTCGAGCTCGAGTTTGAGATTGAGCCGGCTTGGATGGTGATCTCATGAGCCGGCTCGAATAAATATTAATATTTAAAAAATAATTTTATTTTATTTATTAAATTTAAATATTAAAAAAATTAACAAAAATCACTAAAGTTTTATTTAAATGTTAAACATTTCATATATATATATTTTTAAATCCCGCATAAGTTTTAAAAATCCCACTTAATTTTTAAAATCCCGCATAAAAATTACCCCCATGGCTTGCAAGCTGGCTCGAGCTCGTTTACAATGAGACGAGCTCGAGTTCGAACTCGCTTTCCAACTAACGAATCGAGCTCGATAAGAGCCTAATCTCGACTCAACTTTTGTTTACCTCTAATTGAAGCACTCTGAAGCATTTATTGTCATTATCTCATAACAACATCCGCTATCATGTAACAAAGTCCACTTAGTGATTTCTTGTTCAACCAACCAATCAAATGGCTATTTCTTTCTGTTTTTAATGTCATCCATATTCATGTTGAAAATATTTATGCCATTGGTGCTCCCCGCCCTGTACATCTTAGTGCAGATAATATCTTATTCACCAATCTCAAGATGTTCACTGCCTTCTTGAAGTTCTTGCATATACGGTGTAGACAGTGATGGTTTGCAGCATATGGAAACACCTCTTTTCATCCTTGAACAATTCTTAAGTGTTGCAGAGATGAGAATGCTTAGGTGGATGATTGACTTTACTCTTAGAGATAGGATACGAAATGAGCATATATGTGAAAGGTTGGAGTAGCTTCAGTGGAAGATAAGATTATAGAGAGTCGCTTTAGATGTTTCGGTCACATTAAACGGAGACCTTTCGATCACCCGGTTAGAAAAGTTGAGGTATTAGATTTGACTTATGTTAAGAAAGATATAGGTAGACCTAAAAAAAATTGGTTAGAAAATATTAGAAATGTTCTTTCTTTATTAGATTTAAATGAGAATTTGACTTTTAAGAGGACACAATGACAAAAAGAATTCATGTAGCTGACCTCACGTAGCGAGACAAAGACTTGATGTTGTTGTTATTGTTGAATGTGTAATTTGGAAGTGAAACTTCAGGTTATTTCAAGAACCCCGACGCCACACAATCAACTCTGGATGCGGAAGGGTGGCTAAGGACTGGGGATCTCTGCTACTTCGACGAGGATGGCTATCTCTTCGTTGTTGATCGCCTCAAGGAATTGATAAAATATAAGGGATACCAGGTGAGCACCATCTCACCGTCCATCTTATCATCACATTTATATTTGATTTTCTCTTGATTATTCTCCACCGTCTGATCAATGCCAATGCATTGCCTTGCCTTGCCATTTTGCTTGATCACAGGTTCCTCCTGCCGAGCTAGAGGCCCTCCTGCTGACCCACCCAGAGATAACCGATGCCGCCGTGATCCCGTACGTTTAAAGCTGTTTGTTTCTCCGTCTACGATTCAAATCGTCGAAAAAAAAGATTATTTTGTTGTTTGGTAATACCGCTTCTTCAAAATAACTTCCGGTGAACCTCCTATTTCCGCCAATTTGAGAAGAAAATTTTCCATTTGCCGTTCTGAAAGCTCAGAGCATTAAAATGAGCTCTATTGTATTTTAAAGAATGCTAATTTTATAAGAAAATTGGATTAAAATGTTAATGTGCAGGTTCCCGGATAAGGAAGTGGGGCAATATCCAATGGCGTATGTGGTGAGGAAGGCCGGCAGCGGGTTGTCGGAGACGGCAGTGATGGAGTTCGTCGGAAAGCAGGTGGCGCCGTACAAGAAAGTCCGGCGGGTGGCGTTTGTCAAGGAAATCCCGAAGAACCCATCGGGAAAAATTCTGCGGAAGGATCTCATAAAGCTTGCCACCTCCAAGCTCTAAACAATTACGCGACTTTTCCTTTTCGGCTACAGTTTCTTCATGGGATCAGAATGTTGAAAATCGAAATGGCATATATATCTGCAGTTATGAGAGATTGTAATAGTTTTTGGACATTTTGGTGGCTGTAGTTACAGAACTGTAAGAGTGTTTTATAAGACCATCTCTCTTTCTTATTTTTTAACTTACTAGAATATTGTACATCAGTGATTACTTATTGGTTAAAAAATAAGATCCAGGTTTTTTTGGGTTGGCTTTCTTAATATTTTTTAAAATAATTTTCTGTTACAAAATTTTTTAGTTCAAAAAATTTTCTTAGGGTATGGCTGAAAGTTCTTTTCAGATTAAAATATCTCCATTTTATGTAAATAGTATTTATGGCATCTCCAACCGATAACTTCATTTTTCACGGCAAAGTAACGCAAAACTTCAAAATGGCGTGGTGATGCTCCAATCGAACGCCATTTTAGATGTTTCTAGGAAGGTAATGATCGCTCTCCCTTTCGCGCGTTTTTCCGGTTGAGAGCAGAAAATGGCGTGAGTGAATAGTGCGACGCCAATATTGGCGTCACACTGTTCACATGCAATGAAATGGCGGAAATTTTCGCGTTCGGTTGGAGCGACGGAACGACTCCATACACTCGTTTAGCGTTCGGTTAGAGATGACCTTAAGGAACATTCAACCAAAAAACCTCCGTCTTTTTAGAATTTACAAACCTTCTTCTTCTTAGTGCATTCCTTGCCTACATCGATCGTCATTTGTGTGATAGGTACATTAAGGTTCTAAGGGATAGTTTATGTCTCGTTGTCCACTAGATAGTAAAGGTTAGTGATGTTAATTATATTTGAAAAATGTAATCAGCACTTTAAACCTAAAACCAATAATGATGTTAGACATCACATTACATGATTCAAATGTTTATCACTCCATGCTCAAATCTGATTCAAGAATAGTATCAACCTTGATTGAACCCTAGTCGAGCCTTAATCAAACCCTGATATAGCTTATTTATACGCTATATTCAATTTACCTCTCTGGAGCCTTGATCAATTATATACCAAAATTTGTTCTAAAATTGGTTGAACCTTAGCTAGGTACTTCTGAGCTCATTGTGTTCAACATTGGAGGCAATGACATATCATTTGGTTTTATTGAATTAAACATTGATCATCATTTGATAAATGTGTTGATAAATGTTAATACAAATGTGGGTTATTTTGCATCAAGTTTACTATCCCAAATAGACTAACTCATTATTACGTCTTGATGATAACAATGGTTTGGATCCTTATTATCTTGATGATCTTATACATTCACTTTCTTATGTATAAATCATGATAGTTTATTGTGGCACAATTTTTTTAAGGAGTTTAGTTTTAATGTGACTCAAAATTTGGCTTCTACGAAGTTAATGTCATATATAAAATAAAACACATTGTAATATCTTTTGAAAGTTACAAATTATCGCATGCAATTACAAAGGGACAATAGTGTTATTTCATGAGTTACATTTTATTGTATTTTTAATATTTATTATAACTTCTAAAGTGCACTAATGTGTTTTGGTAGTTTTAGAATTACATTGCTCAGTCAGCCTTGAAGTTCTAAAAAAATATGTTGTGGCTTTAGTAGCTTTTGTCAAAATGGTTATTTTCATGAATATATAAAACTAATAGTTCATATTTATGGTTTGCCTTTTTTTAACTCCCACAAACCCGTAAGTAGGAACTTGTGATGGTTTTGAAGATTTCACTCAAGTTGTAGCCAACAACCACAATGTAGGGGAAAAAAAATATTTTGAACCCCCCTTGAAAGGGTTGCACCTCTGGAGGCCATAATTTGAATATCCATCTTGATAGGAAAATTATATTACGAAATGTGTAGTTTAAATATTTGAGGATAGGAGAATTGTTTTAAAAAAATTAAAAAAAAGGATAGGAGAATTGTTTTCCATCAGGAGGACCATGCCAACAATTATCCAATATATGCTTATATGTCTGCTAGAATGTAGATGATATGATACAATCTATTAAAAATAGAAATTTTTTGAAATAAAATTAGATATAAGTGGGCAGAAAGATATACTTTAGTTAGAGTTTAATATTATCTTTCACTTAACAAATGGAACCACATATGATGAGTTGTTCTTATTGCATTTGGAGTTCTTGCTCTCAAATAGTAATTCAAGTGAAAGATTTATTATTGGATTATGTTTGATGTTGGTACATAGGAGAATTTTTAGGACAACACACCATTTAGTTAGCTTAGTTAGCTTACACAACATTTATATGAAGTTCCACAATATTTCATGTATGTTAGTGGAGCAACATCTAAGCATAGAGAGAGAGAGAGACAAGTTTGGAATGCAATGGGATTCCTTTGTAAAATTTAAAACAAAGTGATGATAAGTTCATTTGGGCCATGCATTGTAATTTGATTATACAATAGCTTCCAAATCACAATAAAAAAATCTCATAATATATGTGGATTCAAAGGAAATCCAAAGGGAGTTCAATGCTCTTTGTAGGTATGATTATAATTTTAGGCTTTGTTTGAGGCAACTTTTTTACTACTTTATAAAATAGCTTCTAGTACAAAAATATATTGAACTAGAAATTTTTGTACTAAAAAATTATTTTAGGAAAATATTAAGAAAGCCACCCCAAACGAAGCCTTACTCAAAACTAATTACAAATACGACAATACATGTTTTAGAGAGAAGAAAAGTTTGAATAATTGAAATATTATTAGAAGATGATCCCTATGGGGAATTTAAAAAAGAAAATGTTACTATTAATGTTATTGTAAGAATATTGTAAACTAATAGTTAATGAAATGAGGTAATATCATTGATTGATTATGGAATGATATATTGGCTGTAATTATGGTGCGTAATATCTTTAGTTTTATACTTTGCTGCATCTATCTTATTTATTATGTCATAGTTGCTGTGAAAGCTCTCTATTATATTATAGTTTCCGACAAGGGTGGATCTAGCCCTTTTTTTTAGGGTAGGCAAATTCAATATATAAAATTTTTAGATTAGAGCATTAGCTCTACAAAAGATACTGTGTTCAAATTTTCTTTTGTTGAAGTACAAGTAAAAAAAAAAAAACATAAATAAAATTTGTACAATTACAAATGAATGAAATTAATAAAAACAAAAAGTTTGATTAGAAAAATAATGTTATGCATTGGTGTAAATAGAAAAATAGAGCATTAAAAACATATCATCTTGAAAAAGAACGGTTCAATTGGATAAAAGTTACCTTAAATGAGCGAGGATGCCAGTTGCGACAGTGCGACTGCAATTATGCGAAGATGAAGGCTGCGGCCTGCGAGAATGGTGACATTTTAAAACCAGCGAGAAAGCTAAAGGGCCGAAGGCTGCAAGTCTGTGACTGCGAAGAGCCGACGACGGAGGTTGGCTGCGAAGACAAGGGCTACGATTGTCTCTTGCGAAGAAGAAGGTTGCAAAGACGATTAACGAAGGCTTGAAAGATTAAGGCGGCGACCTCTTCAAGGCGGCTGGAAAAAGCGATTTTAGAACGGATGGCGAGTGGGTAGGCATGCACATGATTGATAAATTTATAACCAAAATTATTTTTGAAGAGGAGGGGGTATTTCCAAAAAGACCCCTCTAATATATATATATATATATATATATATATATATATATATATA
>NW_021318726.1:2166419-2174155 GCF_001605985.2 Dendrobium catenatum
ACACCTTGTCATTTGGGTTGACTGAAGATGAACATGAAGACCTTGGCATTGTGTTCTTTGTGTTGATTGAAGATGAATATGAAGACATTCTCCTTTGTCCTTGAGGCTGATTGAAAATGAATATGATGACTTCAAATTTATTATTTAGGTTAGGCAATCTTGAACAAGAAGATATTTCCGTTGCCTCCTTGGATTGGCCAAAGTGTGGAACACTCCATTGTCTTTATCCTATAGGGACCAAGTGGAGCATTCCAGTGAAGGAAATACTGGTGAAAGGACTCATGTTGGAATTTAGAATAGAAGAAGCAATAAAAATAATGATAAAACATGCATTTTGTCACCGGAGTCTTTTAGGACACTAGTGCATAGTCTATAATTTAACGCATGCTTTTTTTTAGAATTTATGCTAAGCATAAAAAAATCATGAGTAAGTTATTAGTAATTAAAAAATGCAATAGAGAGGAGATCCTTAGAGTGAAAAAGCACAACTAGTGATATATAACAATATATGATATTGCTTTAACATTCATGATGGTTAACGAATGATTAGCATGACAAAGAAAGAAATTAAGTTATAACTATAACTATCAAGGTTATAATGATTGATGATGTTAGAACAAAATATTAAACTTTGAAGTTTAGATTCAAAACATAAGAAATAGTTCATTTGTAAATCCCATATTTAAATTCTTTTTATTCTTTGCAGTCTTCTCCATGTCATAATCTTTTTCATCACCTTCATCAATTTCATGTCCACTTGCAAGTGTGATTGGCCTTAAATTTGTAAATAAAACTATCGTCCTTTTCATGTTCATTTAGTTTCTTTCATGGACATATTTCAGCACAATAATATATGTAAGCTCCTCTTCATGAAATGCTAATTCAATATCTTTATTCGATTCATCATTCGATTTCATTGTTAACTTCTCGTTAGCATCATATATGTTATCTTAAGAAATTTAATTAATGCTTTCACGATGGTTGTATCTCAAAATCAAGGCCCTATTATTTTTCATGTAAACCAAATTCTTGGGGTGCCATGATTCATTTTTCTTTTTCTTTTATCATGAAGAAAATTTTTGGCAGAGATGAGGATGCTCAGGTGATGAGTGGCTTTACCCTTAGAGATAGGATACGAAATGAGCATATACGTGAAAAGGTTGGAGTAGCTCCAGTAGAAGATAAGATTAGAGAAAGTCGCCTTAGATGGTTTGGTCACATAAAACGGCGGTCTTGCGATGACTCGGTTAGGAGAGTAGAGGTATTAGATTTGACTTATGTTAAGAAAGGTAGGGGTAGACCTAAAAAGACTTGGTTAGAAAATATTAGGAATGACCTTTCTTTATTAGATTTAAATGAGAATTTGACTTTTAATAGGACACAATGGAGAAAAAGGATTCATGTAGCCGACCCCACTTAGTGGGATAAAGGCTTGATGTTGTTGTTGTTGTTGTTGTTGTTTATTATAGGAATCTTTAGGCAATTGCCCCCCACCCAAAAAAAAAAATAAAAATAAAATACTATGATCTTTAATCGATTGCCCCTTAGCAGAATTATGCACATTGTGTAGAGGGGTTATTACAAAGAATTTTAGGCAAACCCCTAAAAGTTTTAAATTACTATGGTCTTTTGGCAATTCCCCCCAGCATAATTAAACACATTATGTATATGTGTTATTGTTAGGGAACGATCAACAAAATACAAAGAGAAATAACAAAGAGAATCCAAAAATATCCTTAAAACCAAAATTGCCCCTTGACCCCGCGACCTGACTGGGCAGGTCGAATCCCATCAAGGGGTGCTGCCCCCTTGGACCCCCGACATATTGTGTAGAGGTATTACCTAATTTTGGTTTAAAAATAATTGACATTATACAAGATGTTGATGATATTTTTAAAATATATTATATATTCAAGTACAAATAATCATTAGTCACTAAAATGATATAGATATGAAAAACAATATCTACACTTTTACTTATAAGGTTGCCCCTCCTGAAAATTAAAGTTGGTTCCGTCCCTGATGGCGGTGCCTGAAGAATTATGGTAGGGAGAGTTCAGGTTCGGTTTAGGGTTCGCCTGTTCAAATAAGCTCGTCAAGAAGTGTAGGAGCTTACCTCATAAACGGATTTATATATTGGGTTTGCCAAAGGGTTGAGATCATGAGATAATATAAGCTTGAAACACTGTATGGTGAAGAGTAAACTCGGATTCGACTGGCTTAAATCCTGATTAGCAACATCTGGGGACTATTTAGCTATGAGTCAGGCTTCCATAAGCTGACTTAAATCCTTTCATAATATCTTAGCTTTAATATATTTATCAATTATCATTTTCAAATATGGAACAGTTTTAGTTGACATGTTATTAACTAGCTAATCCCATGCAAGAATGACTAAATTGTCATCATTTAGTAACTTTAGTTTGCTAATTCTAATGATAGATTAATATGTAAATGTATATAAATAAGCTTATGATTATAGTCATGATTTGCAACTGATTTGGAGGTTGACTGTTGAAGCAATGACCATTAATTGTGGGATGGGGTGGTCATGTTGCAACAACCTTGCATAGCATCGATAATTTCAGTTTTTTTACCAAATTAATCGATACGTAAAGAATTACACCATTACAAGTGGTGATGGTTGAACAATTACATTGATTTAATAGGCAACAAAGATTGTGAGCGGTGGTGTGATTATGAGTTGAAAGGGTGTGACAGTGACGGTGGTGATGGTGATGGGGATTTGTTAGAGAGACAAAGATTACAACATCTCAATTAAGCATGGAGGAGATAGAAATGGTTAAAAAGGCACTAGTAGAGATGAAGGTGTCAATAATGGTGGGGATTGTAAGAGGTGATGGCCATGATGCATGCGAGCTACCAATGTACGACATGAGCGAGAACTATGTTGTGAGGGAGAACAAGAGCCTGGATCAAGTGATCACCTAAGGGACATATCTCAGAAAGATGGATGTTGGGGGACTAGCTTAAAGCTAGCTCGACCTTTCTTTTATGAGAAAAAAAATTAAGTTTAGTGGAGTCCGGCTTAACCCAAGAACCTGATTCACCTTTTTTCTATTTGGCATGCCTTAAGTGGAAGAAAATGAGCTTAATGTGAAATTTCTGCTCTTATTATTAATAATTTTTTTTGCTGTGAATAGCTATTTTGTACTTGTGACCACAAATGTTGTAGTTATTCTTGAAAACTCAAGAGATATTAACTTCTTGCGTTGGAGTCCAAGTGAAGAGATATATATACATACGTTATACACCTTCTTGTAAATATCATGTCTAGTGATCTAAGTGAATTTTTATTCACAAATCTCGTCCTATGCTAATCTCATGTCCAGGTTGAAATAACAAATAAGTTATAGTAGTTAGCAGGAGGCAATGCGTAGTCTAGCTGAGTTATAAGGAATATTTGTTTCTTATATAGGCTTGGTAGTATTCAAATTAATAGGCAATGCTATACTTGGTGGTGGAAATTTTTTTTATTTGGTCATGAATATTTACATGGGATCAATGCAATCAATAGTTAATTAATGAGTTTGAGAGACATGAGCCATGTAACCAGGAGAAGGACAATGAGACTTTGTTTCTTGAGCCGCAAAGCAAGTTGTTTATTCTCCTTGACATCTAATGCATAGTAGGCTAGTAGCAAAGGAACATTGTTCAAGGAGCATTTGAGTTAAGATATTTTGATATAATTGTGATTTCTTTATTATTATTATTATTATTAAGGTTCTATTTGTGGTCAAATTGGATGCACTTAGGCTTAGAGAATAGTGTTTTTATTTGTATAACTTTTTGATAGTGGATCAATTGCTCCCCCTGCCCCCCTCTTGTAGATGTAGGATGCTTATGAACTATATAAATTTTGGTATTTTTTGTATGATCTTTTTTACTATTTTTTATATGTATATCAAATTAGGTCTTGTGGCACTTTTGAATAAACTAGTGTTCATTAAAGCTCTGAAAGTTGGGTTATCGATGAAAGATCTAAGGAATAACAAATAACAAATAACAAATGAAGAGCTAGGCAGACAAGATAAAGTTCTTATTTGGACTGGACTGGTCAACAAATTATAACATTGGATTAGGATTTATTTTGCTATCTTTTATTGATAATTATAATACTACAACAACAACAACAAGGGGTGGGGGGCGGATAAGTTTTAGGATATTGCCTAAATATTTGCTCATGCATGATATGATATTAGCCATCTTTTAGCTTAAAAGGAAGCTCATTTTGCAGGAGATTAATATCTTGATTGGTTATTGGATTTCCCTCAACTATAGACACTCTTTATGCTAATTTTCTCTTTTTTTTTGTTGGTTACTTTTAGGTGGAGAAAGAAATGAATCACACTAAAATTTAAGTCATGGAGTTTTAGGAGATTTATACTTTTCTTAGAATCGATTGGATACAGGCGTAGGGTTGTTGGCATGAGAAAGTTGGTTTTGTAACTTTAAGGGACTATTAGTTTCTTAGTTTAGCTTCGTTGTATTCATATTAGTAGGCAATGGTCTGCATGGCGTTGGAATTGCTTTAGCTTGACTGTCAATATTTACATGGAATCAAAGTCAGTGAGCAAGTATTGAGCGAGTTGGTGAGTCTTGAGCGATGCAACTAGGAGGAACATTGTATTTATTTTTTTTCAGTGGGTCCATGAGGCTTGAGTCATGTAAGCAGGAGGAATATTTTATTTGTTTATTGGTTGCGAAGCAGTTAAATTTCTTGATTTCTTATGCAAAACAGTAAACAATAATAGTTCCAGGAACATTTAGATTATCTGGTATGATTATGATATTTAGGTTATGCTTTTTGTTGTTTTTTGTTTTGGGATTTTTTAGGCTTATCTTTATTGTGATTGTAAGTGTACTTGGTTTTGAGTAAATTTCTTCTTTTATCCCATTTATTTGTACACCTATGCGGCTTCTTTATCCCTCTCTTCTCTCTTGTTGATGTAGGATACATTTGAACCATATAATTTTTAGTGTTCTATGTGTTTGATTTCTTTATCACTTATTAGTGTGTTTGTTGAATTAGATCTTGTATCACTTCTCACACTGTATTAAGGACTAAAGCATAAGAAGGTTGAAGAAAAATTCACGCTCATAGATTTTATTTTAGCCAAAGTCGCTTTTACGTATCTTAAAATACTTGGCCCTTGAACTAGTTAACACATAGGAGCTAGAGTACTTTGTTGAAATCCAATCGTAGCCATGTTGCATGAATGGGAAATAGTCTTGATAAGCCATCTTAATAACCGGAGAATGCTACAAACTTGGGTAAGGAGAGATCATAGGATGCTGCATTCCATAACAAGGAGACAGCAGGTTTTGCTACAGTATAAAATCCGGCTGCGAATAAGCAGCACTACAATTCCTGGTAAGAAGAATCGCTGATTTTTCTATAGTTGTCAAAATAGGATAAATTGTGGAATAGGAGATTCTAAAGGAATCATAGGATAAGCTGTCCCCATCTCTTTAGATCCGCATCAAATGATTAAGGTATGACCATATATGCATGTTTCTTCCTAATTATTTTTTTTCCCACTTTGCCGGCATCTTTGCCGGCATCAAAACTTCGGATAAAGTATTTGATTGAATAGCTTATGTTCCTTTGATCTGCTATCTTTATTATGTATTAAGCATCGTTTTGGAAAGAAATGTAGAATGGCTTCCTTTTTAAGTTTCAACTTCATTGACGCATCTGGGAAATCTCCTAAATGTTAAAGGTGCACATTTGCAGAGGGGATTTGATGTATTATAAAAGAAAATAAGAACTACCAGATGAACATAAAGGAATATAACAACATAGTGTCTTGATGATTTGGTCTCAATTGCCCTGAGACAAATTATTCTTTTTATGTCATTCTCAGCATAAGAAAAGTTTTTTGCATGTTCCATTTGATTCATGTTTTGCATGCTAGAAGAAATGATACAATACAATTCATGCTGTACTCATTTAACTGGATGTTCTGATAGTTAGAATTGAGCAAATGGTAGGCAAGCGACAGGTTCATTTATATATAACCTAGTCATTTCTCATGGATAATTGTTTTTTATTTAGGTTTTGGGTTTTATACCGAGCTAAGCAAGATGGTCCTGTAGTATTGGTAAGCTCCTTGTTCAGCCTTTCTTAATTTCTTCTTTCCATGTAACCCGTAAATAATCTTTTTTTTCTAAATCTAAGGGATGGCGTCATCCTTGGGAAGGACATGGGGACCATTCTCATGGTCATGACAATGAACACGAGGTATTTGAACAATATTCATTAGATGTCGGCTTGTTCATACATTTTTCTTTTCTCTTTGTATCTGTTTTCTCGTATTCCAGTCATGCCTGTTTTTTTTATGCCGCTAATTTTGAAATAATTGACAATTCTCTCCGTCAAGAATGAATGAATAATAACATTCACATTTTTTTTTAATGTATCACACTAAGGATTTGTGTTGATACTAAGATTGTTAATATTATAAGTGCTTATGCTCCTCAAATAGGTTTGAATTTTAGTTCAAATTTTAAATTTTGGAATGACTCAGAAGAATTAATACAAAATCTACCTCTTGAAGAGCTTTAAGAGAGAGTTTTTATTGTAGGAGATTTAAATGGACATGTTGGTAGAGAGCTAGATGATTTTAAAAACATTCATGGTGATCATAGGTTTGGAACGACAAATGAAAGTGGTCAGACTATTTTAGATTTTTCTTTAGCTTATGATTTCTTAATAGCTAATACCTTATTTAAGAAAAGAGATGAACATCTCATCACTTATAAAAATGGATATAGTGAAACGCAGATTGATTAATTTCTTATAAGAAAATTAGATTGTTTAGATTGCAAAGATTGTAAAGTTATTCTGAGTGAAAATTTATGTACCCAACATCGATTATTAGTTTTGGACTTTAAGATAAATGTACAAAAAATAAAAAATAAAGTAAAATGATTTTCTAGGATTAGATGGGGGCATTTAAAGAATATTAACAAAAGTATTTTTGAGAGTAAGATTTTAGATCTTAAGATTTTGTCTGTGTATGAGGATTCAAATATTGTGGGAAAAAGTGACTTGTGATATTAAGAATATTGCAAAACATGTGTTTGGAGTTTCGAAGGGAAAAACTCTTAATAGTAAAAATAGTTGTTGGTGGAATCCAAATGTGCAAGAAAAGATAAAAAATAAGATGATTTGTTATAAAAATTGGTTTAGATGTAAAAATTCTAATAATTGGGAAAACTATAAAGAGGCTCGTAAGGAATCTAAGAAAGCTATTTGCGATGCAACGAGCTTAGCTTTTAATGATTTAGAATATATTAGATACTAAGGAGGGAGAAAAATATTTATATAAGTTAGTCAAACAAAGAGATATGAGTAGTAAGGATTTAGTTCAAGTGAAGTGTATTAAGGATGAAGATCAAAAAGTACTTTTCTTAGAAGATATTCAACAAAGGCGAATGAGGTATTTTGCTAAACTTTTTAATGAAGAATGTGAAAATACAATTGACTTTATCACCCTAAATGAAAATAATATTTTTTGTTTTTATCGGCGTATAAGTAAAACCGAAGTTAGAGAGGCTTTAAAGAAAATGAAGTGTGGAAAAGCTGTTGGACCTGATGATATTCTAATAGAGATGTGGAAATGCTTTGGAGATGAAGGAATTTTTTGGCTTACTAAACTTTTTAATACTGTTTTGAAAACTAAAAAGATGTCAGATCAGTGGAGAATGAG
>NW_021318726.1:2174675-2205521 GCF_001605985.2 Dendrobium catenatum
TTGCAGAGATGATGATGCTTTGGTGGATGAGTGGCTTGACCCTTAGAGATAGGATACGAAATGAGCATATACGTGAAAGGTTGGAGTAGCTCCAATGGAAGATAAGATTAGAGAGAGCCGCCTTAGATGGTTTGGTCACATTAAACGAAGGCCTTTCGATGACCCAGTTAGGAAAGTTGAGGTATTAGATTTGACTTATGTTAAGAAAGGTCGAGGTAGAACTAAAAAGACTTGGTTAGAAAATATTAGAAATGATCTTTCTTTATTAGATTTAAATGAGAATTTGACTTTTAACCGGACACAATGGCGAAAAAGGATTCATGTAGCCAACCCCACGTAGTGGGACAAAGGCTTGATGTTGTTGTTGTTGTTATACACTAAGATACAATTGAAATCTCACCATGACTATTCAATTGAGTGCTTGTCATTTAACAATTGAAATGCCTTTACATGGAGATTTTTATTTCATCCATCCTATATGTCAGTTATTTTATTGTTGTTGATCTTGCAGCTACCGACCTGTAAGGCATCTTTTAATACCTATTCCTTGAACACGATCACTTTGAGTTTTAACGTAGATGTCACACAAAATCTATTAGTAACAGTAGGGAAAACTTTTTCAAATGCAAGTTTTCAATTTGTCTAATGTGAAGGCGGAACCATGCTGATTTTCAAATATGTCCAGATCTGTACCAAGCAGACCTAAAAACTAGCCCTAGTTCTTTTTTCTCCGACTACTAACCATGCAATAGGGAAGCTTTTTCTGTCTAGTGTAACTACTGCTAAGAGTTACCCCTTTACTGGCCATTTAAAAAACATACATTCACCCGGGCAACTTGTCTACAACTTTTGCCTTGACACCAAAATAAATATGTAACCTAAGTACCTAACAAATGCTTTCCTACCTTTGATTCCAGCCCTTTGCTAGTTTGAATAGAAATAGTGTACCGTGGTTTTTTCTTTGCAATTTCAAGGCTATAATTTTATAATTGTTTGAATTGGTCATCTTGTTTTAGCTGAACCAATTAAGTGCCTTTTGCACAGCCTTTCTTCTTGTGATTTGAATACTTGAAACTTTAATTCATCCATCCCTTTCCTCCCAAAAACCTCATCGATCAACTTTTGATTTACCCTAGTCTTGTTCACAAATTTCTTAGCTATGAGTGAAGAGTTTAAGAACTTATTATGATAATGTCATGAACAAGAATGCTCCTATGATGATCTAATCTCCCTTGAGTTGTCTCCCATATGCTTGGAAACAGATCTGAAGTATGGACGGTTAAGTCTTCTACATATGAGTTTTGCACCTTTTCATTTTTCATAAATTTCAATATTTATCCCTGTAAAATTGACATATTTTGTACAACTTTTTTGAAAGTTGAAACCCTCTTTTGTGCCAAGGAGCATACCTATTTAAAGATTAGGATTATCAATATCTGACTTAAGTTTGATGACAGGGCGCTTCACCTTATTATTCTTATCACTATCATACGCTTTTGCATCATCACTAGAGTCCATACACTATATTTTCTCATCAAAATTTCATCAGTGTATTTATTGCTATCAATAATCATTTTGTTGCTCTTATCTTGAGTACTTGTGAACCCAGTAGAAGGATCTCCAATCTTTTCTAAAAAAAAAAGTCCCACCTCATATTGATTATTTATTAAAATTTTATAATAATTTTCTGTTCATCATATTAATAATTGCCTTTATCATCATCATCGTTACTATTCTTATTTACCTCTATAGCGCCACCATTATCTCTTTTTGTTTCCAAATAATTTTTATATTAAATCACCAAATTGCTATGATAAACTCGGTTCTTCAAGCCATTTTAGAATTATATCATATAGACTCTCATTATCATTCCTAATGTCCCCTACTCAACTTACCAACTATTTCATTTCTAAATTGTGTTCTTATGCTTTGTGATGAAATCCAATTTGTAAAGAGAATGGTAAACTTGACGATAATTTAGAACAATCAAATGCAGAATAATGTGGTCATAAACACGCTATAAATCCCTAGTAAATTGTGAAAAGCTCGCCTTTTTTCTAATATAAAAAGCATAATGCCAAAGAGACTTACTGTATGGTGTAGAAATTTTCCCAAATTATCTCCAACTTATAAGCTGTTGAGTACTGATGAGGTTTCCTATTGATGTTTTGGTGTCGCTAATTGTCAAAGACAACTTCTGGATGATTTCCCCTTTGTCATGTTCGTCATATGCGTTCTGCTCTCTAAATTGTAAATGTCCTTTCCGGGTTCATGACCACTAAAGTTTTTGTATCTACAAGCATAACAACTCCAATAACCCATCAAAGAATGATTTTGGGGCGCCAGTTTGCCATCGACTACAACTTCAATTCAGTAAATTGAACCCATTTTCTTCACTCATTAGTTGTCGCCAACCTCAAATTCACGAAGGAGTAAGTTTTGCCCTAGGCTCAACTTTTTATCAACAAATGCTCTCTGTTCTTGCAAGCAATATCTCATCCAGAAGAAGCTTAGGCTTTCTCAAATTGTCTTTCCATTATGGCCAGTTCACTTAGGCACTATAGAGTCACTTAGGGCATTTATTTACCCTAAGAAGTCTAAAGTACCCTCATGGAAAGCAACCTATCATAGGTTAACATTCATTGCAAATGGGAAAGCTGATGAAAATGCCAAAATTATTTAGATTTAATGAGTTGAGAGATTAAATTGAATACATGAAAAAGTTTGAGACTAAAATGAACATGCCTACAAACTTTGGGGTTCATTTTGATGATTTTCTCTTTAGAAAATGTTTTTTTTTTTTTTACACATTTGATTATGAAAATGAAATCATTTTTGGACTTTTAAGAAGGTTTATGGAATTTGAAATCAATTTTGGTGTCTATTTACATCCAACCAAATTATGGTTTTGACAAACTTCATACTTAATAAAAAAGATTTCTAACTTAAAACAACCAAGTGAACCCTAAATGGAATTCCATCAACCGATCTCTCTTTTTGAGGGGTCATCATTTCAGCTGATAAATTAATTGAGATAGATCCACATTTGTGTGCTTCAATGGATTCGAGGAAAAAGTAGATGACCACCATTGTGAAGCTCTCACAACCATTTCTTTTTGGTTTCACATATGGTTGATTGTATTCATGTCAAAAATATCACAATCATTCTTTCCTCTTTCATCATTTTAATTGCTTCTTGACAAATTGATTTAACATATGGAGAACTAGATGAGTACCTGATTGCTCAGATATATTGAAGTAAAACATAAAACAGTTGCAGGAATTGCGTGGATATTATAAAAAAAATTAACAAGCTTGCTAATTAAAACTTAATGTTTTACAAGATTAGATTCTAGGATGTCTCAATTAAAGATCTTATAATAGCATGCAATTACAATAAAAAGTAGGGAGAAATTAAAATAAGAACGAAAAATATTAAATGCTTAATTTGTCAATCACAAGAATCCGTCAGTTAAAAATTTGAACGGTCGCCTTGAGTTTCCCTCGCTTACACTCATGGGTATTTCAGCGGAAGAATAATTTATACAATACTAACGACGCCACTACAAGAAAGCATGCATTTACAGTATTGCTCAATGAAGAGTTATTCAGAGAGGAGGTTGCAGGTGGGTGTTGGAGGATTTGCCACTGAACGGGAAGTTGATGCTCGTCAATGGCGGTTATCAAGAAAAAGAAGATCCAATTGATGTAGTCTTCGACGGTGTGGTCAATCTCAAAATTGATGTCGAAGAAGGGCAACCTATGAGCATCCACTTGTCCTTGAGGATCGAAGACGAACCCATGATCATGCTTGGGGTCGGTCATCCATGGAGAGTGAAAGTTTCTCCAATTTCGGGAGGGGGCTAGGGTGGGCGGCGACTTGTATGGAGAAAGATGAGAGGAGGGGTTCAAGAGAGGTTAGGATGTAATAATTAGCTCCAAAAATTATTGTTATTAATTGGTGGAGTTAATGACAAGAGAGAGAGGAGGGAATTCAAATTTTGAATTTCCAAAAGAGAGGGAGAGAGGGGCGGCCAATTGGCTCCTTAATTGGAGCTCCCAATTGGGAACGAAGCAATTAAAAAGAGAGGGAGAGGGGGGTCCGCCAAAAGGAGGGAAAATGGGAAGGAGTCCTCATACGTTGAATTTGTCCACATACGTTGAATGCGTCCACATACATTGAATGTGGATTTAAAATCAAATCCTTTTTAATTTCAAATTTTCAATACTTGGGTGGATTTCCTAAAATAAGTTATATCATTCAGGAAAGAATTTGAATTTCAAATTCATTTGAATTTCAAATTTATTTGAATTTGAATTCAAAAACCTTCCAAATTAATAATGAAATACTTTAGGAAAATAGTAAATTTAGGAGGGAAAGGGGTGATCGGTGGCTAGGGTTTGGAGAGGAAGGCCGTCGGCTATGGGAGAAGGTGGGGCTTGGGCTAGGTGGGGCTAGGGCCGGCTGTTTTGGGGCTCAGAGCCGGCGATTTGGTGGGGAGGGGGGAAGATGACCGGCGGCTTGGAGGGAAAAGAGGGGTGGCCTGCGATTTGGGGAGGAAGGAGGATATGGACCGTGAGCCCGGATGCTTTCTGCGGCTGACGGGTGATATGTTGCCCTCACCTAAGGACTTCAACTCTCTCAAGACTCACCAAGACACAAGTGGAGAAAATAATTTCATAATAATCATCATCCTTTTACAATAATGAAGGCCTCCATATATAGGTCTTAAAATAAAAGAGACTCAAAGACTAAAATTTTCTCACGGCTACACCACAAACTAATCCCGCATAGGGGTACAAACATAAGCATAAGAAATACATAAAATCCATCATAAATAAAGACTCATAATCGTAGCCCTCGATCTTCGATTCCTCCTATGATAGACGTCAAAATCTCTTGTTGATGTCATCATCATATATGTACTTTATTTTTTAAACCAATTTCAAAAGGAGGGAGAATAAATCATTGATAATCAATTGAATTAATTACTCGGTTTTCTTTTTAACAATGAATAATTAATTAATGTGTAGCTCACAAGATGAAAGTACACGTATTGGTGAGAGAAAAATAGTCTTTAAGAGGTTTTTTAGTTGTACTAGTATAAATGCACGTGCACATGATGCACGTCAATAAAAATTTTAAAAATAAAGAACGATATAATAAAACTTTAAATGAATTTATGACATGCTATATCAATCTTTATCTATCAAAAAATTAAAATACGAAATCATTATATGAAAATCAAACACAACTTTATCAACATCCAAATAGATGATACCATTAAGTTATTTACAGAAGCTAATTATTCTACTGTGAGATCCGTATGAACCAAATATCTTAAACGATCAAGCAAATCTTAAGAGATAAAATATAACTAAAAGATTTACCGAAAGCCAAACTAAACTAAGAATGATGTATAATTGTAGTATGAACAACAACAGCTTCAACAATAGCTCGGCATGTCATAGTCTGGTGGCAGTGATGGATATTTCTCATTCATGTGAGGATATGGCAGCATAGTATTGTATCCAGGTAGCTACAGACTGTATCTTCCTTTAATCTGACAGAAAGAAAGCTTCAATATCTACTTTGTTGCACCACTCAGGAAGTCGACTATAATTGTTTCAAAGAAATTTAGTGTATAATCATCTTTAATCTGTGTTATAAGAGAAATTCATCAGTATGAGACTTTGACTTAGATATGCAAACTTTATTAGAATCCATGCATTGCAAAAGATTGTTAGCAGCATACTCATCCACTATCATCATTATCAAAATACTAAAATCCACTATCTAAGCTATCATCCCTTTCCAGCTTGTGTTTATGCATTGTGGGGGTGATAAACTCAATGTAGTTTTTACCCTGAATTTTCAAGGCTTCTCTCATAGTTTCCGTCTGCTTCTCTTTATGTGCAGCAATTTGATGTTCGTGTCTGGAAAAACCTGTAAAAACATAATTGAAAAGAAATAATGAATGAATAGATACCAAGCTTTCTAATCTTAAATTCTCAAGCATCACAACTTCAAAATAGTGGAAGAGCTTCCAAGTCAATCAGTACCATACTTAATGTAATAAAGATTCTTCCCAATTACCCTTATTAGTGAACAGATGCAATTACTAATCCCATCCATCAATTTTATATTGAGTTGCTGAAATTGAATCAACTGAAATCAAAGTAGTTGATAAAAAATTATGTGACTTCAGTTCCAACCTACCAATACGAGAGCGCTAGTTCAAATTGTAATAATTGCAAAGTGCATCATTAAAACAAACATAGTCGATTTTGTCACTGATGTGAAAGGATATCAATACTCTACCATGCACTCATGTCATCACAATGAGCAATAGAATATGCTTAGATGGCGGGCAGTCAAGCAAAATCTGACAGATAACACTATCTAATACTTTAAATTTAATTTAGGGTTGTTTAGAAGCATGACTGATTTAAGTATAATTTCGTAGATCTTATACCAGGATTTTGTAAACCTCAAGGGGTTCTTTGGTTGCAAGATTTAACCAAAATTTGGCCAATCTTGCCAAACATGTTTATAGTTCTTAAAATCCTATTTTCTCGTTGTTATACGTCAAATTTAGGATTTAGCAAATCTTGGAAGAAGCAGGATTTAGTAAATCCTTAAGCATGTCATCTATAGTTTCTTCTTCTTTCTAGCTCGTTGTCAACTCTGATGGCATAGATCCTCATCAGCCCATCAACTTTACCTTCTATTCTTCATTTTATCCTAATTAGAATTAATTATATCCCAGTTAACTTTAAGAATATATAATCAACAATATGATTAATCAGTTTAAAGAAAAAATTAGCCAACCATTAAAGCAACTAAGTAAACCCTTCTTTACTTTCTAATTATCTTAGTATAAAATATTAACTTCTAAATTACACATCAATCAACCTCTTCAAATCAAATCACCTAAAAATTTAATTTTAATCTTAAATCTTGAAAATAATAATCAAATAATTTATGAGGATTTTGCCAGATATATATGTTGTCATGAAAATTAGTTTACAGGATTTAACAGCCGCAAGATTGACTATATCCAAATGTACCAGATTTACTAAAATATACTTGAGTTAAATCATGCTTATCACCAAAAGTTATTTGGTTTTCAATATCTTTAATCAGAGTTAAATCCTCGCAATTGTTTGAATGCAAGTAACAGGATTTACCTCATCCTTAATTCCTACACCTTCAAATCCCTTACATCCTGCTATTGGCCGGATTTGCTAAATCCAGGATTCAAGAAAAATCTACTTAGATCGATTTTCCTTAAATTCATTCCAAATCCCATATAAATACTGTATCCAAACCGCTAAAAAGATTAGCGTATCGGGAAATTTCAAGAATCTAATAACATAATCCCTAAGAACATATATGAGATATTAACAAATCTCTTGCTTAATGGAGGGTGGCTGGAAGCAGTAGAAGCAGATGCAACCAATTCCACCTCCAACACCTTCGCCTCCTCGATCTTCTCAGCAATCTCAGCATCGGTATAGCCCTTGTCAGCTAGAGCGTCCTGAAGTACGAGAGGGCACAGTTAGATCTGATGCTTCCGATCGTGCTCGAGGAGATCTTTTTTGGGTTTCTGAACGCCGCCGACTCCCTCAGGCTGCACGGATCTGCCGGCCGCGCTGGTGTCAAACTGGAAAATTGTAGAATTGCGTCGTACCAAACGTGCCCATCTCCTCCCTTTTGCTCAACTCAACGTTCGGGGAAGAAAAAAAAGTACACGTTCGGTGAGAAGGAGAAGAGTAGAATCAGGCATGAGCGAGAGGGAGAAGCTGTATTCGATTCTGAGGGAAAGTTAAAGAAACCAGACTTTTATAATCCGAGCGTTCGGCTATGGCGATATTTTGATGATTTTTTTTTAATATTTCAAGTGCCATTCGTGAAAGCATAAATAAGCTGTGAAGAAAAAGAAACGCATGGAGGGAAAACTGATAAAATCATTCGGCTGTGAAGAGAAAGAAACGCGCGGATGCCGGAAAAAAAAAAAAAGAAACGCTCGGTTGTGAAGAAGAAACGTTTGGCTGAAGATGAGAAGTGCGTTCGACACATTCATACATGCAGTTAATTGAAGAAGCCAGAAGCTTTGGACAACGAAAGGATGTCGTTGAAATGGAAGGGTGAAAATATTAATTTTTTTTAACTGCTCAACAGTGAGAATGCTGAGCTATTGGAACCGAATAGGAAAGCGTTCTAAAATGAACGGTGTAGATTAATTTAAAATTTATAAATAAATGATCAGGATTTGCTATGGGTGGAATCCCAAGCCACTTTTTATATAGTAGTATAGATGTATTCATGTTGCATGTATTTTGAGAATACAAAGTAAAATAAATGCAATACATAAAAAAGAAGAGTAGGTAGAAAGCGTGGATTGTTTATTCATTCCATTGGTACTTATACACAAATGATGTCTTTAGCAATTAGAAAAAATATATAATTTAAGGAGAGAAATAAACAATGGTGGCAGGTGTTGGATGGCAGGTCGTAGTGGAAACGGTGGCCGCCGTGGGTGGTCAAGGAAGCACTTGAGCAATGTAAAACGTTCTCGCCGAAATTGGACAAGAATACTTAATGAACTAAAATGGATTACAGTGCATTTAATTTACTTTACCTTGGATTTTCTTTTCATCCAACCAAACACCAAAAAGTGAAAAAGTAATGCAGTTACATTACTTTGCATTCTCTTTTCTTCCAACCAAACAGCTTCGAAGTAATTCCTTTCATTCATTGTTATTACCAATAATAATTATCTCATCAGTATATACAACAAAAATTAAGTTTACACAAGTTGAATATTTTATGAAGAGACTTATATGGTGTCCTTGACTCTTTATATCCCATTCTATATATTGCTTTTGTAAATCTATCAAATTATACTCTTGGGTATTGGTTAAGACTATATAGTACATTTTTCAATACACACATTTAGTGAAATAGCTTTGGAATTCTTGTGGAGAATCTATATAAACATCTTCTCCTCATATAAGAAGGCATTTTTCACATCATGTTGTTGCATGGACCAACCACAGTTTGTAGCTAAAGAAACTAGTGTGCGAATTCTATACATTTAAGCAACATGAAAAAAAGTTTCTTGGCATTCTACTTCATTGAATTGAGTATATCCCATTTGCATTTTACATTTTTTCTCCTTTTGGTAGCTCAACAATCTGTTAGGTGTAATTTTTTTAGGGCATTTATCTTTCTCTCATGTCCAATTCTTAATTTTTAATACTTGAAATAGGATTTATGAAGTTTTAATGGTACTGGTGCTAATGCTTTAATGAAAGCTTTATATATAGGTGGAATTTTTTGAAAGCCGGTGTATTGGGTTATAAAGTAAATAATAGAATGTGTGGTAATGAGTTGATCATTGTTATCGGAATTATCTCAAAATGATTTCGAGTCTTGAGCTTATTGAAGGCTTTGGATGGGATTTGTCCTTTTTTATAGACCTGAAGAGATTTAGTGATAGAAGAAATGTGTTTTCTTGCATTTCTATAGCTAGGTTATCAAGAAATAAGATACTAAGTTCATTAAATTTTTCTTCCCTTAACTTTTACGCGTGTGACTTAGCCTAAGCTCGTTTTACCGCTCTTAATGTTTTATCTCGTCGTTCAAATTATTATGAAGATATAATTATTTGTTCTCTATAGAATTAAGCGTGCAAATTCATTAATTAGTTCATCTTCGCATGTACGTATCACATCAGAAATTTTTTTGGCATTCAGAAGATAATACTTGTATTCTTTTTGAGTGGATAGATCCCAAAAAGACATACTTAATTGCTCTAAGATCAAGCTTACTCCAATGTTTTTTGTGATGTGAACATATGACAACAAAAAGATCTTCTGAGGAGGTTTTGAGAAAAAATAATTAGTGTGAGAAAATTTTGCAAGAAAGTTTATGGGACTTTTGAAATCAATCACACTTGAGGGTATTTTATTTATTTGATATGTGCAGGTTAGGATGACTTTAATTAGATATGTGCAGGTTAAGATGACTTCTCCCCAATTTCCTTTGGGAATTTTATTTTGGAAGAGAAGAGTCTTTGTTATTTCTAGTAGGTACCAATTTTTTCTTCTTGCCACCCTATTTTGGTATAGGAGTGCCATAACAAGAGGAATGGTTAATAATATCTTCATTTGACAAAATAAGATAATGTATGATTATAATAACATTGAGTATTATCAATCTTTCTTTTTGTAATGCTCACATCAAATTGATTTTTTATCATAATGATAAGGATTGGAAGAATATAGCTAATATCAAATTTTTCGTTGATAAGAAATACTCATATCATATGAGTGCAATTATCATTAAATATGTTAAACCTTTAGCTCCAAAAATGTTAAATTTTTTTTAAAAGTTTCCAAATATTAGAGTAAATTATCATGAAAGGAGTAGATGATCTAATTTCACTTTCAAGGAATGAAATTCTATTATGATGTTTGGCAATTTCCCAAGTCTTATAATGAAAATTTTCAATGTTAACATTTAGAAGAAGAGAATGAAATATACACTATAGGATTTTGAAGGAAAGATGACCTACTTTGTAAGGATAGTCCCAAATGATGTCTTTATCAAGAGTAGGCATGAAGGAGCATGATAATTGATTGTTATCTTCAAGTTGGTATAGCCCACCATTTTTTCTAGCTTGCTCAATCGTCTTCCTGTAATGAGGCACTGAAGGACACAACAATTAATAAAAGGAAAATTTACATACATACCACTTTATAACATCCTATTTACATATCTAACACCTAAAACTTTAATATTACATGCATACCACCCTATATTATTTTAATATCAAATATACCACTTATATTTCTTTCCTACCACTAATATATTTCATTTCTACCACTCATATTTGGTATAAAATGAACTATGGGTGGTATTTATGTAATATTAAAGTTTTAAGTGTTAAATATGTAAATAGAATAGTATTAAGTGGTATGTATGTAAAACTCCCTTAATAAAAATATGTCACCTTATAATTATGATCTTTGGTGAGTTTAGGGAATAGACGAAAATTTTATTATTATGTTACGAATATGTAGTACACTGTTGAGAGTGAATGCATGAGAACGAGGATTATTCTCTTGATATGCAATAGTGGTTGGGGAGCTATTAGCTACTTTTATTTTTCTATTATTGAGATACTGTTTGTAGGTTTGCAAAATATTGGTAACACTTGCCATGTGATTGTTCATTCCCGAATCTATGATATCAGCCCTAGGAGAATCACTTGAAGCATTAAAAATATAAGAGAGACATGAAGAAATTTCTTTTGATTTGAGCCATCCTGGTTCAATGAAATGAGCTTGCCCTTTTGATTGGCCTTCTTTATCTCAACCATCGTCTTGGGGATTTCTGTGGGATTTCCAGCATTTTTTTATATGCTTTTTTTTTTCTCACTGTGATTGCACATGTTAGTTTCGGGAAAAAGTCTTTAGTCCTTGAGAAGATTCAGTGTCAGCAAGTCTCGCACTTTGGGTTTTTGTGATTGTTTTGGTCTATGTTTCAAAGTTGGGAGTGTTGAACATTATCATAATTCTTCCTTCCATTGTTAGTATGAGTGTGAAGACCTCATTTACAGGTGGTAAGTTCTCTATATTTAAGATTTAAATTTGAATTTGATCGAATTCATTATTTGGTATGGTAAGAATTTGAAATACTTTTATCTTCTGCAAATTATTTGGAAACCATAGCATCATCACTATACTTTATCTAGAATTTTGGTATTATCTAGTTCTAGCCAATAGACTTTCAGTGCATTAAAATATACAACTACAGAGAGGTTACTAGACTTGGTTGTTTAGAGCTTTATTTTGATTTCATAGATGATATTTATGGTTCGTTGATTTCAGGCATCATGGTCGTTCATAATCATGATATTATAATGCAATCTACAAGATGATGAATTTTTCTCCTTCCTTTTACCAAGGCCTTCATTATTTTAGATTACTTTAGATAGCTTCTTGCATTCAAATGATACTAGGTTTGTAATCCATGTAATTCTCGTTTAGTCTGATTTTCACCATTCATGGTGGTTGACACTTTTGACGGAAAGTCTAAAAAAATAGATAATACGAGCAAAAAAAGAATGAATGAGAGGGGAAAAAATGGAAAGATGATCCTAACCTGTCTTTGTTACTATATAGAAAAAAAGAAGTTGCTAAAAAGCTCGGATTGTTTATACAGCACATGGAAATTTATACATAAATTAAGCCTATGACAATTAAGAAATTATATAATTCATATGGAGATAAATAATTGCATTGAATGACTGACGAACATACATAATAAAATCCAAATAGATAAATTCTATTTTAGCACCAAATACCTTTCTAAGTCAGCAATCTGTGAGAGCAGGCATTCTTTTCTTGTCTTCGCCACATGTAGGCATACATTAATGGACTAAATGGGTAATCAATCCCTTCATGATGGTTGAGCTGATTTTATTGATTCTTTTCTTAATTTTGCCAAGTTATCAATCAATGGGATTTTGTATTCTTAGCACATTATATTCAAATTACTCGAAAGATGTTTGATATGTTATAAAGTAAACACAAAAGAGTCATTTTTTTATGTTTTGGTAAAATTTAGTCCTAATTATTAGACAAATTTTACGCTGGTTATCGATTATCTAATGCAACTCTTTTCTTAGGGAATTTCTTATCATTAAACTCTTTTCCAGAGGAATTGTTGATTATTTTGGAATGGATAAAATCATCAGTTTGATTGAGAATAGATTTTGTTTGCCTTCACTAAAATGAGATTATCCTAAAATTAGTGGCCCAATTCTTAAGCTGCAAATTTGCTAAAATCACCAAGCAGAAGGCTTGACAATACATTGACTCATTTGTTTCTAAAAGACATTGGAAGGCCTCTTAATGAATTTTATTTTGAGATTACCTAAATGGCTCGTGATCACGATAGTTTTTTATGATTGTGGATTGGTTCTAAAAAATGGCCCATTTACTATCCAGTTCCAAAATAATAATGTTCTTATATTGCTAGTTTTTTTTAAATTGTATGTTTATATGACTTTCCTTTAACTATAATCTCAGATTGTGTTATGTTTGTTTCGTGCTTGTGGAAGACTTTATAAAAATTATTTGAGGCCAGATTAAAATTTTTATTTGCATTTCATCCTTAAACTAATAGACAAACTAAAGTAGTAAACCGAATATTATGAGCTTCACTTAGATGTATGGTAAGGAAAGTTTAAGAAATTGGGATTTGGATTTGCCTACCTTTGAATTTGCGTACAACATTACTAAACAATCAAGACTTCACTTTTTAAAACATTATGTAGTCAGATCCTCAGACGATTAATTGATGTAGTCAACGTCACATGCATTTTCTAATTCGACATTCTCATTTGCCCAAGATTTATCTAGCCTCTATGGCATTGTAGGAAAGCAAATCACTTCAAATAATAACAAATACGGTTATAGGGAAAACTGTAATAGGTTAACAAAATAATTTAATGAAGGTGACTATGTTTTGATTTGCATCCCCATGAGTGGTACCACATCTCTAAGTTTGAGAAGCTATATATAAGGGTTTGTTGTCCCTTCAAAATTTTTAAAAAAATTAGATCTTTTTGATATGCTAATTTAACATATTATTACTATTGAAGATATTATATCATATTAGAGATCTACCAAACATCTATTTATTTTGTCTGACCCTTTGATAGGAGATGTAGTTCCCCTTTTGCAGAATCTTTTATTTTCAGAAGTCGATTGTATCATTACTAAGGAAGCATCCATTAACTCAACCGCTGATCCTCATTTCCTAGTTCATTTGAAGAATGAGCCACCTGTTGATGACATGATTTACTCGCTCTGATTTGGTGACTTTAGCCCCATAATTGGTAGAAGATTATTTTTTTTTTAAATAGTATAAAATAGAGTTCAATTGAGCTCGAAGGTGTTGATGTAGCATATCATGTTGATCAATATAATCAATTAAAAGCTCAATTACAAGAGTAGATTTTAAAACCCCAGAAAAAAAAAGAAAAAGAAAAGAGCTAACTACAAGAACTCATTCAAGAGCCTAATAAAGAGCTCATAAATTAGAATATTTTTATTTTAGTTTATATTTTATTAATTTATATTTTTATATTTCACCTATAAACTTATATGACTAATCATAATACGATTTAAAATTGAAGTAATAACAGTAAGTCGTTAAATTTCTCTCTTGATTAATGGCCACCAAATCCTTTTTTTCTCTCTCTCTCTATTTTTTTTCGTCTAGATGTGTTTGTGTAAGAGTATTGTAATGCTTATATTTTTTTTTTTTGTTGAATGAAATACTTTAGCGGAGAAATACTCTTCATTTTTATTTGGTGCTTGGTGGCCTGAAGTTTTTCTAATATTTGGTGAGATTTTGATACTTATCTTATTTATTTCTATATTTTTACTTTCTACCTATTTAAACACCTACTTAAATCATCCTCATATTTTCTTTAATATCCTAAAAATTCTCCAAGATCAACTTCCCCTCACCCAAGCTCTCACAATTTGATGAGGACATCAGTCAGAGATTTCGACATGTGTATCGTTGACATAGTCGTTGGTCAAAGGCTAAGATTCAGAGCTTGTATTTTTTATGTATTTTTTGTTTTATGTTTCCCGTTTTACCCCTATGAGGAATTGAGTCTATGTTGTAGTCTGAGGGCAATTTAATCTTTTCTATTTTCTTTCATTTGGGCCTATTTATAGGAGGCCTCTTGCATTGTACTAGTTAATGATTATTGATATGAAAATTTCAGCTTTTATTTTTGGATCTCTTTGTGAGTTCAAGAGATAGTGGTGAAGCCTAGGAGAGGCTCAATCGAAGTACCCAACAACCCCTGCGGGTGAGCTCTTGGTTTTCCTCTATCTTTTCTTCTTCTCCCCCATTTTCCACCACCCGAGCTCCCCTCCCTCCTCCCTATCCGACAGCACATCACCACCTCCCCGCCTTACGTCAACACCACCACCAAACCCCACCTCCACCTGCCGGCCTAAGGCTTCTCCCCCTCCACCCGATCCAATTTTCCCTTTTTCCCACCATGCCGCCAGCCAACTCCACACTCCCCATCATTGTGATGATTTCTCTCACCTTAAGTGCTTTCCTAAATTAAACCAAAAAAGAGGGAAATGATTCTAATTATTTGAAATTCAAATTTTAAATACTTTCCTTATTTGGAATTCCAAATTAGGAAAGCGAATAAATCTAAATCCAATTTGAATTTCCATTAGATTGGATATGATAATTCCTTTCCTAATTTACATAACTTGTTTTGGAAGCTCTTGAATCCCTCCCCACAATCCCTCCCTCTCTCTTATTACTGCCAGCCCCATGCTTGGGCTCCACATAGATTTCCCTCTCAAGCCCAACTCCAATTTGAATTTGAAATCAAATTCACTTTCTTTCCCTCCAAATTCACTTAATCTGAAATTAATTTCAGTCTCTATTAATTCTTCCTAACCCTAACCTAGTCCTAGCCGCCCCCTTCTCCACCTCCTCCAACCCGAGCCCACCCACCTCTCTCCTCTTCCTCTTGGCCACCCCTCCCAAGTGGCGGCTCTCCCACCACAACACCCCAAGCTAGGGGTGTAAGTGAGCCGAGCCGGCTCGAACTCGACTCGTTAACGAGCTCGAGCTCGAGCTCAAACTCGAGCTTGTTTATTAAACGAGCTCGAGTTCGAGCTGGTTCAAGCTTGGCTCGTGAGCTCGCGAGCCGGCTCGAAATTATTTAATTAATTAGATTAATTAGCTAACATATTTTTAGTTAAAAAAAAATAAATCTGCTCAGAGGAGTTTGGGCATAGTTTAAAAAAAAGGATGGCTATTCAATAAAAATATACCTATTTCGGCCTATATGACAGGACTTCTGATATGATAGTACAACCTAACCTCATCTTCATTAATATAGGAGAGAAGTTTTAAGAAAGTATGAATAAAAAACTATTAATTACTTTTCCCAAAAAAAATGTTGCAAGTTCATGCTAAAAACAAATCCTAGTGTTTCTACTTTTTGAAATACAAAAGGACAAGAGGCAAAATGAAAAATTAGGCGGGAAAAAATGAGAAAAATGCAAAATCTAATCATAATCAAGTAGTTTGCGAGCCGGCTCGAGCTTGTTAATAGTGTGACGAGCTCGAGTTCGAGCTCGTCTTTTGAGCTCGACCCGAGCTCGAGCTCACTTTCCGACTAACGAGCCGAGCTCGATAGTGCCAAAACTCGACTCGACTCGTTTACACCCCTACCCCAAGCCCTTCCATGATCATTTATGACCCATCCGGAAGTTGATCACAAGCTTATGCTTAATTCTCAATGGGAGATTGACGTCATCCGATCACCATTCTTTGACCCCTGTATTTGGAGCCTAAGGCACCATCAAGGAATACGTGGATCGTATCCTCCCCCATTTAGCAGAAGTCATCGACGAACAAAAATCTTTTGAAGAGTGGAAGATCACCGGACGACTACCCGTTCCTCCAACTCTGGATCCTTCCCCGGCGACTAGCCACCTTGGCCTCACGTGTCTACTAGTGGCATCCCTAAGCTTGCTTGCAACCTTCTTCCGCTAAGCCGATCATTATCAAGAGTGTAAGTGAGGGATCCCAAGGTGAATGATCTTAATTTTAAACTGTGGATTTTGTTACATGCCATTTGCCCTACTCATTTATTTGATGATGTAATTTTGCAAGTTTCCTATTAATCTCTATTGTAATAACTTGTCATTACTTGGGCCTTCCGTGGAATTTCCTAAGATCTAACTTGAATACGCATCCGTTTATGTTTAGCCGAGCAAATTTCACATTTTATTAATTTCGTATAAGCAATTCTTGTTTCATCTTCATTGTTTTACATCACAATTACTTCACACACCCTCATATAACTCGGTCAAATCAGGGAATACTAAGGCTTAGTTTTATTCCCTACTCCTTGACAGCCACTTAAATTCTAGCATACCTAACCACCATCTACTCCAAGTTATAAGTACTTATTTTAAGCTAACCATAACATAGTTATTTTCAGCCATTAAACCCCTCCTAAAACCTTTGTTCCAAAGAAATCTTTCAAATCAACTCAACCTAGCGCATTTTGGATCAGTCTTGGTATTCCTATCACTATTTTCCTCCAAACCCTTCACTATTCCACTGTAAACTCTAGAACACTTCTTTAAACATTAAACTTAAAATCCATGCGCTTTTTAGCCATTAATATCACTAATGTACTCATCATTATCAATTACTCCACTAAAATGAGGTGGTATAATTGCCTCTACACTGTATCCTCTAAGGGCATTTGAAGTAGAAAATGCTAATATAGCCTTTTCATAGTGTTGAATTGGTGCTGCTTAGTCTCAAAATTCTTTTATACAATCAGCGTGGTCTGTTATTGCCATGCACAATTGCTTTAGCACGCTAATCCAATCAAATACTACATACCCTTCCACCAACCCTTCAGAGCTCCAAACTCCTCTAATTAAGATTCTTCTACTGCGATGCTTACATTGCGCAACTTCATAAGCTCCATAACTCCGCTACAACATTGCACATTCACTCCCCATTACATTCCTTGCGCTGCTGCCATGCACTACTTCCCACGCTTCTTCCTTACCCCCATAGCAATATACACCATACCTTCCTATGGGGGAAGTCATATTATCGGTTGCTGACTACACAAAAGGGTTGCAACTTCTGTTGCACTACAAATTACAGATGAGAGGTGGAGAAGCCATGGAATTGTCAAAGAATTGAAGAAATTATATCTGGGAGGTGGACGCTTGTTATCCAATTCTGAGGAGGAAGACTCTCATTGTTGCTTATGGGATCTTGCAATGATGATAATAGTAAGGTTGGAAGTCAATCATTTCTTAAGCAATAAAATTCAAGAACAAGCTATAAAAATGTGATAGATGAGCAGTTGTGAAGATCTTTGAATCCATCCATGCAAACAAAGGCAAACTATACCTAAGGTTAGTTTAGGGTGGTTGAAAAGAGTAGTTAGTTGGGGTGGCTTGAACTGTTTGTAGTTGTTGCTGAATTGTTGCGAGAAAAGAATTTTTTTTTTTTTAAAAGCAGCTAGTAAGAAGTAGTTAAACAGTAATGCAGAGTTGTGATAATGCCCCCAAACTTACAATTTCTTTCATTGATGTGTTCCATATGATAGAAGTGATGAAATATAGTACCTTACAGGAATGATGTAAAAGACTTGATAAGGGTGCTCAAAGAAATAAGAGGAATGAACTGATTTAATGCGGGTCTGCAAGGCGAAATGCATGATATAAGCATAGTTTAATATTGGGTTCAAGTAATGTAAGGGTAATATGCAAATAACCGAAGTCATTTGTTGTTGCTAGTAACTAACATAGAAATATTACCTATTATTATGTTTTTATTTAGTGCATTCCAGCATTAAACATCAGTAAAAGAGTTTCCGTAATCATCATCAAGCCCATCTTACTAACAATTAAACCGCCCACTGATCAATCTGCTTTAATCCATTATCAAACGTCATAAAAGCTACAAAAGCATGCTTTCAATCTTTGCATACTTCAATCATTTGAGATAATTGAGCAAGCAAGGCAAGGTAGACAATGTGAAATCCTTTACGAAACTAAATTTTTAAACATTGACGCAACTTTTGATGTAATTGTTAGAATTTTACTAAGAAACACCACAGTCAAGCGTGCTCATCCCGAAGAAATCCTGAGATAGATGATCTCCCGGGAAGTCACACCAACAATACAAAACCGTGAGGTTCTTAGATCAAAGTGGACAATATCTCGATAGTTAAGAGTTTGAACTGAACGCAAATATTGGTTTTGGTTAAATAAATGAGAAATCTTCTAACAAAACACTAAACTTTAAAGCATGGAATGCAATCTTCACTTGCAATTATTATTGAAATGTTTGCTATACTATCACTCTTTGAATTCCATTAAAGTTTATTTGCCATGCATATTTAAGTTGCACACAATTTCATTATGTTGTTTTCATTGTTAGGAAGAATCTTTTAGCTTAATGTTATTTATTTATAAGAGTTGAATCATCACGTGATAGATGCTTTAGTTACAATGGTACTTCCCAACGTTCCTTCAACTTCAGTATTTCTTTTGTATACTGTTATGATCAATAATAATAACACGTTAAAAATGCAGGCTTCGCATTAGAGTTCTTGGAAAAAAAAATGGTGGAATTGAATGAACAGCCGGTTAATGCAGATGAATAAACTGGGCTTCTTTGTCTGGACTCTTTGAACTTCTACTTCTAACATTCATGCTTATTATGCCTTAGTGTTCATCTGTAGCATCATAAAAATATCCTTTATAATTGGGATAAATCCAATGATGATAATGATGATCTCAAGTTTGGTTTCTATATTTTGTTTTTGATTTTATGATGGATGATACGACTATACAATAACAACAACTTCAAGCTTTTGTCCCATTACGTGGGGCCGGTTACAAGAATCATTTTTCTCCATTGTATAGTGTTAAAAATCAATTTCTCGTTTAAATCTAATAAAGAAAGATCATTTCTAATATTTTCTAACCAAGTCATTTTTAGGTCTATATCTACCTTTCTTAACACAAGTCAAATATAATACCTCTAAAGTCTTAACCGGGCCATTAGAAGGTTGTCATTTTATGTGATCAAACCATCTAAGACGACTCTCTCTAATCTTATCTTCCACCAGAGTTACAACTTATAATGATTTTTGCAGTGATTTATCCTATCACCTGATCTCATTTAATTGTTTTTAGGGGGTGTAAAAGAGTTGAGTCGAACTCGAGTAACCACTAGCTTGTGTTTGATGAATTAATCAAGTTAAAGCTTGAGCTTGTGCTTTATTTTATGAGTTTGTGTTGACTTATTTATTTTGAAAGAGAAAAAATGATTATGATTCGTGCAAATTTCATAATAAAAGAGTAAAAAAAAAAAAGAGAGAAATTAGAATAAAGATAATAAATAATCACTTAATATAAGAAAGCGAGATAATTTTTAAATATTTTTAATTAGTTTATATTTAAAATTCTTAATACAAATTTATCTAAAGTATATTTTATATTTATATTTTTTAAATGAGTTGTCTCGCGAGTTAGCGAGCTCATTGACTTTACACACTTTAATGTTGGCTCAAGCATGACTTGTTAGCTCATTGAGTTCAGTTTGCGAGCTATTCATTGAGTCGAGCATGAGTGGGCTCAAGATTCGATTTGACTCACTCATACTCTTATCCGTTTTATTATTTATTATGGTGGTAATCTCAACAATTTTATTTGTAGCACCATAATTGCTTTAACAAAAATTGTTATTTTGTATTCACTCCTATTAGTTATAATTGTACACTTTTGCCCCCAAACCTCCCAAAAGAAAAAAATAAATCATACCCCTTTTTATCTATATAGGTGGTTCAATGTCCCTTTCAAATAAAGGAGCATTGAATTCTCACACACTTTATTAGGTTGCTATAACAAAATGGACTCTCTTTTGATTGATTATGTGAATTTCTTTGGAAGTGTAGCAAAATAAATATTTTATAGATATTAAGTGACAGTATGTGACCTAAATGACCTCTGTTAATCTAATTTCATCAGGATCCTATGATGGCAACGTGTTATTAATTATATTCGGAGATTCCACCACCTCACAATTACGAGAAATTATTCTGTGCGGAGATCGGACGGTACGAATTGTTCGGATTTGCTGTCATTTTACTCTCATTTCGCCGTGCTTTTGCAAATACTCAATAAAAGCGCAACAAATATGCAATTATGAATGCACTTTAGCTGAGTATTTTCTGCGTTTTTACAAAAGCATAGTAAAAATACAGCTAAAGTGCAACAAATATCTTACTAATTGAAGATTAAAAACATCATTAATGATATAAACAACCATGTACACAACAAGAGTAATTTCATTTGAAAGGAATTTTTAATCATATTTTTAAAGAAAATAAATATCCTGAATATTTCTTCAATTTTATCGATTATGAGTTATATAAATAAGCAAATAAATAAATAAATATTTAAAATGATTTAAAATCCATATATTTGTAGATGGTTTAAATAATGATTCTTTTGATGGCCGTATGTTTATTAATTCCGTATTTGCAAGGGCAGATCTGGGAATGGGACCACTTTGGTGTACTTGGATGCTTTGCCCATTTTGGTTTCATTAATAACTGAGGAGACCGGGTCCCCAAAAATGCTAAATTCAAGGATCTTGTACAATTCAATTATCTCATTGTCATCTCGTAAAATTTTAGAAAAATGCTATATTTCTCAATAATAGTTTCTAGATATATATTTGTACTAAGAGAGATAAAAGAGAAAATAATTTAAAATCTCATATTGATATTTCAACAAAAAAATGTCTAGATTTAGCACAAATTTTGATGGAAATATGAGATTGCGGCTTTGGAAATTAAATCTGGGACCATTTAAATTTCGATTTCATCAAACTTATAGTCGAATTGAACATTTCAAGGAGAACCCAACGACATCAAATTTGATTCAATCCGAGATGAAATCAAAGGTTCAAAGCATTAATTGGATAACCAAATAATCGTCGAATATGACATGTTTATTGTCGAATACAACGGTTCGATGAGAAGAATCCAATGAGTCCAAGATTATTGAATTCTTATGTAACTAAGACATTCAAATGCTTAATAAATGATCCACGATCAAAGGGATCAATATCAATCGTCCATTCAAATCACTCCCATCTTGACTTTGATCCTCTGCATTTTTACAAGTCATGTCACTCTTAAAAAATCATAAAAATGCCCCCATTCTTTACTTGGAGGGAGGAGAGAGGCGGAAGAGAAGGGAAGAATTTGGGAGCTTCTTCTCGACCACCAAGCACCGCCAGAGTTTTTCCCTGCCATTGTCGGACTTCCGCATGTTCATCAACTACCAGTGCACTTCATCTCGTTCGTTGATCACTATCGGTGTTCTTCCTGACTATCGTCAGACCTTCGCCCGTTCGTCGATCACTAACGTACTTCCACTCGTTTGTCGACAACCGCAAGAGTATCTCTCGACCTCCGTTGCCCACAGACTACAGTCTTTCCGACCACCGTCGCTTGACTATGATCTTTTTGGCCTCCTTTGCCCAACGACGGTCCTCCTGCCCTCTGTCACCCACTGATTATGGTCCTTTCAACCACCATCGCCAACTACGATCCTTTTGACATTCTTCTTCCGCCGACTACGACCATTCTGACCACTATAGCCCGCCGACTATGGTCCTTCCAACCACCGTCGCCCAACTACGGTTCTCCCGACCTCTGCCACCCGCCGACTATGGTCTTTCCAAAAATCATCGTCAACTACGGTCCTTCTGACCTCTGTCTTCTGCTGACAACGATCTTTCTGACCACCGTTGCCCGCGACTACAATCCTTCTAACCATCGTCGCTCAATTATGGTCATCCCGACCATCGTCGCCCGCCGACTACAGTCTTTCCAACCACCGCCGCCTGACTACAATCTTTTCGATCTCCGTCATTCGACTATGTTCCTTCCTACCACCGTCATCCGACTATGTTCATTCTGATACATCACTCGCTGACTATGGTCATGCCGCCTAAACAAATATATCAACATTTATTCTTCCAACACCCACCATAGAATGCACTCTATATGATGTATATTTGCTACATCAAGTCAAGACCATCCTTTTAAGGAAGGGCCTCATTTCTAATCGATTACAAACACTAGTTGACACTACAGGAAAATCACCCATTTCGAACGACCTTTTCTAGCAGAAATTGAACTTTTTCCTGCGGTTTTGTAGTTTTTCGGCGGTTAATTTACCGCCGGTAAAAACGGCGCAGGAAAATAAATTCCGACGGTTTTTACCGGCGGCAAATTATTCTGGCTGCTTTCCGGTGATCATAAATCGCCGGTAAAATTAAAAAATAATAATAATAAAATATCACCGCCACTGCAACCCCACACCCGAGCTGCCGGCGACCGCTCCCGCGGGATACCGGCGAAGCGCCCCCGACTCCCGCTTTCGTGCTGCGCCGGCGACCGCTCCAGCGCGAGTGTGTGCCCGCGCTTGCATGCCTTGAGGATCGAACTGGGGTCAGTTGGGAAGAATCTCGGGCTACCGACCGAATTGCTAATTGTCTAAATGTGTTTATAGTGTCAATATTTTTTATTTAAACTATATTCTCACCGTAAATAAATAAATTTTTAATTATTAAAAAAAGAAACTAATTAATTTAAAATAAAAAATAATAATTAATATAAAATAAAAATTAACTACCTAATTAATTTAAAAATGAATATTAATTAAATAGTTAATATAACTTTTATTAATTATTTGTTAAATCATTTAAATAGTTTAAAATTTATTTTTTTTTAATTTTTTAAAAAGCCGTCGGAAAAGTGAAAAGCCGCCGGAAAATTCCATGGGAAAACCACCGCCGAAAAGTGCCGAAAAGCTGCGGAAAAGTGGTAATTGTCGAAAGCCGCCGGACATTATCCGCGGTAATAGTTGATTTTCGTGTAGTGTGATTCATTCAAACTTGGGCTAGACCCTGGTGATTTTTCTCCTTATCAGGGGATTTCACATAAAAGTATGGCGTTCCCTTTAGAAACGCTATAAACCATACTTCTATTATTGTTTTTGTGTGCTAGATCTTCGTTCAAAGCAAGATGCTATTCTATATCACTTCTACAACGTCACGAATATTCCTGGACGCGACACAGATTAATTAGATTTTATAATATTTATATTTCCCGCTGTTTAACTTAATATGTTAATATATTTATGAATTTTATTATAAATTAATTGTAAAATTTACTCTTATTGCGTGTTGAAAAATTCATCCTGAATAGGAGAAATAAATTTTATGTACAAATGAGTCAAAAAAAAAAAAAAAAAGAAAGATTTGAAAGATTGGCACAAGTATCATGATTGTCTTTATGTGAGAAAAGGAGAAAAATTATTAGTTTGTTTCATAATAAGTTGAAAAAATTTCGGAAAAGAGGAAACAAAGTGTTATGAAAAGACTAACTCGATAAAGAATAAAGTATGGGAGAGAATGTTCATACCAATTTGAATGCTATTAGAATAATTTAAACCACAACTTAATATATTTTTAGTATATATATATTTTTATGGGGCGTTTTCGTTCTCTCTCTTTCTTTCTATTTTTGAGAGATCAATTATACGATAGAATATTATTAAATAGACGATTAAAAGAAGAGACATTCGTAAAGAGAAAGACGAAAACTATTCTTCTCTAATAAAAATTCATGACTTATAACTCCTTAAATGATGCGACAAAATACAATGAAGGTTAAAATGACCATTTTATGAAAGAAACTGTGATAGGAGTGTCATGCTTCTCCTTAGAGCTCAGCATTTTCTCACAACCATATTATTTTCTCTTCCTTATCTTGACCTTCTCTTGGGGCCTAAATATTTTAGGACCATTACTTTCTTTAGAGATTAAAACATGAGATATTCATTAAATTTTATAGAAGCATAGCACATTTATAAATTTCTAAATAGAATATTGTGAGTAATTTAACTAGAAACAATGACACTTCATTACATAATTTATGTTGATCCTATTGCTCATTTTATATTTGTTAGCATCTAAGTGTCTTAATGATATTAAAATTGATCAAATAAGATTCTGTAATAAATCTCATCAAGAAACTCATATCAATTATAAACATATAAAATTTAGAGAACTATTGATCCTACAAATGGTATTGTAAAAATTTCAATGATATGTCAGAATGTGATTTTGGTTTTAAACACTGATGAATTTTTTCTTAGTATTATTAAGATTATCACATTGAGAGTCTTGTCTTTACTAAAATTTAACAAAAATCATTTAAATATCCTTGAATTAGTCAAAGAAAAAAATATATCATGGTGCTCTAACCCCTAATAAATCTCATCAAGAAGCTCATATCAATTATAAACATATAAAATTTAGAGAACTATTGATCCTACAAATGGTCTTATAAAAAATTCAATGATATGTCAGAATGTGATTTTGGTTTTAGACACAGATGAATTTTTTCTTGGTATTATTAAGATTATCACATTGAGAGTCTTGTCTTTATTATAATTTAACAAAAATCATTAGAGTATCATTGAATTAGTCAAAGAAAAAAATATATCATGCTACTCTAACCAAGGGCGGATCTCCCCCCTAAAAAAAAATTATTATATAATTCTTTTGATAATTTATCTCCCTCAAAATATTTTTTAGTCTTTATTACAAAGATTTTTAGGCAATTGCCTCCCCCTAAAAGTTTTAAAATACTATGCTCTTTAGGCATTTGCCCCAACATAATTAAAGATATTATATAGAGGTGTTACTGTTAGGGAATGATGAACAAAAAAAAGTAAAGAGAATCCAAAAATATCCTTACAAGTTGAACCCCATCGGGGGCGCTGGCCCCTTGGACCCACAACATATATGTGATGCGTACAAAGATCAAAGATATGAACAGATAGAGGTCAAGCCAAATTCTACATGTTTACTTACATTTTTGCGCTCACCCGCCCCTGGCTATGACCAAAAAACTCATTTCGAAGAGTAGGCTCAAGCATTGATTAAACATATTCAACTTTTATAAATGATATCAATCTTGTCGATACACAACACGAAAAAATAAAAGAAGTAAAGAAAATCTTTATTTCTGTTCAATTTTTGAAATTTTATTCCCTTTCGGTTCTCCAATCTCCCCATTCATTTTTTTTTTTTTTTGGGACATCCCCATTCATTCGCAAGTGAAATGTTCAGGTGAGCTTAGCTCAAAAGTTTCTGACACATTTGATCAGCAATATTTTGCTCAATATTATTCACCATTAAAACTATATTAATATCATTATAAGATAATTTTGAGTAAAATTTAAAAATATGAATCAAATGCATAAAATTTTTCTTTTTTTTCCCTTTGAGCTACAGTCACCTTAGAAATATCTCATTTTCCAGGATTGGAGTTTGAGCGTTGAGGAGGAAGACTCTGGTATTCAGCATTCTGCGAAAAACTCTGTGGCTCCAAACCTCCAATTCGGAAATGGATTTTTCCACAGCCTCCATTTTCTCCATCGCCTTCTCCCTCCACCTTTCCCCTTCCTCCTCCACCCTCTTCTTGAACGCCGCCGATCTCCACAACATGGTACCCACCACGCACTTCGGCGACAAACCCGCCGCCGACAACCCCGCCACCGCAGCCGAGGCTAACATAGCTATTCCGGCGAACACTGCCGCTGAAGCCGCCGCAGTCGCCACCGTCACCTGTGGCTTTAATTTGAGCTTTAAGGGTTTAACTAAAAAAAAAAAAGCGGAGCCTTGTTAAAAATTTGAATTTTGTTTTACAAGAACTGCAACATTCTTCGAAGAAATTCTTTTAGGGAGTGAGGTTTTTGAACCTGGTATTTTTTGTCTCTTTACCGTTTTGGTCATTTAAGAACGGGTGGTTTAGTGATTAGTGAAAGCTAGAAGCAACAGAACATCAGCTGAATCCTACAAGAACTGTACGGTGTCTTTTCAAACTTATTTTCCTTTATTTTATAGATTTTTTTTAGAGGAGTAAATACTGTTCATAGGCCAGTTAAAACCTCACACCAATTTATCCGAGCCGACGGTTGATATTGTCGTCTAGGGGATTCGAACCAGACACCTGAACTTTGCCCAGTCAGTTCTCCACTACATGGACTAAGAGCATCTCCATTAGAAAAACTCATTTTTCACTTCAAAATGTCGTGAAACTAAAAAATGTCGGGATTCATCTCCAATGGAACTCCATTTTTCCCCTTTTTGCAAGTAACAATTGTTTCTTCTTTAGCGCGGCAAGTTCGGTAGAGATATAAAAATGTCGGAAATGAACAGTGCAACGTCAATATTGACATCCCACTGTCACCAGCAGCCAAATAGCAGAAGTTATATCGTTCGGCTGGAGCTGGCAAGGAACGTCATTCAAGCATTTGAAATTCGGTTGGAGATGTCCTAAGCAGAAGTGGGTTTTATATATTTTGTCTAAGGCGTTTATTATATAAAATAAGTTTTCAAATCATTCGATTTAAATTAAAATTAATCTTATATATAATATAAAGAATTGAAGCAATTTGAATGTTTTGTATCAAAATATACTGATATTTTTTTTCAATTGTATCTCTTTATAAATGTTATATATTACTACCTCCTATATATTTCCAAGAATCACCTCATGGGCAACGCCGGCCAATTCCGCATTTGCCGACGACAGAGCTATCCCAGACCGCCCAATGCTCCTTGCATCGGCAGCCAACCTGAGCAACTGCTTCTCAGTCTTCTTCTGTTCGCGGGAGGCGGAGGCTAGGGCGGCATCGTCGCGGCGACGCACGGCGGCGTGGGCGGCGGAGAGGTGATCATGTAAGGCGATGATAGCAGATCGGAAGCAGCCGTGGGCGTCGGCGAAGCGGAGGGAATCTTCGAGGAGGCGGTCGGCCCAGATGGAACGGCGTAGGCGGAGGAGGGTTTGGGATTGTGGATGGTTTAAGAGATCGGAGAAGGAGGAGTGGAGGTGGTCGATGCGGGAGAGGCCGTCGGCGATCCAGGATGAGGAGTTAGGGTTTTGTTGCCAGGATCGGAGGGATTGGATGTCGGTGTCGATTTGGGCGACGAGGGGGTGGAGACGGGGAGGAAGGGTGAGGGATCGGTGGTGGAAGGCGGAGCGAGATTTGGCGGCGGTGGGGAGGGGGAAGGAGAGGGAGCGGGCGAAGCGAATGGACATTTTCTTCTGGATTTGGGGCATTGGGGAGGAAGCGATGGGGAGGGAGATGGTGAGAAACTTTAGGGTTTGTAGGGGAATAGAAGGTTGGAGAAAGGTCTTTCTGCGCGCACGAAGATGGCGTGGTGCGCGGCAGAGAGGAGTTTAATGGGAGGGAAAGGACGTTTGGAAGATATATAAAAATATTCTTTTTACTAAAAGCTAGTTTGGATGTACAACACTTTTTTAAAAGTTTGTTGAGAAACGGTTGTTATTTAAATTAAAAAAAAAATAAAAATAAAAAAATGTTTTTTTTAAAATAAATTGGCAGTTGTTTGATACTTTGATCAATGATTACATTATTTTTGACATATTTATACAAATAATAAAATAAATATAATTATTTAATTGTGTTATGAACTTTAGTTTTTTTAATCATAAAAGACTAAATTATTCTTATATCAATATTAAGTACATGATATTTATTTTTAAAATTCATAAAGATAAATTAACAAATATATTTTTTTTAAAGTATCATTTAAAATATCATTAGTATTTATATTGTGTCATACATAATTTATTAGTGGAAACAACTTTATTATGATTGTGTCATCGGAGGTAAAAAAAGAAGGCAGCAGAAACTTGGATATTACAATAGTTACACAACCTTTTTTCGTGCATGACATCCGATCAACTAATCCTTGAGCAAGTTTGTTACTCAACCGCTTGCTAGATGTCACACTTCGCACCTTAGCAGTGAAACCTTGGAATCCTTTCAACTAAGTGTGTCCCCGTAGTTTTTCACTTTTTCAGAGTTTCCACGTAAAAATTCTGGTGTTATATTTTTCTTCTGTTTGTGTGATGGATATCTGTACAATGCTAAGACAAATTTTTTTTGAACTCTATTGCCGCGTATATTCTAGTCCGCAACAAATATGATGAAATATTAACATATATATGATTTTATATGCTTCCACTGGATATATAGATTTATATTAATGACTTATAAAAGCTCTAGTTAATCATTAAAAAGATAAATAGATAATTCTTTCAAATTTGATTTTAGGGCATGAGTCATGACCCATCATTTGTAATTAACAACAAACATTAGTGAATTCATTCAAAGTAGGTAATATCATGTATTTTTTTTTTCTCCTTTTTCAAGGGTTTTCACGTAAAAATCATGGACAATACTACTGAAATTAATTCAATAATAAGAATTTAAATTTGAAAACATTATTTTTTTCATAATTGAAAAATTTTAGAGTATAATAGAAAAAAATAAATTATTGATCATTATTTATTATGATGATAGTAAATGATATTAAATGTGAGTTATTTTGGCAAGCAATATCAAATGTTGATTAATTATATAAGAAAAGTTAGTGAATATTAATTGATTGTGGATGTTGGTGATGTTGGCTAGCAGAATGTTGGATGGGCTTAGAGGCATTGAAAATGGACATCAGAATTGGACGTTTATGTATTAGAGATGCTAGAAGACATTGATTGATGTTCGTCGAACATTATGGGACTAAAGACGTTAACAATGGTATATATTGAGTGTTAAGAGTTGGATGTTGGCCAATTATAAATATTTGACCATGTTTGCCATCATATGTGAGGTGATATTGGTTAAGGGATGTATGGTATGTATTGTCGATGAGTTAGTCAAAGGATCATCGTCGATGAAAGTCGAGAGTTGGACACTAGTGAACGTTAATTAACTATGAACATCATATGATGTTCGCAAACAAGTATTCTTTGTTGTTGAAGGATAATGGTTGGGCTACACATGATAAAGAATATTGAAAATTAGATGACAATAGATTAGTCAGCTTGGTTGTTATCTTGATATGAGGGAAAGTGAACATGCAAGAATATATGTCGTGGCCATCATTAATTAGTAGGTGTTGCATGTTGTTTGTTGTTACATATTGGCCAATGAATAATGTTAGGTTACTATAGATGAAATACATCAATGTCAGACAATTATTTGTATTAGGGGATTCACAACAAGAGATGCTAATGGCAGTGAACAATTGGCATTGCATGATAATTAACGACACTAGTTGTCAATGTCAATCAACGATTGACATAGTGTTGACTGACAACATGCAATGGTGTCGGTCAGTAAGGGTGCGCTTTAGTTGGCCTAAATCATAAAGTCAAATGAAATTGAGCATATTTTGTTGGTTTAATTCGGTTTATGAAGATGGTTTGATTATTACTCTAAATTTTGATTCTACTTATAATTTGAATCGGCCCAATTGGTTTAACAAACTCATCAACCAATCCACCCAAATTGACTAAATGCAAAACCCTTAATTAAGAGTTCAAAATTCGTTAAAAACAAAACCGAACAAAATAAAATAGAATGATATTATTTTTCTTATCAATAATCACCTACTAATTATCTTATTAGTGGATAAAATGCACTACTAAAATCTTGCAACTAGCTAGGGGTCTGCACAATTCATTTTGATTCAACACCAAATTATGCATATTTTCAATTGAAATGAATAAGTCCAACTATTAAAATATCAAACCAAAACAAATAGAACAAATGTTTATAATTTTGCAATCAATTTTGATAAGAAAATTATTCTCATATGATTATTCCTCTTCATAAATCAGTATAATAAGGATGATGGTTGTAAATAATTTTCTTAAAAGCTACTAAAAATTATTCTTGTTGCATCCTGGAAAATTCGCAGCGGTAGAGAAATATAAAAATTAATGCCTTAGCTTTGTACGAAGATCCAGAACACAAGAAGATGAAGAGATGAGGGTGTAGAGTTCATAAGAGACACCAGAGTTTTTACGTGGAAACCCCTAAAAAAGGGGGAAAAACCACGGGGCCTGGCCCAATTTGAATGAATCCACTAGCACTTGCAATTGATTACAAATGAGGCCCATCCTTAGGAGGAAGGTCTTGGCTCGAAGTAAAAAATATACATCATATAAAATGCATTGCGTGGTGGAAGTTGGAAGAATCAATGTTTGATATGTTTATTTGAGGTGGCAAAACCATAGTCGACGAGCGATGTAGATCGGAAGA
>NW_021318726.1:2208827-2239892 GCF_001605985.2 Dendrobium catenatum
TATATAGCTACGATGTTTTTTAAGATTTGGTTATGAAAAAATTTATCCTCACAATAATTTTTTTGAAAAGAAAGAAAAATGAAGGTAGTCAAATAAAAGTAGGCGTGTCAAAACGGGTTTACAAGTTGGTTTTGGGTTTGACTTGAAATTGACTCAACACGAATCTAGTCAACTTGAGCCTGACCCACTTAGTGAACGGGCCAAAACAAATTTTTTTTTGAACCTTGCCCACTAACAACCAAAATGACTCGAACCCAACACATTAAGAATATTTTGATTTAAAAATATTTATAAGTTATTAATTATAAAGCTTTAGATATTTGATAAAAAAAGAAAGAAGAGTATACCTGCAGGTGAAAAAAAAAATTTAAAAATCTATAAATTAAATGGATCATCTCAGGTTAAAAGTGCGTTTGCATGTCAACCAGAATTCAACCCGTTTAATAAACGGGGCGAAAAACTCAACTCAAACTCGACCCATTTATTAAACGAGTCAACCAAGACCTGAAATTTTCGGATTAGGTTTGAGTTAGATCATTTTTTTATACCTCTAAATAGGAGTGATTATTATGTGTGGAGTTCAACCGCAGAGAACCGTTCATTTTTGTGGCTGTGAATAGTAAAAGCGCAGTTATTGTTACTGTTCACAGTTTCAAAATCGAATTGTACTCTGCGTCTGAACTCTGCATATAATAATCTCTCTTTCAATAGAAGGTTACACCAGTATTCTATAAAAAAAAAATAATGAAAAAAATTGTCCCAAATACACCCTATAGTCTAAGGCAGTCATTAATATAAGTTGCAATCATATTAAATTAGTTATGACAGTAAAAATGATCTGCTCATTCTTAGATCTCAACAATTAAGCCCATCAAAAGCTCCTCATTTGGGATGTGCGGGGCAGCTTCGTGGTTGAGCGCAGTTGTTGCCTCCCCACCGGCTCGAGTTCGATTCCCCAAACCGGCTCCCCAAAAAAGCTCCTCATTCAGAATGAACTCGCTACGTACAGTCTGTTAGTGAAAATTCTTCCTACATGATCTTATCCTCAACTGGAACTTCATCACAGGTTTCTCATAAGCCTAGATATATAGCTATCAATCAATAATATTTCAATATATTTATAGTAGCAAGTATTGTTAGCTAGACTTGTTATGAAATATTTCTTCTGTAATTCAAATAAGATTGGCTCAGATCACATCAATGTACACTTTCTGACGTAAATCTAATAAAAACTTTGGAATTTCTCTTTGATTTTCACTTTCTTTCTATCCTTGTTAATCTCCTGTCGCGTTCCAGGAATCAGGTATCAACACGAAAAGATACTGACGTTGGTACTCCTATTTTGCTGATGCCATGCGCGCAATGGAGCCTTAAAATCGATTTTCAGAACGCGGAAGTTCAAAAGGCCTTGCGTCAATCCGAGGAACAGTTCACAATTATCCATAAACGGATAAAGCCATGCAGCAAATCTAATCGTTCTGGTTATAATTCGATAAATTGGGTGCTTATCTAATTGAGAATCGTTCTAAGCTATGCTACAGGAAGATGTTTTTGGCGATACTAATGTGAATTCTGGTTTTAACTCAAAGGCCTTTGTTTGGATTTTCTCTTCTTCATATATATTTTTTTTGGGACATTTAGATCAATTAAGATAAATTCATACACACATCACATATATAAGACTTGAACTCCCGACCTCTTAATTGGTAGTCAATACTCTTAATCAACAGATCAAGATGAGCAGTTCTCCCTAGTTCAAGTGAATTTGTGTTGCCTCTATCATTCAGGTAAGACTATAAGATCATTCGTAAACCTTTATGAAGGATTTTGGTTTTGAGTTCAGCATTGCAGCTTATCCAACCGATGTATTCATTATATTATCTACATTGTATATTATCTTCGCACAACTAATAAATTACACTTTTAAAGCACTTTTTATGACCTATTGCAGCGGTTTAAACACATACTAATTTATTTGCACCGTTTAGAAACCGCTGCACATCCACTGTGTCTACGTTTGCAGGAAAAGCTTTAGTAGTGGTTTCACAAATGCTACTTTAGGAAGGCTTTAATAGCAATTTTAGCAGGGGTTATAACTGGTGCTATAGGGTAGCATAGATTAAAAAAATACAATGAATGATACATCATCGAAAAATTATCTTGATCAGGCACAAATTTTGAGGCAAAATCAAGTTGGAAGCTTCAAAAATTAAAATTGAGACCATTCCATCAAACTCTGATTTCTGCAAACTTATAGTCGAACTGAGCATCTCAGAAACACAAAACCAACAACACCAAAATCGACCCAATCCGAGCCCAAATGTGTCCAAATGAAAGACTCGAAGCACTTTTGGAAGGATCAAACAACAATTTGGGTTACCAAACGATCTCCAATCGTGGCATGCTTATAGTCAAATCAAGCGGCTTGACGAGACAAATCCAACAAGCCAAAGATTATCAAATTCTTATATCATTAAGACAATCAAAGGTCCATTGAAATATGCATGATCATAGGAATCAAGACCGATCATCCATCCGAACCACTCCCAATTTACCATTGATCTTTCACTTATTTACAAGTCATGCAACTCAAGAATTCTATAAATAGAACCCTATTTTTCTCTTGAAAATGGGGGGAAGCTAAGAGAGAAGAAGGAAGAGAAGGAAGAAAGCTCCAGCCATCTAGCTCCTTTTCAACCACCGCTTGAGTTATGTCGCACCACCACCGGGTTTTGCCGCATCACCGTCGAACTACCAAGGGACGTCGGAGTTCTGCTGCACCACTGCCAGAGTTCTGTCGCACCACCGTCGGACCACCAAGGGATGCCAGAGTTCTGCCGCACCACCGCAGGACCACCAAGGGATGTCAAAGTTCTGTCGGAGTTTTGCCGCACGACAGTCAGAGTTTTGCCGCACCACCGCCAGAGTTATGTCGCACCACAATCGGGTTTTGTCGGACCACCAAGGGACGTACGCTAGAGTTCTGCCGCACCACCGTTGGACCACCAAAGGACGTCGGAGTTCTGTCGAATCACCACCATACCATTAAAGGATGTCAAAGTGCCACCCGAAGCCGGAGTGTCCTCTGACGTTGAGGTGTCATTGCCCGACCACCGCTCGACACTGAAGTGATGTCAGACCACCACCTGATGTTGGAGTAACACTGGACTTTTGCTAAATTTTTATTTGACATTTGTAATCTGGTCGTCTTTAAGGACGAGTTAGATCTTGTACTTTACTCAAATTCTAGTTGAATCATTTTCAACTAGGCTAGGCCCCGTGGTTTTTTCCCTTTCCCGAATATTATGTTCTCTGAGTGTGAACTGGATATCCGTGCAATGCTAAGACACAGAATTACAACTCTATCGCCGTGTATATTCTTGGCGTAACAATGACAAATAATTAAATTTTGTGTTTAAATTATAAATTTTAATAAAATACTATACAAATATAAATTTAGTGAATATAAACAACATATTAATCAGCAGTTAATCAAGGCTGAGTCTTGTAATTAACAAACAAATTAGAACCATATAAACTAATAACTTGAGAAAACACAATCAAACTAAGGTAAAAAAAAAAACACATAACATAGACTACACGATGCAATGAGTTTCCTTTGTTCAAATACTATCAAAATAATATTGGCCAAATCCTTCTTTTGACATAAATTGGTAAAATATATGTAAATAGAATGAGTCCAAAATAACTTTAAGGGGCTGTTTGGTTGTCTGAATTAGGAGTGTAAAGTAAAACAATTATATGTATTTATTAAATTTGATTGTTTGGTCAATTTTGAGTGGAACAAAAGGAAATCATAGGATGAATTAAGAGTGTATTACCAGAAATGTTTTGCGAGAATTAGAAACCCGCTCAATACGAGCGGGTTATAAATTCATAGGAAGAAAACATCATCATTCGTGCTGTTCGGCTTCATTGCACGAGAGGCTTCTTCGGCTCCTTCGTTCTTGTTCGACTTCGCTCCGGCAAGCAGCTCCGGAGAGACCGATCGGAAGGCAGAGTATCCTTCGCCACCGCTGTCGGAGGCTTCTCCAGGGCTGCCGGCGTAGATTAGTTTCAGCGAAGTCAGAGCTGAAGTCGATTACGCTGATGACGAGGTCGGAGCCGAAGTCAGTTTTAGCAAGGAGGCCAGAGCTGTCGGATGATTTGAGACAGAGGAACTGCGGCGAACGGGTAGTGTCCAGGTGGCGAACTTGCTCTGGAAGAATTGCGAGAACGCCGGAAGCTGCCGAGAGGGTGGCGGCTGCGGACCGTGTCATCCTAGCAGAGAAACCGTGGAATATGGAGGAGTATGTGTGGATGACGGTGCAACCGGAGGTCCAACCAGTGTCTCTGTCAAAAGAGTCGAATCCTCGTGCAGCAGCGGTCGAGATGCTGGAGGGGAAAATCGGAACGGTGGCTCTGATCGAGAAATCGATCGGTTCCTCTAAATCGACGCCGTTGAGAAGGCGAATTCAGGTCATCCGAGGCTTCCCATGGGATGTGCTCCAATGGGCCACATCCTTTACGACGAGGTCATGAGGTATAACCCCAAGAACCCTTACTGGTTTAATTGTTATCGCTTCGTGCTCTCCGCCGGCCTTGGATGCATGCTCATGTATGCCGCTGCTCCACCTCGCTGGGTATGATAGCGTCCAGGTGAGTTTTTGAAGTAAAAAAGTTGGTGGATTTATGTTGTTGGTTATTGGATCTCGTGTTGGTTCTGGAATTATTGTTTGATTGTCTGATTGTTGATGATTTTGCGTAAGCATGTACTGTAAGAATGTTAAATTGTATCTGGGGAATTTAATAAAGTTTCAGTTTTGGTATAGTTGCACCAATATTTTCTTTTATTGTCTACCGAACAAAGATTTACATTTTTGTTCTGTAGAAGTTCTTTTTTTGGTTGAAATGTGAGTGCCGAATCCAAGATCTTCTCAGTAATTTTCAAGATTTGTAATAACGAAGCTCTCAGACACCTTTGGTAGGAGTAGAATCCCGCGGTTATTTCCTAACTAGTAAGAATGTTAAACAGTTAAAAGAATTGAAAGTCAACCGGCTTATTTATACTGCAGATTTCTTTACTGCCATGCTTATTCATGCAATTGGTGAGAAACTTATGCTGACACACTGCAACAACTTGAAGTTGCTGAAACCTTCTAAGCTAGTTGAGAGTTTTGGAGCTGTAGATGCTGCAGATATTGCATCCCTGATATATTGCATCATCAATTCAATGTTAAAGCAATAATTTTATATGTTGCAGTTTTCAATAATGTTAAAGCAATATACTTTAAAAATATTTTTTTTTAATTTTTCTTGAGCTTGATTTTGTTTTTTGATACTTTTGTAAAGTTTACGCATAGTTTCAAGAAATAAAGAATAAAAGAAGTGCATGCCCTGAAACATGTTAAATTTGTTGATGAAGTGCTTGGCATTACAAGTGAAATGGAACCAATAAATGTAGTTTTACCCGTGCTGTATACTAGTTTTGGAACGGTTTTGTTTTTAAAGCTAAATTGATAGAAAAACTTTAAACCAGTTTTGTGTATGGTTTGATTTACTTACTCATTCAACAACAAATTGCTTGTGCTTGTTTTCAGCTTTTCAATAGAAGCTCTTGTATTGCTCGTTGGTTATTATTAATATATATGTTTATTTTTTATTTAAGAAATAGGTTGTCTTTTTTTATTTTAAGTCTACAATCTCTTCCTCCAACAATCAGAGGAAATTTGTCGGGAGAGATGCTTCTTCCTCATGTTTGTCCTTTTGGACATGCAAAATTTTCATTTTACATGCGAAACAGCAGCTTTAGTTCCCAAGCTGACAATCTCATTTTGGATTTTTGTGAGAGGAGAGCTCATGAAATTAATGTTGTTTTTGAATGTATGAGTTTGAGTGGAAGGTAATGGGAAAAGAGTTGTAAAACTTAAATAAATGGTTGCAGATTAATAATAAAATTTTAACCAAGAAGAAGCTATCCCAAACGAAGTTTAAACAATCGGTGATTACTTTTAAAAATACATTAGTTATAATAAAAAAAAAATATATTACAAATGCATTGTTTTTACTTTACTCGGGATATATCTAACCAAACAAGGGAAACATTTCTCATGCGTTTACTTTGCAGACAACCAAAAAGCCTCAAAGTATTTGAAATGCACTACTTTTACTTTACACTGCATTTACTTTACATCGCGTTTACTTTGCAGGCAACCAAACAGCCCCTAAGTAAAAAGGAAGACCGTCACAACTAAAAAAGAAAATCACTTGGAAATTTTATAAAAATTCACTCAATTGTGGCTAAATTATATTACAATGCTATAATTTTCAATATGAATTGATTATTAATAATTACAGCCCTTTCTTTAAATTTAATTTGTGAAAATAATTTTCTAACTGTTTTATTTTTTAGATAGCAATTATAATTTCATTTAACTATTATTTTCTTTTAAAAATTTCACTCTTTTTTTTTAAAAAATTATGATAAAATGTTGCTTTTTGCAACCAAAATAGTCACCTTACTTTTTCCAAGAGCAAATTTACTACCAACTTTATAAAACTCTATGGCAGTCCCAAACAGATCCTAAGACTTTATTTGGAATAATTTTTTATTTTTTTTGTGATAAGAAAAATAGTTACTAAAAATAATGTTTGTGTAGAATATACTTTTTATCTTTAAAAAACTGCAAGTTCTTGAAAAAACAACTTCAAAACTCTGAGGCTAAGGCCTCATTTGGGATGACTTTTTTACAGCTTTTTGAAGCAATTTATAATACAAAATTTTAAAATTTTATTTTAAAAAGCTATTTTAAGGTTTTTTTTGGACGACTTTCTTACTGCTTTTTAAAACAGCTTTTTAGTGCAAAACTAAATTATTTGTACAAAAAAAATGCTTTAAAAAGCTGCCCCAAATAAAGCCTAAGAAGCAGTGAAAAAGCCGTCTCAAATGAGCCTAAGAAAGAAGTATAATGTATACTTTTCATACGAAAAATAAATAAACTTTATAACCTTAGATGCAACTATAACCTAAATTACCTTTAAAATTAGTAATTGAAAGGTTTGCAATACATAACTAACATATTATATTTCAATGGCCGCAATCATTCATTGAAAAATAAAACCCTAAACTCAAAACTATTCGGTTCGGTAGATCTGAGACCCTAAACACATTTGGTGAGGAGAATCTTTAAAATGGTGCAAGTAAAGAGAATGTTGCATTGTGCATGAAAGTTTGGTCCTTTTGGTATTTTCTCATTGTTTTTATTTGTTGAAGCATTTTTTAGACTTTCTATCGTTAGCTTCAATTTTGGATTATTTAAGACATATTTGGAATAACTTTCTAATTACTTTATTTTTCAGATAACAGCAATAATTTTAAACAAAATTATGATAAAAATGTACTTTTTGTAGTCATATATAGTAACAAGGATTCATTTTGGATGTCTTTTTAATTGCTTCTTAAAACAGTTTTTAGTACAAAAAATAAAATTTTTATACTAGAAAGCTACTTTAAGAAGCAATAAGAAAGTAATCCCAAACGAAACCTAATATTTTGCTTGAAATGACTGTTTTAAAAAATAATAAAAAATAATTCCAAACAGAGCTTAAGTTATTTTTATAACAACAACTTCAAAATAAACTTTAAAAAAAATTACAACTATCCCAAATAAATCCTTAGGAATTTTTAAATTAGTATTCTATCTATTTTCTTTTGAATCCCGGCTCTCAAATCTCAGTTACCGAAAATAGAAAAGAGATTAACTAAATATATTTTTTGATATTTCAAAATTTTTGTGAATTTTTATTTTTGTTTTCTTTACAATATAAAAAAGTAACAGAATATTTTTAGTGGTTTTATGCTCATAAATTGAATTAAAAATGTAATTAATAAATTTTTTGTGGTTAGTATTCCTCTCAAAAAAATTTTCTAAACTTTTACATTTTTTTTTCTTGTAGCTTTGAAAAAGGGAAAATGATATTTATGATAATTTAAAATGTCTATAGAAAATCTATGTAATTTCAGAAATATCCTCTCTTATGTAATTTAAACAAAAGCATGATAAAATAGGAAGTGAACACGTGGCAACATTTGCAATACAGATGGCAGCATTCAATTGGTATTCTAATGTGATAAAGCTAGCGATGAAATGCTTATTAGTCTGTCAATGAATGGAACTTTTATTTGGTCCGGTCACCTAATGTAGTTATACGTTCGGACGTCAGTAAATTAGGGTCACGTGTTCTCACTATTTACCGCACGGCCCGACAACCCGACCCGGAACAGAGCCGGGATTGCTATATTTGCATATTGTTAAGTATTACTCGGTATTGCTAGGTATTGGTCCATTTTGCTCGGCAATAACGACAAATACCATTATGTGAAGACCAATACCGAGCTTTTCTCGGTATTGCTAGGTATTTCTCGGTATTGTTCGATATTGGTATTGACAGAGCGGTATTTCTGGTTATTTTCAAGCAATACCGAGTAATACCGAGCAATACGCGAACATAACAATCCCGGGTCAGGTCATCGGGTCGCGCTGTAAATAGTAAGAGCACGTGGCGACATATTATTGGTGTCCGAACATAGAGCTACGTCATGTCACATGACCTAATAATTGTTCCAATGAATGGGCCCCATAGGGTGACATGGCATTACTAGAGATCCACTTATGCCCACCTTATGGAACTTGGGCCCACATGACTTTCTCTTAGAAAGCCTTAATATTATCGCCCAAGTTGGTTCGGTCGATCTACATGGTATTTGCATGCGGTGGCCTTTCTTCATATTTTATTCAATAAATGCTAAATACTAAAAAAGTTATTTATTTGATCACATACAAATGACTGATGCCTAGTGAGATTTTGACTTAGTGAATTGGCATGGAAATTTTCTTCTTTTATTATTAAGAAAACTATTATGTCACTTCAATGATCATAATTAAAAAAAAATTATTGACAATAACGTGCATTGATGTTATTGACGATGTGGTGACAATGTTGATGGGAATCAATGTAGTTTGTATTAGAGAAAGGATTAGTTTAAGCTTATGTTGTACATGAGATTACTGTACTCTATTAATTAATATAAATAGCTTTGTAATATTGATTATGTTTGAATAATAATTTTTCCCTCTTCTCTTGCTTCTCTGTTTTCTCTGTTTGCCTTCGTCTTCTTCGTCTCCAGCATCACCGTGCCTCTACTCTTTCATGGTATCTAAGAGCTAGGAATGGGGAATCAAGATTCTACGTCCTCCCACCCAACCCCGTCCTCCACTCTCGCCGGTGAATCAACGGAGATCATCATTCCGACGACTCTTAAATTCATCATTTCAAATATCAAGAATCTGATTCCAAACTCGCTCACCTCCGACAATTATGCAATCTGGAGAACTCAAATATTTCAACACATCTCCGCCAATGGATACGCGGATCATCTCACTGGTAGGACATCTCTGCCGCCGGACTGGTGATTGTAGTGTAGTTCCTGAGTATTGTACATGACTTTTTGAGATATGAATCGACTTGTATATTGATGTTTTAAATTTTATAGATGTTTGATAGACTGGTTAATTGAAGGTTTTAGAGAACTCTGGTAAATTGTTTGAGTAATAGATTGACATTCTTTCTAAGTTAGATCTTGGGGCATCACAGCTGCCTACTACGCCAATTCTCAAAATCAAATGAGGACCAAGAACTCCAAGCACCCCACAAAATACAGGACAACCGGCAATCGGAATACTACCACCGCCGAGCAATCGAATCACCAGTCACCCGCCTCAAGCACTCGTCCCACCTGTCAAATATTCAACAAGCAAGGACACACAGCGAACAATTGCTGGCATCGTTGCAATCTTTCCTATGCTCCGCCAACGACAACCGCTCCCGAGCACTTCTTGCCCAACCAAACACAACAATGACTAAATCTTGGGTTCTGGACTCAGGAGCTTCAACACACATGACGTCGGATGGCTCGAACATACAATTTCCCTCAGATTATAATGGTCAAGAAGCCGTTTCGGTAGCTAATGGTACAACAATACCCATTCAGAATTACGGCCAAGGCATTCTTCCTCTACCAGATTCGTCTCGTAAGCTTCATCTCTGTAATCTATTACACATTCCTGCACTCACACACAATCTACTTTCGGTTTCAAAACTTACCTCGGATAACTCTGTTTCGATCACCTTCGATTCTAATGGCTTTGAAATTAAGGATCTACAGGATCAACAGCTTCTCCTATGTGGACGCCTAACTGATGGCATCTACAAGCTTCACATAGCTCCATCCAAGCCGCATACAGCGCTTCAGGCTTCCTCCACCCTCACTGCTACCTGTCATGCCCGTCTCGGGCACCCAAATAACAAAGTTCTTAACACTTTAGCTACCTACATTTCCGGATGTAAACAAATTTCATCTGATTTTTTCTGTGAATCCTGTAAAATGGCCAAAAGCCATAAACATTTCTTTAACAAAAGCATCACTAACACATCACATTCATTTGAACTTGTTCATTCGAACGTCTGGGGTCCGTCTTCCCAATCTTCATTAAATGGATTTCGTTACTATGTGGTGTTTATTGACGACTTCACGCGCTTTTCTTGGATTTATTTTATGCATCATAAACACGAAACCATTGCAAAATTTAAACTATTCTGCAGCTTTATACATAATCAATTCTCGACTACTCCTAAACACTTCCGGTCGGACGGAGGTGGGGAGTTTGTAAGCAAAGAATTCACTGAATTCTTGAACAACAAAGGCATAATGCAGCAGCTTAGCTATCCTCATACACCGGAGCAGAACGGCTTGTCCGAGCGGAAACATCGACATTTACTAGAACTCACTCGGACACTACTAATCGCCTCCAGTCTTCCAGATATATTCTGGGTTTATGATGTTTCAACCGCAAATTACCTGATCAACCGTCTACCAACCACAGTGCTATCTCACAAATCACTGTATCAAATGCTGTTCAATGAAACTCTGGACTATCTTCATCTGCGCACCTTTGGGACGCTGTGTTATCCTTGGCTGCGTCCTTACTCGAACAGCAAGCTCGCATCCTACTCGCAACCATGTATTTTCATTGGCTACTCTCCTCACCACAAAGGCTATAAGTGCTACAACTTGAACTCCCAAAAAGTCCATATCTCCCTCCATGTGAAGTTTCACAAATCAGTCTTCTCGCTCTGCTCGCAAACACAACACATCACTCCTACAATGCATCCCACAAACAGTCATCCATCGTCGCTTCTTCTTGTTCCCGTCTTTGCCGCCTCTCAATCTCCTGTGCCATCCACCGTCATTCGCACAACTACTGCTCCGCTCCAACATACAACCCCGTTCACCTCATCTCCCAAATCTGAACAAGTCTCTCATCCCAACATAAATTGCCTTCCCTCCACTGAGTTCCATCAGCATCCGATGCAGACCCGCTCCAAATCAGGCATCTTCAAACCAAGCCAAATATTTTCACTTCTGAGTCGTGATGACAACGCTCCCACTCCAATGACATACAATCAGACCTCAAAACTACCACACTGGCGAGAAGCAATGGCCACCGAATATCAAGCACTCCTAAAACAAAGGACCTGGATGCTCATTCCCAAACCGCCGAACAAAAGAGTTCTCGGATGTAAATGGACTTATAAGACAAAACGTATGCCTTCAGGACAGATTGAATGCTACAAAGACAGACTGGTTGCTTTGGGCTACGAACAAATACTGGGTGAAAACTATACTGAGACATTCAGTCCAGTCGCCAAAATGACGACTATCCTCATGCTCCTTTCTTTGGCTGTAAACAAGACTGGCCTGTCCTTCAACTAGACGTCTCGAACGCGTTTCTCCACGGGGACTTACAGGACGACATCTACATGTTACAACCTCGTGGCTTTGAGGATCGAGAACAACCCACAGCGGTTTCCAAACTTCACAAAACCTTTTACGCGCTCAAGCAAGCACCACGACAGTGGTACCAAAAAATTATAGTGTTTCTACAAGCTCACGGCTTCGGGTTTAGCCGCTCTGATCCCTCCCTTCTCATCTATAATAATTACCATAGCTCTATTTTTTATTTTAATTTATGTGGATGATATCCTAATTACAGGAAACAACATTACCACCATCAACGATCTCCTGGCAACTCTCCATTCCCAATTTGCTCTTAAGCAACTTGGCCAAATCAACCTATTTCTGGGCATTCAGGTCTCTCGAACTGCATTTGGTTTCTTCCTACATCAAGAACATTATGCTGAAAAGTTAATACAGGAAGCCGGCTTCACCAACAGCAAGCCGTGTCCGACTCCCATCACTCCGACCTCCAGACATCCACCACACAATTCAGAACCGTTTCACGATCCGTCTATGTATCGCCGTCTCGCAGGATCGCTTCAATATCTGACCATCACCAGGCCGGATATCGCGTATGCCAAGAATCAAGCTTGTCAACATATGCAAAATCCGACTACAACAGATTTCAGTCAGCTCAAGCACATCCTTCGTTACATCAACGGAACCAAATCCTTTGGTCTGCCCATTATTCCCGGTGACACAACACTTCAAACATTCACGGACGCCGATTGGGCATCCGACATCTCGGATCACAAGTTGATCTCCGGCACCTGCACTTTCCTCGGTCCAAATCTTATCTCTTGGTCCGTCAAGAAGCAGGTGACGGTCGCCAAATCCTCCACGGAGGCTGAATACCGTGCTCTCTCTACCTCTACATTGGAGGTCCTCTGGCTTCGTCGCCTGGCATCTGAACTTCAGCTCGATCAGAAGTCACCTACTCTTATTCACTGCGACAATCTTTCTGCTATTTCCATAGCCAAAAATCTGGTGTTTCATGCCCGGACTAAACACATAGAAATCGATTATCAGTTCAATTGACAACATATCGCTTCGGGCAACATCCTCATTCAGCACATTGCATCTCGGATCCGGGACAGAACAGAAATTTCTCCAATTTGAGCTCAACTAAAATTTCCCCAGACACTAACTGCGCTTTGATTTCCTTCGTCACAAATTAACCGTTCAACCTCAGACCGCTTAATTTGAGGGAGGATATTAGAGAAAGGATTAGTTTAAGCTTATGTTGCACATGAGATTACTGTACTCTATTAGTTAATATAAATAGCTCTATAATACTTATTATGTTTGAATAATAAATTTTCCCTCTTCTCTTGCTTCTCTGTTTGCCTTCGTCTTCTTCGTCTCCAGCATCATCGTGCCTCTACTCTTTCAGTTTGGTGATAAAGCTCAGAAGATTGTAATTATATGTTAGGGATTGAGATATTGTAATAACACAATAGTGGTGGGGAGTCATAGTAAGACGACGATAATTAAGAGATTGTATTTGTGAAGTTATAATCTGTTGATAATGATTGTGAGACTATAATTAAATTCTAACGGTGGTGATGGTTGGAGGATTGTAGGGGGTGATGATAGTCAGAAAATAGTATGTGAATGTTGATGGTTTAAGACTATAGTCAGAGGATGGTGGTCAAAGGATCGTAGTAGGAGAAAGATTATTGGGGGACAATAGTTGAAAAATCATAGTTATGCAACATTGATTGGAGAAGTATAGTCAGAAGATAAAATCACTACAAAAAAATAGATAATTAGCGACCAACAAAATTGGTCGCTAAAAATGATAATTTGGTCGCTAAAGCAAATAGCGACAAAAAATATTTGGGTCACTGATTTTTGGCAATAACAATTAAGATCAATCCATTACTCCTTTATATTGCAATTAGCTAGATAAATTTATAATAAAGAAATAACACAAATTTTAAAAACTTGAGATAATAATAATAAAAAGCATAGAGTCCAAAAAATATATTCATTCATCAATATCATTATCAAAGATTTGCATGGAGAAAATGAAAATTATATTAATTCATATACTTTTACAAATACATCCATCAATTAACATACAAAATATGATCTTATAAATCATTAATCTTAAAATCTTAATGTTTACAAAATGATAACATCTATTTAACATCAAAATATCTTTTTAACTTTGATATAAATAAATATAAAATTACAAAATTATTAATTTCTCTCATATCATCTCTATCAAATGCAAATGCACAACATCAATCTTTAACCATGCTAATGCCAATCAATATCTATTACTGTTGAAGCGTGGGATCGAGCTCCATATCCACATCAATACATATTTCGGTTGAAAAGAACTTCAACTTGGTGTATAAGCAGGCAACCCCTACATAAAATTTTTATAAACAAAATTACTAGACTATTTCATCAATTCTGAGATAATTCAAGGTAAAAATGCAGGGAACTTGATATGCATACTGCTTGGCAGCATGTTGTCGCAAAATGATATCAAGCACTCACAATGCTTCCTGTGTGTTTTCAGTCTCTTGGTCAGCGGCCCAACGCAATGCATTGCAATGGGATTTTAGCTGCAAAGCTAAGCTCAACTTTGATAGTCTTTGTATTATATGAGTGCCTTGCACGCTTATGCTCACTAGGGGTGTCAATTTCGTGTCATGGGTCGGGTTCGGGTTAAACCTGAACTGACTCGGGTTCAAACGGGTCGACTATAACCCGACCCGGGTAGACTTAAAATATTAATGTTTATAAAATAATAACATCTATTTAACATCAAAATCTCTTTTTAACTTTGATATAAATAAATATAAAAATACAAAATTATTAATTTCTCTAATATCATCTCTATCAAATGCAAATGCACAACATCAATTTTTAACTATGCTAATGTCAATCAATATCTATTACTGTTGAAGTGTGGGATCTAGCTCCATATCCACATCAATACATATTTCGGTTGAAAAGAACTTCAACTTGGCGTATAAGCAGGCAACCCCTACATAAAAATTTTATAAACAAAATTACCAGGCTATTTAAGCAATTCTGAGATAATTCAAGGTAAAAATGCAGGGAACTTGATATGCATACTGCTTGGCAGCTTGTTGTCGCAAAATGATATCAAGCACTCACGATGCTTCCTGTGTGTTTTCAATCTCTTGGCCAACGGCCCAGTGCAATGCATTGCAATGGGATTTTAGCTGCAAAGCTAAGCTCAACTTTGATGGTCTTTGTATTATAGGAGCGCCTTGCACACTTATGCTATTCAGTAGGACTATCATTTCCACCATGATTGCCATTTCTGTACGATCAAATGTTGACAGAAAAAAATAGACAGGAGAAGCATACCATTTATTTAAATGCAAAAGGCATGACATGGGAAAACACACAATTAGTAAGATGAAACATCATAAATAAATTTACCTCTTCGAATGCGTATGATCAAGTAGGACAGTTAACTCATTGTTGACTTGGGGAAGAGGGACAATTGTGAACAAAGTCTTTTCGCCATCATAAGCTCTCCAAGGCTGTATAAATCCTTGATAATGCAATATAATTATATATAAGAACCGTTTAACAACAATACAATGCCTTGTAGTGTACTTGGAAGTCAAAAAAACCCTCAAAATTATATTTTGGATTTATTTTTATTAAACCAATTACGAATACTTTCAAAAACCCTACATTTGAAATAATTCATATTCAAAGCCCTTCAAATCAAATAAACCCTTAAGAAAATTTTAAACTCGCCATACTTTTCACTTATGTTAAAATCCAAATTAGTTTGAACCAGACGTATAAAGGATATACCATGTTACCTTTGCTCGCACGCTTGTCTTTACACAACTACATATTCGCACACCTTGTTTGTGTCTCATAACTTTAAGATGCCTTTACCACAACCCCAACATCTTCTGCCTTCTCCATATTTTTATTTTTATATACAATAAAAAGAGATTGATCAACATAGCTCACATTGATCTATTGGTTGAGAGTTTTGATTACCAACTAAGAGATCTTATATTCGAAACTTGCTTATATAATATATGTATAAATAAGTCTTAATTGACTTTAATATCCTAAAAAGAAAAAAAAATTTAGACCAAGATTTCTTTTATGTACCCTACCATCCTCTTCTTCCTGATTCATTAATCTATACGGAGTCGGAGGATATCTGAAGACCAATAAAATTGCGCCACATCACCTCATTGCTGTGTACCCAATTCAGTACCCGCACTCAATACCCTTCGATACTGTAGAATATCCGATACTTAACGGGATGATTCTCCAATCCGATATACACACAAAATAATGACTCCCTCCTCCATTCACTTATTATTTCTATAGATCTCGAATCCCATTTCTATGTAGACTAATTTGACCAATTATTTTCATTGGATTGGCATGTAAAGTCACCTGATCATTTGGCCACAATGACTCCCGGCGATTATTAAAAGCCAAATGTCGCCACCGGACCCCACAAAAATTTATAGTTCTGAACCCACGGGCCAACCTTTGTTCTCCTGGGTCCCCGCCACTAATAAATACTGGCCAGTGCTGGCGTGGATATCCATTTCCACTCATCGTTTCTTGTGCAACGTTGCACTGATATCCACGTGGCAAGCGGTGAAGACGCTGTGGGTAATTTTCTGTTTTGGTTTAATTTTTGTTCCGTACGAGACATTAAAAGCTTTCATTCATATTCGCTTTTTTTTTTTTGGGGAAATTTTGGGGCATAAAGCCCATCTCATTGCTAAAGAGGTTACAAGTAAGAAAAGTAATCAAAACTATAATCCAAAAATCTCAAATAACAAAAAGAGATTTAGGATTCTAAATAAGGAAAATACAATTCTGTAATGAAACAAAAACAGAAGGGCAAAGCCCATGGACTCAGAAAAGCTCAAAAACTCGAAGGGTCAAATGCACGATTGGGTCAAAAATTTTGAGCGTAGCCCCTGGTTGCCCAAGGGCCGTCCAAGGAGCAGCTGAAACAGGTTCAGCATTCATCATCGTCCAGCAAAAATTATCCCTCAGCCACCAGCAACTAACGGAATGATAAGCACCATCTGAAACATGCGAAACCACCAACCAGGCAAAGGCAGGGAAGACAAAAAGGAGGTGTCCAGAGACACAAATAATCCCAGAACCAGTTCCAAATGATTTTACTTTGTCCATCTCAGATTTTTTAATAGCACAGCTTTCTTGATTTTGGCTATAATAGTGTCTTTGCTGTCAATAGTACCACCAAACAATCTATCATTTCTAGCCCTCCAAATAAAATAAACTGAGGCAGCAGCCATGAGAAGGTAATGATTCTTAGTCTTAGCAATAAAACCTTGCTCGCAAATGCTACCAAAGACCTGGTGGAAATTTGGTCTCATAAAAAGATTATGCAACCAGGGGAAGAGAGTTCTAACAATTTAAAAACTGTAGCTGCATTCATAAAATAAGTGGGTAATAGTCTCCCTGTCATTGAAACAGAAACAGCAGGTATTAGGAACCAAGATACCCCGAACAGCAAGGACATCAGCAGTTTTTAAGCCCCCATTAAACATCATCCAAGCGTAGACCGAGAAACGAAGGGCATTATGTTTATGCCAGATGTAATTATGCCAAGGGACCACGCTCCAGTTGTCATAAAACTGAGAATTGAAATCCAAAAAGGATGGATTATGTTTATTTTCCCAGAGGTGGTTCTCAGTATGAGTATCAATAGGGACAGAATGGATGATAGCAGCCAGTTGGTTGCTCAAGCAGCTAGGAAGATTCCAATTATCAGTTAAAATAAACTGGGAGACAGTGCAGTCAGAGGAAGAAATAAAACTGGAATTGATATTCAAGCTCCTCATATGGTCTGCCACCGAAAAACCCCTACACCAAGGATCCCAAAAGAAAGAAAGTTTGCTTGAGGAGTTAACAGAAAGAGCAAGTCTGCTTTTGATCTCATTAGCTTTAGCACATAAATAAGTCCAATAGTAAGAGTTACTTTTGACCTGAGGCTTCCAAAGAGATTGATAGTTAGCTCTCCACCAAGAGAAGAGAAGGGAATCAGCATTTAAAAATCTCCAAATGATAGAGCAAGCATAGCTGTGCTTGAGGGAATTAATAGATGGAATACCCAGCCCCCCATGAAAAAATTAAGGAGAGTCAGCAGAGTTACCTTATATGATTTGGGCTTCATTTAAGATGATTTTATTTTTGTTTCTAAAAAAATATTTTTATATAAAAACTAAATTAAATTAACAATAATATCTAAAATTTTGAAATAAAAAAAATTAAATGATTTGATTTTGATATGTTTTTATTGATCTTTATTTTTAATTAGTTTTATTCATGATTTTGGATGAAAAAAAAGAGTGGGAAGCATTAAGAAAATAGTGTTTATTTTTCCAACTAACCCCCTTACAATCTCTTTATTTCATATTTAAATTAAATTTTCAAATAATTAATTACATAAATTATTGATTTTTTTAAGACAAATATAATTAAGGATTACTCTCCTAAATGAACTTTTATTTGGTTCGGTTGACCGAATGCAAGAAGCATTCGGTCGTAGGCAAAAAAAATGCGGTACTGAGGTTTACCGAATTTTTTAAAAAACTCAGTACATCTCGGTACCGAATTTTTTTTGCCTACGACCAAGCATCCAGTCGGAGGAGGACGTAATAATTGTTCCTCCTAAATACCTGTAGATACTGGCGAGTGAAAAAAAGTCAATAAAAAAAATACTGGACAAACATTCTAAGGGAGACTTCCTTTACAAGAAAAGATTGATTGGAGAATAAAAATAGCAGGAGAGAAGAAAGAGAAGGCGGCCTTAGAAGTCGCCCGTGGACGGCGACGTCGGCGACTGTATGATGACTTTTCAAGCGGCGGCGCCGCCTCGAAATATTGCCGGCGATGGAGACTACCTCGCTTTCAACCTTAGAACAGTAAAAAGTGCGCGTTCTACTGGCTATTTTATAAATGAAAAATAATAGTAATAGAGAAACAAGTGTCTTCCAATAGTCCAAAGGAGATGCCATGGGCTTTGGCTTTTACCTCTGTACATCCCGACGAAGCACTCCGAGCTGTCACACTAAAGCAAAAGAAGATTCCCCTACCTTCCTCCTCCATTTCCCCGCCCCAAAACCCTAGATCTGAAATTGCCCGCATCAAGATCATCCCGGCGATGCGGTTGTTTTGGTGATCGTTCTACGCGGGTTTTTGGTTTCCGGGCCATTAAAATCGTTTACGTTTCTGGCTTGTCCGATGGGCTGTAGTAGTTCTAAGCTCGAGGAGCTGGAGGCGCTCGCTCTCTGCCGCAAGAGATGCGATCTACTTGCTCAAGCCATAAGGCATCGCTATGCGCTTGCAGATGCACACGCAGCTTACGCAGATTCTCTCCGATCAGTCGGTATTGCCTTGCATCGAGTTCTTGATGGTGGCCATGGAGCGAATCCGGATAGCTCTCCTGTTCTCACTCTTCCGGGTCATCGTAAGGGGGATTCTGTACCTGCGTCCTCGTTATCATCGGCGCCGGCGGTGATGTCTACGCCAGCGGTTGCGAATTCTACCGTGCGCTCTCATTCTCGATCTCACTCTGGATCTCATATTCATTTCCACTCCGACGACTCCGATTCCGACGACATCTCTCCGCTGCACTCTGAAGATGATTCTTCGGGTCATTTCCATCCCGAACACCATGAGACACCAGGCGGCGGCGGCCCCACCTTAGTCAATCTGCACTACGCGAAGAGTAATCCTCCTCCTTCCTCTATTTCAATTGAGCAGCGGGTGGGAAGCCCTGAGCAAGTTCAATACGGCTCGGTCTCTGAACCACCCTCCTCCTCCTCCTCTTACCCTTATGGCTACGCTTATCCGACGCAGAACCCCAATTCGCATCCTTATCCCTTGCCGTACGCCTACCAGCATAATTACTATGGTTTGTTTGACTCTTCATCTCCTCCACGTGCGATATCTCAGCCTATTACTGCTGGCGCGGGAGCGAACTCCAAAGCATCCACTTCTCGGGCGGCGGCTCCGCCTCCTCCTTCCCCTCCCAGGACGTCGACCTGGGACTACCTTTTCGGGGCTTTTGATAACTATTATCAACCTTACAGTCCCAGTAGGAGCTCAAAAGAGGTGAGGGAAGACGAAGGGATCCCTGATCTTGAAGAGGATGACCAGGAAGTCATAAAGGAAGCCTATGGAGACCAAAAGTTTGTACCTTCCACATCTGTCGGGGCTGTACCGGAGAATTCGAATAAATCTGCCTCGGTTGAAAAGGACGATGTTGTTGGAAATGCTGTGGACAGTTCGAGCTACCATCCCAAGCCGAAGGATGAGGATTTTTTTGTTGAGAAGAATGTTGTTAGTGATGAATTGCAGAGACCCCAAGAGATTCGGAGGAGTGTTGTGGTTCCTCGAAGATATCATAACGTATCTGAGGTTGCAAGTGACATTAGAGCCCAGTTTGAAGGCGCAGCTGAATCGACCAAGGAACTTGCTAAGATGCTAGAGGTGGGAAAGCATCCTTATAGCAGCAAAGGCTGTGCTTCTGCAGGTGAATGAACGCTGCATTTTCTGTTGTCATTATCTTCTTTTTTAAGTAAGAATATCTTTGCTTTTGTTCATCGTTTATTTTTCATTGTTTATTGTTGATTTTCCATTGTTCTATAATCCGGGAAACAGTATCTTCGAGAATGTTGTGCGTGATTCCTGTCTCTATATCGAAGGATGAAGATTTAGTCTATGTAGAGGATAAAGCAATGAGCACTGGGAATCTTTCTTCAACGTTGCAGAAGCTGTACGTTTGGGAACAGAAGCTTCTTGATGAAGTCAGAGTATGTGTGCCTGTCTTTCTATTTTGATGTCCATCAATTGCTGACGTGAATTGTTATGGTTTTCTTATTCTTGTGTGAATCCTTTCTTTCCCTTTGAAGTTTGGGTGCAATGTTGTGTTTAGGATTTTCTACTTTCATGGTTTTCATAACGGAACATCCTTGGAAAGTTTGCTCACACTTGAAAAGTAGAAAATTCCTTCAAGATTCAAATTTCCCTTTCTCTCCACTACCCCATATGTCTAATATCTTTCTATCTCTTAAGCATAGATAAGTGTGCAATTCCATTCCTCACACTCACGGGCGTGTTGCAAACTTCGCATGATACATATTTGAATCATTATTGCATCATTTATGTAATATTTAAATAAATTTAATATTTATTAAATCTTGTGGTTTAAACCCTATGTTGAATTTTAGTTGAACTTGAACCTTGAGCCTTACCTACTTCTGGTGTAATGTCTGGTCCAATTTTTGGAACTTTGTTGTGCTAGGCTCTTCTAATGGAGTATATTCCCGAATAAAGGATTTTTGATGTAAATCTAACAAGCAATGAAGATTTTCATCTGATGCAATAAGCAAGCAATTTTTACAAAGCAATAAAGATTTACCACTGATGCAATAAACATGCAATTTTTACTGGAAAATAAACTAGCTATTTATTATTTTTTATGGAAATTGAAAATAATTAAAATATAACTATAGTGAAATTTATTTAGTTTGTAATAGAATTTGATGAAAAGAAATTACAGATCATGAAAACCCAAAAAATGATTGAAAATTTCTGACATAGAAAGGGCATCAAATTTTAATTGACCTAATTTTTTTTTTTCATAATTTCAAATAATAATAGTTAAAGAAGAGAAAAGAGAGAAAAAGAGAAGAAAAGGGGGAAACAAGTGAAATGATAAGTAAACCTAACTCTTAAACAAGAAGTTTGTCTCTTTTGGAATGCTTCAACTCTTACACATAATCAAGGATATGGAAGAAGAGTAATAATTTACATATCCAATTTTTTTATTTAAGCCATGTAATTGTTCTTTTACATGGATAAAACCTTTTTATGTTCCTTATGCAGCATTTACTATGAAACGAAGCAACTAGGGATGTGCATTTGGTTGGTATAGTTCATATATATTAGCTAAACCAATTGGGTTCAGTTGTAAAATTCAGAAAATCAAATCAACCATATCTTTTTTTTTTTTAAAACTGAATTGAATTGTACTAAACTTTAATTTCTTTAGTTCAGTTTGGTTCCAAATAAACCCAAATGTAATTCACTTTAGTCTTGAACCTAATCAACTTTAACCTAAATGGCATGTATTAAGAAAAATTCTGAGTAATCTTTGTATACGTTTATAATTTCAATATGTATGTTAAATATTATCCACATTAAAAACAAACCTCTATGCAGGTAGGCACATGAACTCTTGTTTGAAATCATACAGCTAGAAGCTTCAACTATGATTCTGATATGGCGGTTTCTGTGGAACCGCCTATTGAGGCGGTTCCGGTTCAGAGGGAACCGCCTCAACCGGCCCAACAATTGTTTACAAGAGGCGGTTCAAAACCGCCTCCCTCCCTACCTAATTTGGGTTGCTGCCTATATGTGGGGCCCAAGGGATTTAAATTTATTTGAAAATTATATTTTAGGAAAGGGCTTGGGCTATGGAGAGCTTTTAAATAGGAGAGGTAAGGGGAAGGGAAATGCATGCTTAGATTTGAGTTTCTCTTGGAGTCTCTTGGAGTTTGAGGGCTCTAGACTTTACGTCTAGAGATTGGGAGAGAATGATCCTCCTCTCGAATAGAGAATCACTTGTATCTTGCTTTCTTGTTGGTTTGCTTGCTTCGTTTATTGCTATTTTATTGTGTTGGGGCTGATTACGCCCAAATTTTTGCTCTATTCTCGTTGTTTTCTCTCCAATTGGCGATATGATTGCTTGCAAACTCAAGTATTTCTTAGGGTTACTTGCGAACTCAAGTATTTCCTATTAGATTCTTATTTATCTACAACATTTTTTTCCCTTCATTTTCATGTTATCAATTATGCTTGACAAGCATGTGCTAATTCATTTTTATATGAGGCCTTTAGGTTAGGTTTGGTTGGGTTGGATTAAGACTTAAGATAAATAACATAATTCTTGAGCCAATCTTTTTTCAATTGATTTTATTCGTGATCTTTTTTTGTCACTTATTTATTTATAGTTTTTGGATTTTGTTGATTTAATACTTGAAGAAACTAGTATAACTTTTTTTTAATCTATTTTAATGAAACAAAAATCTAATAACTGATCAAAAATCAAAGGAAGTCAATATGAAGACTAATACTTGAATGAAAACTTTAACAACCATATCTAACTAACGAAATATGATCAAATTTGGATTGGATTTTTTATTTTATCCAAATAGTGCACCCCTTTAGATATTATTATTAAACACATGCAGAACCTGAGAAACCACACTAACTACTATAAAAAGGAGTTGTGCAATCCCATTTGGATGGGAAAAGCCGCAAAAGCGCTAGCAGCCCAAATTGAAAATCTTATTAGTCAAAAGGTCAAAGCAGTTATTGCTTATGAAAATCTTATTAGACAAATCAATGTACGAAGTATATTAATGTTCAAATTAAAGTATAATTTGAAGAATTTGAGCTCGACTTGAAAATATAACATCAATGCCCGACTCTCGACAGCATTGTCATCTTCTCTCTCAATGATTAATAAATGGCACCAACATCCAACTCTCGACATCCTAATAGTTAAGCACAAATTCTAATTAAATGACTGATTATTTTTAAATTATACTTATTCAATTTTTATATACTATTTTTAAAATATAAAAATTATAATACCGTGTCCAACTCGTGTCCGTGTCCTATATTTTCAATATTTGACGTGTCCTGTGTCCGTGTTGTGTCATATCCGTGTTGCCGTGTCCGTGTTTGTGCATCATAGCTTGAAATTAGATTTTATTTTGAAAATATGAGTTTTTGCGATTAATAATTATTTAAGATTTGCTAAATAAATATTTTAATGAAGATATATACATCTTCATAAAAAAATCATGTTAATTGTTTTAAATATGATGGAACAACTTTCAAAATTTTTTTAATATGTCTATCCAAAACAAATTTATTAAATTTTTGCTAAAAAAATATGTAACAATGAAAGAAGAAATATTCTAAAAGTAATAATTCTTTAATTCTTTTACTCTACGATTTAACGAGAACTATGAAAATGCTTTCACATGTTCCTAAAATCTATCATGCTATTGTTTTTCTTTTAATAATATAATATAAGTTGGAATTAAGCATCTCAACCAACTTACCTGTTCAAGCCACCACTATGTAGTTGCCATAATACGCTAGTAGCATACACGTTCAAACTACCTGCACGATGCTAGTTTGTTGGAGAAACCCACATCTTCAACAACCACCCTACATTCTCCGCTTCCTTTCTCAGTGCTAATTTCTCATTGAGAACAAGAGAAAAGGGAGGGTCTTTTAAGTTCATATAGAGAAATCCAAAGTTTATAGAGGGGGATCTCTTTTTTGGAAGTTCTGTCTAGCTCTCTCAACTCTTCTCAAGCAATGCAACGCCCCCCTCCTCCCTTCAACCTCATGAACTATCGCTGCCCCTCTTCAGCTCGTCTCCAATTGTCACCCACCGAAACCAGTAAACCAAATGATCAGCCCTACACCAAACTACAAGTGAAGGAAAAAAAAAGGAGATGACCCATATTATATTTAAATTTGGGAACAAAATCATAACAACAACAATATTACTTTGTCGATTAAATGAAGGAAAAGAAAAAGAAAAGAAATACCGACTCAGTTAATCAAAGTTATTGGTCAAAGATCCAAATCTAAGCACACTAGCTTCTCATCAATCCAAGGGCCCTAGTAAGATATTATGAAACGGCTTGCTTTGCACAAAATGCAAGGTAATAAGACTTGTAATTTAAAATCATCCTAGATTTGGGGCAAGAAACACTTGCACGAGTTACTTAAGACGTAGGTCAATTAGTTATAACTATCAAATACCTATTAACAAATTAAAGTTATTTCCACTAAAGCATATAATGACTATGTAAAGCAAGTCATTCAAAACTATCGGAGAACTAAATAGAGCAATAAGCCTCGTCCCAAATAAATCATAGGGCGTTCCAATGGCTGTAAGTCCGGCCTTAGTCAAATCTATCAGGAAGTCTAGCATAGAAGGCTAGGTTGTAAGACCCACAATACGGGGAGCTCACAAATAGAGCAATAAGTCCAAACTTAATTAAATTAAGGCCTTCTAATGGATGTAAGCCCTAACCAAGTCAACTTTTGGCATTCTAATGGATGTAAAACCTATCCAAATTAAATCACTGTTCAAAGCGTAAATCACATTCAGGATAGCTTATATGCTAACAAGCCTACTAAATCAATTAAACTCTAAAATTATAACAATCTAAAATTTACACTCAATCTCTTTGGTCCACTTGGGATACCTGAGAGAAGGCAATCCATGGATGCTAACCATATTCTGGATGTTATGATTTATAGGACGTTAACGTTGGTAGACTGAGAATCAATAGTATTGTTGGGATGACGTAATCATGGGATCTTGATCGGGTCTACCTTCATCCCCCATATACATATTTAATTAATCGAAATAAATCTCAGAGTACTAAACTTAAGTTCAAAATCATACCAAAGTAACCCATCCTTAATCGAGAATGCTCTCATACAAGTGGGAGGGGTAATTAACTATGTGGGCTTGCGCTCATGGGAAGTTGAGAGCCCAAATATAAATAAACCCTGATATGAACATTGGGGGAAAACTGGTTAATTAAAAATTAATCTACCTCATGAAGAATAAAACCCTAACCCACAAGCGGGGCTTGTGCCTAATTTTTTTGTGAACGAACACTTGGTACCAATGGTTACACATGAAAGCTCTTTTTGCTTCTTTTTCATCTCTCAACCCTTGAGGACAATGTTATTTTTCATGACGATGGGAGTATTAAGCAACAATGTGTTCTTTTGGATTCGAAGATAGTACAACAATAATGTCAATAATGGGTGAACCATTTAGAAAATCAGCATTGAGATAATAAAATATTTTATGTCTATCATAAAAGAAGAAGGAAGCAAATCTTTTAAAGATTGGAAGCACTAAAACAACCGGCGATTACAACAACTCCTGGATCAATTTATTTCAGCATTAAACCAACCTCCATTTTTAGTTCTTTTATTTTACTTGGTATTAAACTAGTTGGTATGAACTTCTATTAAATTCAAAACTGGTTCGTAAACCTCTATAAATAGACACCATATGTTATAATTGAATTCAAGAAATAAGATTTATGTTTTCCTTTACTAATCTCTCTTGTTCCTCTTCTTCTTCCTTAAGGAGTCCATACCTACTCAAAAGGTGTCTTCCCCTTTTTGATATAGATCAAGAAGCATATCAAATAACTTTAATTCTAGTTGATTTTTCTAACCCTCCTAGTTTAGCATGGTTAAACCCCTAGATTGGCTTAGCATAGGTAATCCCTAAGTTTAGTTTGCCTTACTGAGTCTGACCCAAATGGACCAAATTAGGTATGTAGAGCAGCGTGGAGAACTTGCTTTATGGCTTCCCTTCACCCCATGAGCTCCTTAATTTTCCTCGATGTTTATGTGGTTTTTATTTTAATTTTGGTTTTTATTTTTTGGGGGTTTTTTCTTTTATGGTTTGGAATTAAGCATTTAGAGTGCAATTACCTGAGATTATGGGTGTAGAAACAACTTTCCCAATCTGCATTTTTCCGTTCTTGCTTACACGTTTGAACTAATATTTTCTTGCCTTTGGTATTTCAATGTACTAAATTTACTGGGGTGATGGCTATTTTGTTGTTGGGAAAAAAATGTTTTTGAGCTATAAATCATTTTCTTTGTTAACTTTTAGAATGTTAATTGTCAGTTGTTTTGTTTGATAGCAAAGGTGTAAAGACATACGCATGGAATGATTCAAGCTAAGTTACTAATTTTGCTTCATATTCAGCTGCACCTACTGCATGAGGGCTATCAGTTCCTGGATCATTTGAATATTTTGCCAATGGTTCCCACTAATAATGTTCTGTAGGTTGTGTTTCATGATCATGAGCAAAATTTCTTTAACTGCGATAAATGGTAGTCATCTCTTATGGTTATTTGTTAATTATGGCTTCACAAGGAATAAATTTCCATTTTGCTTGTGAACGAATTAATTTAGCTTTTGTGATTTTGTGGTTCGTGCAGTGGACTATCCAATATTAGGGATGTTTCTTGTTAAGGTTTTTCTTTTCTGTTGTTGCAGAAGTAATGATGTCTAGAACTGTACCTTTCTTAAGATGCAGGATTTTGATGGTATTTTCCCTTATTTGGTGTTTATACTTCGTTTTGAGATTTCATCAGATTGAGGAAAAGATGCGGTTGCTTCATGATAGAAACAGCAAAAAGCTGCAACGCCTGGATGAAAGTGGTGCGGAAGCTCATAAGATTGATGCAACTCAAAAACTATTAAGGAAGTTGTCAACACAGATAATGATAGCAATCCAGATTGTTAACTCTATATCAACAAAGATTAATGTGTTGAGAGATGAAGAGCTATGGCCACAGATATATGAACTCATCCAGGGGTAGGCCACTATTGATTTTGAGCACATTTTATGCGTAATTTCTTAATCCAAATCGCATTATTTATACAATAAAGATAATTATTGTGTTATTTTCTGAACTTATTTTATTCAAAATTGTCATGTTCAGCAATTTATTTCAAGCTCTTTTGAGATGGATTTTGATTTGTTTGAACTCTTTAACTTTGCAGCCTTTTTAATCCAGAATATTTTTTTTCCTTCATGTTTTTTATGCTTATTATTTCCCATTTCTTCCAACCATGTTATAATTTCTCTTTCCTGAAACTGCATTTTATTTCAGAATTTAAGTTTGAATTTTGATACCATTGTATTGCGCATCTTAGCCAGAGTAAGCATGTCAATTTAGCAATACACTGACATGTTTTACATTTTTGTCATTATCTTTGTTATAATCATCATCAATTTAATTATTATCCCATCTGTTTTTGTCAAATTCATAAGGGGCCAGGTTTACTTATTAGCCTGGCTCTTTATGAAGTAATGATAGTTTACCTGCTGTTAACAAAAGCCTAAGAGGGCTAGCATTGATGGGTTAACTGTAGGCCTATAAGTTCGTGAACTCAACCATCTCAAAGCATTGATGCGCCCTTATGAATTAACAGGTGCTTAATAGGGTTTCCGCTAATGTGTTTCTACAAGCTCGTTTAAGCTCCAAAACATTAATTTATTCATTGATGGCTGTCATCATCACCTCATGATATTAGTCATTGGACATTGTTGATTTGAATTCACATACTTTGCTACAGTCAACACCCGCAAGCCTCTAACAACCTTCTTTTGAACTCTAGCTAGCATTAGATGAGATTTGTTGGCTAATGGCTAGCAATAACTATCGCAGATCTAGGTCCATTGATCATCGATGGAGCTTTGTTGATTAATGTTCATCATTCAAAAGCTATTAGTGTAAGTCATCGCCTAGGCTTTTACTGTTTCTCACTAGGATCTAATCATTATTTGTGGAGGATTTAGCGACCATGGACATGCTTTGGTGGCTATTGGCGATTAACCTCTAAGCTGGTTGTTGTGACGAATGCTACTATCCCACACTATGGTACAATGATTAAAAATGTTCTTATTATACTGGAATAGACTTAAGGGGAAAACCTTATGAAGTGCTTAATATGCCAGGCTAGCTCATCCTACTTATATCTTCTAATGCTTTTGTGTTATACCTTGAAATCTCAATTATTAAGATATTGTCCACTTTGATCTAATGGCTTCATGATTTAGTTCCCTTAGTATAACTTCTTAAAGGTGTCGCATGTCTTATGATCTCTCCTGCACGAGTATGCTTAACTTTTGAGTTTCTAATGAAATTATGATGTTTACATCAAAATACTTCTTGATTTTTAAGAGTTTTGCTTCATTCTAATTAAGGGATTTCATAATTTCCCCCATTTGATAAACTGACGTTTTTCTCAATACCCTTACATATAACCCATAATCATATGTATAGCAGATAGGATTCTAGAGGTGGCTCTCCCCATAGTACTTTATCCCAATAAGGATCTATAGTTTTCTCCCATGGTGTGGCGCTTTATGTTGTGCAACACTTAATTCCTATCTTCTATCTGGTGTATTGTTATGGTATCATTTGTAACTGCTCAAACTTTGCCATTAAGATATTGAAAGCTTTGGTTTAATGACCACATGATTATATTCCCTTTACAAAGGGTATCATTTATAACCCTTTCTAGGGAAGTTACAAAAAGTGTTTAAGAAGTTGCTCCCATGTCATAACACAGTTCTTATCTTCTATGTGGTGTATTGCTATGATATCATTTGTACCTGCTTAAACTCTTAAGCATTAAGAAATTATAAGCTTTGGTGTAACGGTCTCATAAGCTTTGGTGCCGAATGTTGGCCATTAAAAGAGAATCATAATACTAAGTTAAGTGTTGTAGAGATGAGAATGCCTAGGTGGATGAGTGGCTTTACCCTTAGAGATAGGATGCAAAATGAGCATATACATGATAAGGTTGGAGTAGCTCCAGTGGAAGATAAGATTAGAGAGAGTCTCCTAGATGGTTTGGTCATATTAAAAGGAGGCCTTCCGATGATCCGGTTAGGAAAGTTGAGGTATTAGATTTGACTTATGTTAAGAAAGGTAGAGGTAGACCTAAAAAATCTGGTTAGAAAATATTAGAAATGATCTTTCTTTATTAGATTTAAATGAGAATTTGACTTTTAACATGATACAATGACAAAAAAGGATTCATGTAGCTGACCCCACGTAGTGAGATAAAGGCTTGTTGTTGTTGTTGTTGGTGGTGTAACGGTCTCATAATTTTGTCCCTTTTGTGTGTGCTTCCTATTGTAGAAGTACTTTTGAATGAACACACTTAACTTTAAGTTTATAACTGTGGTGGCTGCATGCTTTGGATTATATATATTTGTCAGTATATTGTTTATGCATAATTATAATCTAACTTGGGATATCTTGTGTTTGTAGCTTTTGAGTGTTGGGCTATCTTATGTGACATACTGGTATTTTTCTTCTGCTGCTAATTAACCTTATGATGAATAAGGTTCCGCACCCAATCTTTGACAATTGTGACTCTTCGATGCTGAGTTACCATTTTTATGGAATTTATGAGGGTTATATTTTTAGTTGACGCCTAAGTGATAGTGATGTATGCCAGATGTTTGTAATTTAAATATAAGTGCTTAATCTTATTATTTTGGTGCACTTTTTTGTCAACTAGATTTAGTTTATGGTTTTAGAGTAAGCATTAGGTGGGAGCAATGGTTGAAACCATGCATCGGATTTGTTCTAATGAACATTTTGTTACTCTAAGCTTGACTTGACTGTTAAAAAGATTAGTGCTCTTAAAAATAAGAGGCACCTTCTTCTTCGTGAAATAAACAATCTCAATGTCGCAATAAAAGATGGAGACAGAGGAATGGTTTTTCCTATTATATATATATAGCAATGACACAAATGGGAATGGAAAATAAGAGCATTCAAGAAAATAACAAGATGTGAGAAGTTGTTTGAGGATGTTTGCCTACATTCACGACCGCAAAAAGATATTTTCATTGATATCAAAGATGAGTTTAAGAATGCTAGAATTATATTTATTGATTTCTAGTTCAAGTCACCGCCTTATTGTCCAAAATTGATGATCTTGACGTTGCTATCCTCTCGCCGAGAACTTGCAGGTCTTCCTGAAAAATGAAAACTGGTTCGGCGATTTTCTTCTGTGCCACAAAAAGATATGTTCATTACAATACAAAAATTGCAATTATTGATTTCCAGTTCAAGTCACCACCTTGTCAGCCATTTTCAATGATCTCGACACTGCTAGTTATTGCTTGTGAATGAGCTTGCAGGTCTTCCTCTTCCTCTCAGTTATTAGATTAAAAGCCTGCCACCGTGGAAAAATGACAAGTGGCTTGACCTTCAATCCGTTATTGTCTTTTGTCATGGGAATGTAGTTGTCAGCCACATGGAAGATTGATCGCCAATTTTCAGTTTGCAAATCACCTCTCAACAGAATTCTTGTTGCTGACCTCTTCTCGTTAAGGTTATAGGTTTAGATGTAGTGAACTCTCTCCACCAAGGCTTACCACAGACTCTCCTTAGTTGGCCTCAGCTTGTCAATATTAGAACTGATCTCCGTTATGAACTTCCTTCAAGTCATCGTTAATTTTCTCCTTTAATTGACAGCAGCTATTGGTTTTGATGAGGTCATCGATCAACGGTTCAGACACGTG
>NW_021318726.1:2239992-2249922 GCF_001605985.2 Dendrobium catenatum
TATCATGTCATTGTTATGAGGTTAATGAATTATTGAATGAAAATTTGGTTGTATCGTCTTCTTACTCTTCTTGCGTGGAGAGCTAGAGAGAAGTGAGAGAGAGAGCCCAAGGTGAGGGCCAAAAGCAACACCCACAGTCATTGGAGAGTCCGTGACTCGTGGCTTATCTCTCATTCCGCTCTTTTCGTTTTCCCCCAACAACCCGCCGGCCAAAGCTCCCCAACCGCCGCCACTTCACCCCCTATTGTCTCGCCGGTGAACCCCCTCCTTTCACGACCCCCCTCTCTTCACCCATCCTCTACAACGGCTAATTTCGAAATTCGAAATTTGAATTTCGAAACTTTCCAAATTTGGAACTTCCAAATTAGGTAAGCTTTAACTCCGATCATGACGAAATTTCCAAATTCAAGGATTTCAATTAATCCTCGCCTTCAATTGTCATGAGCGATTTGGAAAACCAACCCTTGTCCTCACACAAAATATTTTCCCCCATTGGATTCGCCGTGCCACCTTGGATGGGCCCCCTTCATGGCTCCACTTAATGCATTTAATTACCCTATAATTTGAGATCAATTTCCATAGAAATTCTCCTCCCATATATTGTTTAAAATCATGAAATTTCATTGAATTCTAAATACTCCCTCCCCCTCTATTTAGCGGCGGGCGCTTCCTCATTAAATGGGCCCCATAGAATGCCCATAATTACCCTTTAATTCCTTGCTAATTTGGAACCAATTTCAAATGTCTTCCCTCCAATTCACACAAATTCTGAAAATTAATTTCAGATTGTGTAACTCCCTCTCTCCCTTGCTTTAACCTAATTCCCCTTCTCCCATCCACCGCCCCACACCTCCCCTGTCTTTGGCCGACCGCCCCTCTCACTCCTCCGTGGGAAATTCAGCAAGAGGAAGAGACGACGGCACCTTCTCTCCTAATTCTCTTCAATGTTTGAATGGCGGACTCCGAGCTTGAGTGGGTCTAGTGTTCACGCCGCGGAGCATCACGGTCACCTTGCTTCGACGTAGGATTTGAAGACGAAACCACGTAGAAGAGTACTTGGAAAGAGTCGTACCAATCCTTGCGAGCATCTACGACCGGAAATTTTGCACACACTTTGAGTCTCGAAAGTCCAGCATACACGCCCTCCGCCGTCATCGTCGACTCTCCATGGCTCAAGACCCTTTGGCCTGATCACAACCTTCCTCGTGGCCATTCGTATGGTGTGCTTAAAGTCTTCTCCCGCAAAGCCTAGTATAGTTGAGTGAGTATTTCCCAAGGTGAACTTTTCGTTATTAAAATGTCGGATTGTTGTAATAGCTTTTAGTTTGCTACTATTTTTGATGTCTGAAATGTTTTGGCTAATCTACATACTTCTTCGCCTTTAAGCTAGTTGAATAACTACGAAATTTTATATGATTTCTTGCTTCGCCATAAGTTATTATGTTGTAATTTCTTTGCCAAACTCATTTTTAATTTCATTTCTTACAAAGCTCCTTGCATTTGGTATTACATCAGGTTTGCTAACTTAAGCCATAAAAAAAATAATAATAAAAATAAAAAAAACAAAGATCTTTAGTCGCAGCACTTGAAAAACTCGTGAGATATATCCTCATGACAATTAGATCTTATAGTTTCATAGAGGCGGTGGGAGAACGAATAAATTGCCAAAATTTTGGCTTAATATGAGGAAACTAATCTTTTTGTGATTTATTTTGGTTCGAACAACATATTTAGTGGAAATAATTTGCTACTTCTAGTAGCTTTCTGCTTGAAGATTAATTTTTGGGAGATTATCTTTGCGCGGCACCTACTTTCATGTAACATTGGATTTTGGCTTAGGCATTGCAGTACTTCAATCCATCATTAGTAAATTTGTGGCATAGTTGTTTACCACAGCCTTTGCCATCGTACATCTCGTTAATCTTGAAACATCATTCGTCTTATTGTGCTCTGATGTTCTTTGGCAACTCCCACCTTAAAAAAACTTTATCCCATATTGTTCGTTAAATATTACTAGCATTTGAGTTCATAATTACTCTTATTGTGTTGATTATTTGGTGCCATGTACAAGGTGGCATCCTTACTTCCTCATATTATCAACATAATATTATTGATATCTTCCAAGTATTAATATAGAAGATAAAGAAATAACTCCGACTAGCTACCACCCACTTGAGATAAGAATTTTGTTTTTTTCATGAGAGGAATTCTTCATATATTATGAAGTTCTCATTTAGTTATATTAATAGTCTTAAGTTGAAAAAGGGACCAAAATGGTTCCTTAGTCCAAATTATATAAATTTTTTTTATTTAGTCATTGGACTTGACCTTAAAAGAAAAGTTCATGTAGTCACTTCCCACACAACCACCTATCGCACTCCATATCTTGCGCGAACCCCACCCCCACCCCCCCCCCCCCCTCACCCCCACCCCCCTTTCTTCTCCCCAAGCTGTGAGTCACAACTCTCCCTCAACACATAAATCTAATCTATAAGTCAAAGCTCTCCTGCTTGGTGTCACAGCTCTCCCTCTCATCTTCTTCTCTCTAGGCTTATGCAAACTAGCCACCGCCTTGATATTGAGTTGTCGCGGATGCAAACGTAATCCTCTTGCCGCTACCTCAACCTCTGCTAGCCAACCCCTTCTCTTCCTCCGTAGTTGCATGACCACCTGCACCATGACTACCTCGCCACGCCGCTTCAGTTGCTCTTACCGTACTTTGGCATTACCACTGGCCTCTCCTCTCGTTTTTCTTCTCTTCTTTCTTCCTTTTTCCCTTCTCTAACTTTCTACCCCTCTCTCATCATCTTTTTGATGTAGGACTACATGCAAAAATCGGAAACTTGCACAAAATATTTTGAGAACAATTTCAGATTTTCATTATTCGTGATTAAAACAACAAAGTAAAACTCAAAGATGGTCAATTCCGTTTAGGCTAAGCTACGCAAGAGACTAAGCACAATCAAAACACTTAGGAAAATTAAAACATTGCATGCGGAGTAGTTTCCAACTTAACCAAGACATAACAATGAGATCTAAGAGCAAAGAAGTAACAAACCTACGCTTGCTAATGGATGGCGACTAGTAGACACAATCTCTTACTTGAACAAACTTTCAACAAAGTAATTAGAATTTGAAAGTAAGTGAGTCAAGGAAGAAGATCACCTTCTCGGAGAGATGTCGTGATTCACCACGTGCCTTTCGTTAGTCCTCTTCAACAATTGCTATGAGAGGAAGAAATTTCTAGGGACCCGTCAAAGATTGGAATCACGCCGACAACGGAGATTTGAGAAGATCCACTACGCCTTAACTGTCGGATGCGAAGTAGGAATCAAACGCCGGAGAGGCCATGCATCATTATCATGTAAAGAGAGAAAGACCTAGAGAGGGAGAGGGAGAGAGATGGCGGTGGGAGAGAGGAAGAGGCTAGGGCTAGGAGAGAACTAAATGGGATGAAGAAAATATGTTATAATCTCCATACCAAAATTATTCTCAGATTTTGAGTAGAAGTGGAGGGAAAAATTCTGAAATTTGAATTTCAAAGACATGCAATTAGGAGCTTTAATGAGGCATTAAAGAGGGGCCATCAAGAGGGGGGCCGGCGGCTTGGTGAAGGGGAGAGGAGGTTTGGGGAGAGGGTAATGGGTTACGTAATTAGCTCCAACAAATTAATGAAGAAAAAATTCAAATCCGTTTCAATTTAAATTTGAAATTGAAACCTCATTGAAACTTTTCTAATTTGGCACCGGACAAATTTGGAAACTTTTACTCATCAAAATTTTCAAATTTCGAATTTGAAAATACATGAGGTGGCGATAAAGGAGCGGGCAATTAACGGGAGTGGAATGGTGGATGAAGTGGAGGCCGGCGGTTAATGGGATGGTCGGCGGGATGAATGTTAGGGGGCGGTTTTGGGGTGATTGAGCTTGGATGGTGTTGACCTATATACGGGAGCCAAAAAGAAAACAAAAATGTTTCTCTCGTACCTGTTCGGCGCCGAACTCCGCACGTCGTAGCCGCTGAAATCCCGTAAATCTAGCGATCGCTTCATTTCTCCACGACCTCGCACGACCTTTGTGTCGTTAAAATGAAAAAGAAAAAAAGAGGCAGAGACCTTTCCTCTCTCCCGATTCTCCCTCTCTCTTCTCTGTTTGACGCCGCCCCTACCAATTGGATCGGACGTTACGACACCCGTTCGGAAGCAAAGAACGGGAGTTCGCTGGCTGTTGAAGATAACTGTCTACCTTTCGCGCGTCTTCTCCGGTTCCTTCGTTGGTGTCCGACCTCGCTCCTTCGACGATACCTCCTGTAGAACCGGAAGTTACAACATTTTGGTCGGAAGTGAGAACAGGAGCTTGCGAGCTGTGTAGGAAACCTTTCTCCCACACGCGTGCTTCTACCCAACATCACACCGCCGTCATCCCCCCACTATTCTAAATTTCACCATCTATGGGCTCCGAAAATCGCCACCCGCCCCCCGCCGCGCGATTTCTTTTTTTTAAATTTGAGCGAGAGGAGTTTTTTTTAAATGAATAAGTATCCGAAGTAAATTTTTGGAAGGCCGATGGTTTGTAGATATAGACACTAAGATTTCGCCTCATTTTGTGAGGACTATTAAATGATCTGAGTTCTGTATTCCTATAGGCGCAAGCCCCCTAATAGTTAATACCCCCTACCGATCACGAAGAGAGAATCTTTATATATATGTTAATCAGATTCGTATAGACAATACGTGTATCGGCATATAGTAGCGCATGAGTTTTGGGTTTTGAAATATGTTTGAAAATTGCAAGAGTTGAGGTTGTTGAAAGATTTGGAGATTTTAGATTGGGATATCTTTGCGGAGAATTTTTATATTTAAAAATAGAAAATTGCACCATTTGTACTTAAAGCGGATGGTGGACTGGAATATATGGACCCGATAGATCCCATGCTTCCGTCGTCCGCGGGGCCATGTGGTCCCTGGTCTACTAAAAAAAAAAAAAAAAAAAAAAAAAGAAAAAAAAAAGAAAAAAAATAGTCAGAGGAGTAGTCGACCCAACCTTGACAGACACGGACCTTTCGTCGCAGCCATGTTTGCTTCGTCCAAGGGAACCTTGTAGACCTGGGTGGGTATATTGCCTAAGGTGGACAAATTTGAAATCCACCTTACTAACAAAGAGCTTTGTGCCCTATCAATCATATCCTATGGATTCATATCTCAAGGATTTGATGCCAATAAGGAACGTAAAGGCGCTATAACGGTATTTCGTGGTGCCATTTGCGGCAAAAACCACTCGTTCAGAGGCCCCGGGTCAGTAACCGTTTATCCTGCGGTGCCATTTGGCGGTCCCACGCCAGCTTAAGAGGCACACGTACCACCGTCTTATTGGCAAGGAGATTATTTGAGATGGATCCTAAGATATTTTCCGACTAGGCACTTGGCTCTTATGTAGCTAGAGTTATTGAATTTCCACCCGAGACAGACTGTTGCGGGTGGGGAGATTTTTTGCTTTAAGTTTGGATGGAGAGGTATTCATTTTTAAATATCTTTGATTTTTTTTGAGATTGTTTCTGATTTCTGCCATTTTGAGTGGCATTTGGAGTTTTGGGAATTCTGAATGGAATCCCCTCCGGTGAGAAAAACAATTCTACCGGCCATCATCGAGGTTCTAGGGTCATTTCTTTTAATTTGGCTTGGACCTTGTCAACTCGCAAGCTATTGATCGAAGGAGCGGGTTTCTTATAGGCTTTGTACTTGTATTATAAACTTTTCTTGTTGAAGGCCTTAAGGCCGAATATGAATGTACGAATAAATTCTGATCAAACTTTCATGACCGTCAATATTTATCCGAGAGTCTGAACCCTTCTACTCTATTCACCTGCTTAGGAGATCGGGTTTCGAGTAGGCTTCATGCCTCTTGCTTTCATAAATTTTCTTGATTAGGCCTTGAAGGCCGAATATGAATGCATATATATATAAATATTTCGATCACATTCGTACTCGACCAGTATATTATTCAATATCTCGAACCCTGTCTCTCCTATCTTATCTACCTTAGGAGGATCGGGTTTCGTATGGGGCGGGGCTGGCGTTTTGTTGGGGTGGCTTCATGCCTTTTGTTTAGGTGGGAATTCTTTTGTATTGTACGCCTAAAAATGCCTAATACGAATGTATGTGAAACAAATACACTGGTCGCCACAGTCATATATTCGTTAATGTTCGAACCGTCGACTTCTATTGATCCGTATAGAAGGAATCGGATTCGAACTAAGAATATCACTTATCACGACCCCGCACCAGCATCGCATAGGTCGTCAAACGTGGTACATAACACGCTCGCCAAGGCGCCCATGCGGGTGATTTTTATATACCCCTTTAGTGTACCTATGTGTATACAGTTTCCTAGTGCAACTGTACGGGGTATTTTTTTAATATTTTTGTAGTTGTGTATGTATTTTGTCATTTGAAATTGCACAGTCATTTCCTTGAAAAGCTTATACACTCCTTCTGCTCTGCTTTATCATAAGTGATATGCAGATCCGGTGGCGCCGCATTGTAGTGTAGACGCGTTCTGTGTGCTTTCAATAAGATGTCAAGATCCGGTGGCGTAGCGTTTGTAGGTTGTGGACGCCTTCTGTGCTGCAATATGTGTTGCAACCGGTGGCGTGGCGTCGCACGGTTTCAGACGCCTTCTGTCTGCTTCGTATCAGTCGTTGCATGATCTAGCCCTGTCAAAACGGCGTCACGGGTCCGGTTTCGTATCCAACCCGAAATTGACCCGACACTGTTCAACCGCCGACCCGAACACCGAACCCAATTTTGCAACCGGGTCGGTTTCCAAACCCGAACCCGACCGCATCGGGTCCGGGTCAACCGACACCCGACCCGCTTCGGGTATATTTAATTAATTTTTTTTATTTAAATTCATTTTATTTAAATTTAAATCAAATTAGGGAGATTTACTTCAAAATTTAAAAAAAATCAAGATTCAATTTAATTGGGCATAATGATTTATAATTTTTTGAAATATATTTACTTATTTCATAAAATAATTCATTAAAATCCTCCAAATAATTAAAAAACGGTCCAAACCGGGCTCGTTCGGGTTTCCGGGTCAACCCGAACCCGACCGCGGGTTTTACAAACGGGTCGAAATCTCTAACTCCCGACCCGACCGGTTCGGTTCGGGTTACCCGAACCGAAATTTTCGCGGTCGGGTTCGGGTCCGGGTTTTCGGTCGGGTCATATTGACAGGTCTATGCAGATCCGGGTGGCCTAAGCTATTTGGATGTCAGACACGAGTATTCATCACTCTACACATTAATTCTCTTTCTCTAATCACCGGCGATTCCTTCTGGATTTCTGATTTGTAGATAGTGAATATCGTCCTTACTTTCCTTGTAATATTATACATATCAAGAACGGAATTCTTGAAGAACACCAGGAAAGTTGGTCTCAATTGCTGTTCAACATTCCTCCTCTTCTTTAGAGGTCTTTCTTTTCGTACATCGGGTTTGTCTTTGTTACCCGGCTATCTGTTGTAGATCTTGATCCATTCAATTGTGTACGCCGTGTACATCCTATATCTTGTGCCCAGCCAGTGGTTCGTCGTGCCCTGCGATATATCCACATGTTGTATCCACACAAGTTGTTGTAGCCACTTCTTTCGCAGGACCGTTGTTACTTACTGCACGACTTCCTCTGCACAGGTTATATTAGTAGGGACCTATCTGACTATATTACGTATTAATGTCCACCTTTCACCAATCTCAGGTGTGGTAGGAGCTGAATTTACGCTTTGCTACTAGGCGTAGATCTTTCGACACTTGCTGAGTTTCCTCCAGTAGTTGCATCTTCAATACAACACGGCCATTTAGGGAAAATCCGTATGGGAAGCTTCGTCATCCAGGTTTTGTTTTGCACGTTCTCTCCTCGTGTATGAATCCTAAATTCTCCGATACTATAGTGCATGTGATTTGGATCCCAAATCAATTTATTCAGACTTGGAATCATCAAGTTTTACAAGTCCCCAGCTTTGACATGTTCCTATTTACGATAGCCTGAGTTCGAGTAAGTTTTCATTTAGACTTAGAATTCAAACCTCAGTCGTAACAGTACTCCCGACCATTCATTTCCAGGTTCTCCTATCATCCTTCATGAATTCATCCGGCATTTGAATAAACGATGCCTGCACTATCTGCGATTTCCCACCTCTACGCGCGTCGCTTACCAGTATCAAGTTCAAATGCCTAATTCTTGTTGTCCACGTCTTGTTCTAGTTTTTTGGCTCAGAGTACAAGTTCAAGTCTTTGTTCAGGACTCTTCTGAAGTCGCTTGCAAAGTCAAATCATTTCGTCTTGACTTGATTTTGATTCAGTTTGATTTTATCTCATTTAGAATTTGGTCTTTGAAATCATTTGAATTCTTGATTCTGATTCTTAGGTCCACAAGCCTCTGTTCTTGTTACAGGTCCTCTGCTCATTTTAGTTCAAGTTCTGTACAATTTTTATTAGGGTGGGGGGCAAAAAAGCGAGAAGGTCTTCATATGTTGTCCAGTCTTTGTCATCATTGTAACATTTCGTGAAGATATCTTCGGCACACCCCGGCATATCCCCGTTTGGGGGAAATTGGGGAGCTGGGCCTTCCCACCACGCACGTAGAGCGTGTATGGTAGATGTTCGAGACACTCGCGGCCGTACAAATTTCAATCCCACCACGTACAAGAGCGTGTATGGGGCCTTTCAGCAGATACCGTACCGAAACAGCAGTGACGTAGCAGACGCAGCAATGACTCCCCACCGACGCTACAAGAGCGTGTAAAGGGCTCTCCACCTCCGTCTTATATGCGTCGCAGCCGGGCTTCCCTCCTACCGTAGCTACAAGAGCGCGTATAGGTGTTCCCCGGTCCGCTGCAAATGTCGAGCGAATGGATTTTTGGAACATCGTACCTTTCGTAATTAGTGTCGCGGTGTCGGTGTCGAGGTCGAGCTCGAGGACCGTCCCCAGCCATGCTACAAGGGCGTGGTATAGGGCTTACCCCGCCTTGTCGTATGCTTCGCACCGGGCTCCCTCCCTACCGTGCTACAATGAGCGCGTATAGGTGGTTCCCCGTCCGCTGACAAACGTCAGGACGGATTTTAAGTAGAATTTATACCTTGGGACTCTGGCATGGTGCTCGTGGACCCGAGATAGGAGGGTACGTCGGCTCGTGGATCGAGCAAGGGAGGAGGGCATTTTTTTTTATTATAATTATATTAAATAATTTATAATTAATTAACAAAATTATTTTTTAAATAATTACTTAAAATTAATTAATAATATAATAAATTTCATTAAATTAATTAATAATTCATTAGTAATAATTAATTATAACTAATTCAAAATTAATTAATTTAATATATTATAATAATTATTAATAATTAAAATAATCTAATATTTTATTAAATAATTAAATTGAAATTAATAATAATAAAATTAATTAATTAATTGAATTAATTATAATAATTTAATTAAATATTAATTAATAATTAATTACTATTATAGATTATATTAAAAACATAATTATTATAATTAATTAGAATATTTTAAATAATTAATAATTAATATTTATAATAAGATTTTTTTTTAAATCCCTCTGCGTCCGCGAATTTTATGGATTTGGCCGGAAAGCGCACGAAAGGGATGAAGTTACCTTAACAATGGCGGCTTCCCGTGGCTGCTTTCGATCAAGTGTGGTAACTTCCGATCCAATGGGAAGCAAGCAAGTCGTTGGAGGGAGCAAAGTCGGTCAGCCCTGGTGATCCGGAGAAGAAGCAGAAGGGAGAAAGTTTCCTTCCACCGAGCGGCGCACCCGTATGTGTTCCGATCAAACTGTAGTAACTTGCCGATCCAACGGGAGGGGAAATCGTAGAAGATGCCGAAGTCGAGCCGCGTCACAAATGGAAGCG
>NW_021318727.1:0-19313 GCF_001605985.2 Dendrobium catenatum
TGCACGATCCAATCTGTCCCTTCCAATTGACCCGTTCACGCGGTGTTCTTTTGGAGGTCCACAACCTACTATAAGGAAGACCCATACATTATTTTTAATGGTGTGGTTCCTATAATTTCCTATAGTGCTAAAGCACATAAGATTGTCTAGCTATTTAGGAATTGTGTAATACTTAATATGGAGCTTGTAGTGAAGGGAGGAGTCTGCAGCAATGGCTCAGGGGTTTATGTCTAACAATCATGTTTATGCCTCTAGTCGCCTAGATTGCTAGACTGTGTAAGACTTGCCGTTTGTTGGGGACTCAAGCACTACTCAAAGTAGAGCTTATTGCAAAGGGGGATTCATCTAATAGTGTCTAACTTGTCCATAGAAAATAATGAGTATTTTGAAAGGTATAATGGCTTACCTCGAAAGGAATGTAGTGCATTTATACTTATGCATCTTTTCAAGATCTTCCCAAATTTGAAGAATCATTGTTTCCATTTATGAAGGTCGGTCATGATGCTTCATATGCTTCTACCTATAAATAGAGAAGTTTTTTCATAGAAAGTTTAAATGTATGTGTTAATGCCACCTATTTTAGTATTTCTCTCAGGCTTTTGAATGTGAGCTCATTATTTTATGGTGGGCACAATGGTAACCCACCATCAGCTTAATGGTGTTTCTTCCTGTGATTTTGAATGCGAATAAGATGATAAATAAAATGTGCATTTCTTCATAATGGTAGTATTTAGGTGTAAGTGATTTAATTATATACAGGAAGAATCACTACTTTGTATCTTCTAGAAAGTAAAAAGAAAAAGGCTAGATCAAGTGTAGCTGCAATGAAGAGGCACATTGTTTCCATCTCTCCTTGCTCATATGGTTTTCTTTTCCCATCATAATTGGTAGTTTAGGTTGGTTTTCTTGATCGATTTGGCACACTAAGAAGTCTGAGGTGAATGAGTTTTCTCCTCAAGTGAGTAGGACAAGAGCTATCTTGCCAGTTTTATCCAAAGGAGTTTGGGTGCTCTCAAGGAGAGAGTCTAAACTTCTTATTCTTCTAGTGCAAATGTTGATACTGAGGGAGCCCTTTGTGAGTATAATGAAATGATGGTGGATTTCAATCCTTTTTATATAATTGTCAGTTTTGGGAAGAGTTCTCTTAAAGCAGCATGAAATGAGAATTTCATTCTTCTACCCGTCCCAACCCCATAGTTGGAAATACTTGCTAAGTTTACATGCATTATATTGAAAAATTGATCTGATTCATTATATGGTCATGTACAAGAATTTGTGATGTGAGACATAATATATATAAATGTAATACCTTGGAATTGTGAAATGAAGGTTTATTTTTTCTAACCTTTTTTTTTGTTCTAAGTTTCTTTTTTGTGAATGCTATTTGAGCCTGCATATGTCTTTATCTTTGCTATGTTTGTTGCTTATTAAGAGAGAGAGAGTGAGTTTATTGAAATTTTTTTACTTAGTGAGCTCATCTAAAATCTAAAGTTGAATCTCGCTAGAGATATGACTTTCCTTCATGTTGTAGGATCTTAAACTCGTACAAGTTTTCAGTACTTAGGTGCCTCAGCTAGCCTCAGGGAGTTGTCTAATATTTTTCTCTCATCTTAGATCTATAGGGGGAATTGATTGTACCTCACAACTCGGGTGATCACACTTTTCCCTGTGGTTCGATAGCGAGTATGTTTTGAGACCCTTTCGTGAGTAGTTTTGCTAACCCTTATTCTTATGGGCGAGTTGATGAGGAATTAAATTCTTTTTAGGCATTATTCATTGAGAGTCCTTATTCCTAGAAAAGACAAAAAAATATGTTTACATATGTTTAAGCGATCCAATTCTTCCTACCCCTAGTTCCTCGAGCATAGGTTGAATGGCTTAAAAATAGATAATAGATTTGTGCTTGATTATTTACTGATAGTAGGAAAATTTGTATAGAAGTACTTTCAATATTCATACTATGATTTGTCTTACCGACTCGATAGAGGATAAAGAGGGGTTCTTGCCAGAAAATTGCTCTTCATATTGTGTCTTTGGCACTGCAGCATAAGTTTTGAATTGTTTTGGGGCCTCAACTCGCCTAAAGGAGGTTTCATTATTTTCTCTAAGCTCTTTCCACAGGGGGAATAGAGGATCCCTTGTTGGGCTCAGGTGATCAGACTGGTTATCATGAATAGAGAGGGCCTAAGGTTTCGATAAGTCTTCAGTGAGAGACAAGTTCTATAGTCTTAAAGTTAAGGGACTGAAATTCAATTGAGTTCAAAAATATGGGGCAACTCGATTATTTCAATTAGTTTAAGAGGGAGCTAAAATTGGTTTGAGTTTGAAACTAACGATTAAACTTGGATTTAATTAACAGTTCAGAAGACCGTAAGAATTCAGTGAGTTTGGAATTAGGGGACCGGAATCTAAATTATTTTAAGAATCAAGACATTTAAAATATACAAATTTTAAGAATAATGGGAAAACTCGATGTATTTAATATTCAAGAGATTAAAATTCAGTGAGCTTAGACCATAAGAGATGAATGAGATTTTTTAGTAAGTCAAAAGTTAAAGTTTGATGAATCAAAATAAACGAAACTTATTAGAGGTGCTCTTCTATAAGTATTTGAAAGACATTAATCTAGTCACTAGTTTGCCCTAGGACACTGGTATAAGGAGTGGATGTCACTGAGAAGATCTTTCCTCGATGAGAAGGCTCTTGGCGCTGGAGTCTGAAAGCGGGTTCTCTAATATCAACTAGGGATAGTCACTTTCTCTATTAAGACCAAGGGATATGGAAGGATCATGTTGGATCTAGAAGGTCGCTAGTAATCATGGAGTGGCAATAATGCAAGGAATTTCACCTAGTGAAGATATCTCAAGTGTGAATATTTTTAGGATTGAGATTTAGACTCGGTATTTCTGAGTTCCTTGAGCATTTTAAAGGAAGGTTTTATACATGAGGGAGCCTTTTATTATTTTGTACTTTAGTGTGAAATATTTTCATTTTCGAATAGAGAAATGACTTTTATTTAATAAAAAAATAAAAATTGAACATATGTAGATAAATATATCCCTCATGGTAAATTGCATGATGATTGTCAGTAACCAGGTCCTGGGTATTTCAGCTCCATTAATGAGTCCATAAGTTTGATAGGGTCCTAGTCATCTTATCTTTTGATGTATATAGGGACTTCCTAAGTGCGAGGTAGTTTTTTGAATCAGTAATTATGAGCTGCTGCATCGGCTTTCTTAGAAATAGTTCTGGTCAAAAAGTTTCTCTTAATTGGATATTACTTGGTAGTTCTTCTGCTTGATTTTTTATTCTGTCATAAGGCCTCTTGCGGCAAGAAATTTATTCTGTAGGTTGTGGCCATTTATAGGCCTTCCTAATTAGATATCTCCCATTTTAGTGATGTAGTCTGGGTTATAGTCAATACCTCTGCTTAGCAATTTAGGTCTATTAATAGTGTTTAACTCTAATACATAAGAAAGTAGAAGAGTGTGCTTATCGGATTTGCGGTGATTAATGGAGTTGTTATGAAAGCCGTTATATTGGGAAAGAAGTAATTTTTCCCAGTTTTCTTTGGTGCCTTTGATCTTTTCTGATGAGGTTGACGTTGAGTATGAGCTTATTGGCAGTTTCAACCTGCCCATTAGATCCAGGATGATGACTATATGCAAACTTGAGATGGATTTCTTGAACTTCATAAAATTCTTTGAGACTATTTTTGGAGAATTATGGTCTATTATCTATAGTGATGGTGAAAGGAACTCCGTGTCAGCAGATGATGTATATCTAGATAAAAATTTGGATCAAGATTACTGTGATGCATGCAAGTGCTTTAGGCTCAATCCATTTGATGAATTAGTCAAACAAGATTAGGATGAATCATATTTTCTATGGACCGTTATTTTTTATGTTTTCTATGGAACATTATAGCAACATAAGAGGTGGATAAATAGGGTTGTAAACAAAAGAGTAGTAATTTAAAAATTATTTTGTTTTATTTGTTAGAAAACTTAATGATGTGATGAGATAGTTATTTAACAAAATAAATCACAAAATAAAGTGAAAAATTGAAAAATATACAAAATGTTTTATGTGGTTTGGGCCCCCATTTGGTTATGTCCACGCCTAGTCCAACTCCATGCAAGGATTCAACTAACAACAAAAAAGGTTACAATAGCCGTGTCTTCCTAACACTAGGAAGAAACTACTTCAAATGATGATGAGAATCTCACAACAAAATTACAAATAAAAAAAAATAAAATTAGTCAATTAATAGCTTGATATAATGTAGCTCTCAAAAGGAATAAATTATTATAGCTCTCACAAACCACACACAAAACAACGATTAATCATCACTAAACAAATTTATTTGCTCACTAATGTATTGCTCCACTTAATTTTATGTATATGAGAATGAAATGTGATATGAAAATATTTATATATGATTTTGTATAGTTAAAATACAAGCATTCAAGCTACAATATACTTTTAGAAAGACTAGCTACATTAAGCAAAGATGTGATATGAAATACTTATGAAAAGGTGCTATTTTTTAAAATAATGTTTGCTAGATTTTACTTTGTAAAATAATGAAGACAACAACTTGTCACTTCAAAGCTCTCCAAAAGTACTCTCAAAAGATGATCCAATCAAAAGTTACAAACAATGTTTCACAATAGGTCCAATTTGCCTCAAGGATGAGTCATAAAAAAATTTATGTTGGAAATATATCTAAAATAAAATTATTGTTGCAACTTAGAATTCAAGATTGAGTTTGATATAATGTGATTATTTTATGATAAAAAAATAATATTATTATGATTATTGTTTCTTCTAACATACATTGGATATATTTTCTTTTTGTTGCTTATGTGTAATAATATTTTAAGAAAATCATACTCCAAATAGCTGAAGACTTCAAGACATAGTAGATTAGGATTTCATATAATGAAGTATGTAAATTTTCTATTTTTTTTTAGTTTGAGAGAGTATGATTGTAATTGGGTAATCGTGCACACATATATTAGAGGGGTGAGTCAAAACTTAAAATTTTAAAATTAATCATACTGCACAATTTTAAATTGTACTAGACGATTTGTCATGGTATTTCCTCCAAAATGAAGTTAATTAAACCATACACAAAAAAGTTTTTGTACTATTCATACTACAAACAACTCATAGAGTAGAAATGGGTGTGTACCAGTTCATCCTAAACGAACTAATCATTTTTTAAATTTTTCGTACTGTACAAAGTTTGGTTTATACATACTACTCATAAAGTACATAATGGGGTCATCCAAATTCATACTAAACAAATCATGATTTATTTTAACTATTTGTAATGTACAATATCAGTTCATACATATGATTTATTTTAAATTTATTTTTCTGTACGGTTATTCTTGTCATTCATATATAAGGGTTTTAAAAATTGACACTCTTGATATTGCTTCGAATTTCTTTTAAGAGTGGATAAGGAGAGTATTTTAGTTAGGGGTGTCAATATTGGACCTGACCCGAAAACCCGACCCGAACCCGACCAAAAAATTTTGGGTTTGGGTTGACCCAAACCTAAAACGGGTCGGGTTTGGGTTCAATAATTCGACCCGTTTCAAAAATTGGGTCGGGTTCAGGTTGACCCGTCAACGCGAAAATGACCTGAAAATGACCCATTTTTGACCCAAAAACCCATTTTTGACCAGGGAACCCATTTTTGACCCATTCTTGACCCGAAAAGGAAAGTTTGATCCATTTTTGGACCCAAAAACTAGCAGTTTTTTGTCTGAATCGGTTAATTTGGGTCTGGTCGGGTTGACCCGGACCCAAAGCGGGTCGGGTTCGGGTCCAGAAAACTGACCTGTTTATAGAAACGGGTTGGGTTTGGGTTGACCTGAATAGTATCGGGTCAGTTTCGGGTTCGACCCGAACCTGACCCGAAATTGACACCCCTAATTTTAGAGAGTGTTTTTAGTAGTGAAAAGTGAGAGATCTTATAAGAGGAAATTGTTAGGGGATTTATAAGGTTGCTTAAATATAAGGATCTCTTATTTGTTCTTCAAGTTTCTGCCCTACTTCCTTGAAGACACTTGGGAGAAGATTTTTAAAGATGATTATGGTACTCTGCCATAACCAGGAGGGTGAGAAAGAGTGTTGCTACTCTGCCACCACTAGGAGTATGAGAAAGGACGTCGGTACTCTGCCGCATCGGGTTGGTGGAAGAGAGATTTTGTAAGGGCTTCTCTGCCTTGCTATGGGAGCAAAAGGAGAGTCAATTATGTTTAGTGCAATACCTAGAGAAGGAGTCTCCAATGAGTGGATGTAGGTCTAGTTGGACCCAACCACTATAAAATTTGGTGTTCTTTTGTTCCTTTACTTTTTACTGTATTTTTTATTTTCTGCACTTTATATTATTATGGTTGAAAAATATTTTGTGAAAATCTATTTCTATGAATAACCGCTTCCTTTTGATTAATTGAGTAAAGTTTCTTAAAATAGTTTTCTAAAATCCTAGAGATTTTAAAATTACTAACTCACCCCCCACCTTTTGGTTAGCCTTGAGACATTTCTATTAGGTCTAACAACTTGCTCTAACTTTCTAGTGGTACTAGAGCCTATTTCAAAAATTAAGGTTTAGATATTTTTTTTTAAAAAAATGATCATGGCTACTTTTGTAAACTAGAATACTCTTGAAGGATATTCGATCATTAGATCACTGCTATTTGATAATGTTCCTTTCGTCTTTTGAAAAACTCATATGTCTACTTTTCTACATTCACTTGAATATTGCATGTGGATTTTAATACACGAAGGTACATTAGACCCACCAGAGTTATTAATTACATTCAGATTGAAATACCATTTATTGATTGGATATTATAGGAAAAAGACCCAGGTCATTTAAACATAAAATATTTAAATAGTGTTTTCTATGCCAAAAAATCAGAGGACTATATGCGTGTTTCAACCTATAAAACTAAAAAGAATATTGGGTTAGACTTTGCATAACATATGAAGGAACTAATGAGGTGAAACAATCCAAATTAAACATTTTATTACATGACTTCAAACTTTTTTGCATGAAACTGAATGAATTAATAACTAACATGTATACACGTTTTACACAGATAGTTACCTCATTACATATTTTAGATAGGGAACTAACAAATTTGGAAAAAAGTTAATAAAATCCTACATTGTTTACATACTACTTATGATGCAAAGATAACTGCTTTAATTGAGTCAAAAGACCTAAATGTTTAATCTATTGACAAAATGCTTGGATCACTAATTGCTTAAGAGCAAGGAGTGACTCAAAGATAGATTGATTCATATGACAAGCAAAAGGAGAAGAATATAGAATTGAAAGTGGATTATTCATACAGTGATTAATCATTAGCTTAGGATGAAGAAGATATTGCACTCATGATGAGGCAATTAAAAGTTTCCTAAGAAGAAAGCAATGTAGACGTCAATAGTGGAACAAGGGTAAGTTCCCCAAGAATGAAAAAAAATACTAATGAAATCAGTTGTTATGAATGTAGTAAGCTTGGATGTATTAAAACTAATTGCCTTAATCTTAAAACTAATCCTGGCAAGGAGAAGGTTGAGGATAAAACCAATATTAGGAAGGGCAAGAAAGGATTGCAGAGAGCTTTTTAGGCTGACTCAGCTTAAGATTCTTCAGAAATAGAAGCAGAAGAGGAAGTCACAAACTTGTGCTTAATGGTAGATAAACTTGATCATTTGGATCAAGAGGAAATATGTGATTTATCCTATGATGAATTATTTGAAGTTTCTAAAAAAATACATACTGCATATAGAAAACTCAAAAAATTACATGTTAAACTGAACTTAGAATATTTAAATTTATAAAAAGAGCATGAAATCCTTAGGAATAATCAAACATCCATAGATAGCAACCACATGTCATTTTTGGATTAATTTGATAATTTAAATAAAAAATATGATTTATTAAAAACATCATATACTGATCTTAAAAATAAATGTAAGGTATTTATAGATGAAGCAAATCAAAGAGAACTTGAGTTAAAAGTTGATAATGCTATTTTAGAAAGCGCAAACTCATATCTTAAAGAAAAATTGAAAGCTTTTAAGAAAAATAAGACACTACCTAAACTTGAACAATTTTCCAATACTGATCAGAAGCGAACAATTTCAAAACCTAGAAAAAGATATTATAACTCACATAGATTGACAAATTCTTTTCCCACTGTTAAATATTTTTCATGTGGAATTATAGTACATATTTCCCATATTTGAATAACTCTTATAGAACATATTTAGTGTGGAGACCTAAGATGCATAAATCACATCATATCAAACATGCACCTAGATTATTATTATCAAGAGGTGAACTCAAATTCAGTTGGGTTCCCAAGTCTAATGTTTGATCATTTTATAGAAATGCTCTCATATAAGTCCTCGTGAGAGCATTTATTACCTGGACAGTGAATGCTCGAAGCATATGACTAGAGATACCTCTCAACTCATATCGCTGGAAGTCAGGAATGGATGCAAAGTGACATTGGGAGACAATACCACTAGGAGAGTGGTAGGTACATGTATGATTGGCAATAAGACCAATTTCTTTCTTGAGAATGTATTATTGGTTAAAGGCTTAAAACATAATTTGTTAAGTATTAATCAGCTTTGTGATAAGGATTTTAGTATTAAATTTTTACTTACAAGCTACATTATAAGTCAAAATGAAATTGACGTGCTACATGGAAATAGAGTAAATAATATTTACATGATTGATTTAAACTTTGTTAAATCTTCTAATACTTTTTGTCTTAAAACTATCACAGATGAATCATGGTTATGACATAAAAGCCTCTGTCATGCAAGCATGAAAAATCTTAGGAATATTATTTAGAAAGAATTAGTTAGAGAAATACCCAAACTAGACTTCACTAAGGATCACTTGTGTGATGCATGTCAATTAGGACAATGGGTTAAGTCCTCCTTTCATTAAATTAAGGATCTTAGAACTAGCAAATTATTGAAAATCCTAGACATGGATTTTTTTGGACCAGTTAACACTGTAAGTCAGTGAGAAAAATTTTTTGTGTATGTTATTATTGATGATTATTCAAGATTCTCTCTGATTAGATTTTTATCACATAAGAGTGAATCATTATATGAATTTATAAATTTCTCTAATTTGATTCAGAGGAAGCTAGGGTGTGAAATTCTATCAATTTAAAGTGATAATGGAGGAGAGTTTGAAAATACAAAATTTAAAGATTTTTTTGAAGAGCAAAGAACTAATCTTAACTTTTCTATACCTAGAACTCCTCAGCAGAATGGGGTTGTTGAAAGAAAGAACATAACTTTGATATAAGCTGTTAGAACCATGTTGGCTGAATATTCACTTCCTAAATATCTTTGGGGCTAAGTAGTTAGTACGGCTTATTATGTTCTAAATACAGCAAACATTAGATCCAAGTTGAACAAGACACCCTGTAAACTTCTCAAGTGGAGAACACATAATCTTTCAAATTTACATGTCTTCAGATGTAAGGTGTTCATTCATAATAATGGTAAAAATCTTTTAGAAAAATTAGATCCTAAATATGATGAAGGAATTTTTCAAGGATATGCTAGTGTTAGAAAATCCTATAGAGTTTTTAACAGAAGGACTTTGGTAGTTGAGGAGACCACACATATAGTTTTTGATGTATTTAGTATTTTTGAGGAGCCAAGGTTAGAGGTAGAACATATTAAAGAGATCTCCTAAGGAATTTGAAAAACAAATCTTGAAGATAATGTTGGAACTGAGAATATATTGCCAAGAGAATTAAAATTTTCTAAAAGTCATCCTAAAGAATTGATTTTAGGTGAACAAAGTGAAGGTGTTAAAACTAGGCATAGACTTAACAAAGAAGTGAACAACTCTACCTTTATTTAAAAGATTGAGCCCACTAATATAAATCAAGCATTTTCTAATGAAATTTGGATTTTGGCCATGCTAGAAAAATTGAATTAATTTATTATAAATAATGTTTGGGAACTGATTTAAAGGCTTAAAGATCAAAGTATTATTGGAACTAAGTGGGTGTTAAAAAATAACATGAACGATTCAGGTGTAGTGGTTAAAAATAAGGTAAGATTGGTGGCCAAGGGGTATAATCAAATAGAAGGAATTTATTTTGAACAATCTTTTTCCTATGTAGCCAGACTTAAAGCAATAAGGGTATTCTTAGCCTTTATCTATTTTAAAAATTTTAAATTATTTTAAATGGATATTAAGAGTGCCTTTCTTAATATGTTGATATAAGAGAATGTTTATGTTGAGCAACATTAAGGTTTTGAAAATTTAAAATTCTGTAATCTTGTGTTTAAATTGAAAAAGGCATTATATGAACTAAAACATACACCCAGGGCTTGGTATGAGAGGCTAAACACATTCTTTCTAAAAAGATCATTTTTTAAAGAAAGTGTGGACATAACTCTCTTCTTAAAAAAGGTAGAAGAATACATACTCATTATTTAAATATATGTTGATGATATCTTATTTGGATTCACCAATAAAAATCTTTGTGATGATTTTTCAAAAATAATGAGCAGTGAATTTGAAATGAGTTTGATGGGAGACTTAAGTTATTTTATTAGTTTTACTATAAATTAAAAAGAGGATGGAATATTTCTTAGTCAGTCAAAGTATATTAAGGATATCCTTAAGAAATATGAAATAGATAAAGCTAAACCAATGAGTACACCAATAAGTTCCTTAAGTGTAGTTAGATAAGGACTCTAAGGGAAAATCTATTTATCAAAAGAAATTTAGGGGAATAATTAGATCATTACTTTACTTAATTACTAGCAGACCTGATATTATGTTTAATATTTATTTGTGTGCTAGATTTTAAGTTGATCTAAATAAATCACATTTGACTACTACTAAAATAATTCTAAGATATCTTTTAGGAACTCAAAACTTAGGGATATGATATCTAAGGCATAACTCTTCTTTTGAAATCATTGATTATTTTGATTCAGATTTTTGTAGGATGTAGGGTTAATCAGAAAATTACTTTTAAACTTATCAATTCATAGGAAACTCTTTAGTTTCGTTCTATAACAGAAAATATAATTCAGTATCCCTTTCTACTGTTGAAGAAAATTACATTATCTTAGATAGTTGTGTGGCATAGGTTCTTTGGTTAAAATAAAAACTTTATTGATTTAATATTTTTTATTAGTATTATTTTAATTTTTTATGATAATATAAGTATCATATGCATTATAAAGAATCCTATTCAACATTTTAGAACCATGCATATAGATATAAGACATCAATTCATTAGAGATAATGTCACTAAAGGAGAAATTGAACTATATCATGTAGCTATTGTGAATCAACTTGCAAATATTTTCACAAAATCACTCGCTTTTGAAATGTTTAGTACCTCAAGAATCAAATTAGGTGTGCACCTTAAGAATCATAGTAGGTGTGATTGATATTCATGCTTAAAAACTATAATTCTACAAATTGGATTTGAAATGTCTTTCATGTATGTTGATGTATTTGATCTGTTTCTTTGTTTCATTTTGTTAATGGTTGATTTTTTCTCTATTTTTTGTTTGTTTTTTCGTTAGTATTATTCTTGTTTTCATTGATGCATGTCATGAATCTTGGTGATTTATTTTTGGAAAAGAGTTTTGTTTATCATGTATTGAGTTATTTTTTCATTTGTATTTACTAAAGGAAAATCACACTTTATCGACGGTTTTAGCTGGTGGTTAACACTTATTTTCCGGCAGTTATGTAAATGCTGGCAGCTTTCAGCGGTTTACAAACCACCAGAAAAAAGGGGGCCGGAAATCGTTTCCGGCGGTGTTTTTTCAGCGATTATTTTCATCGGTAGTTTACCAGTGGTTTGGACCGCTGGTTAACTTCCGGCGGCCTTAACGCCGGTGACCGTAGGTATTTTTATTGGCGACGTACCATCCATGCAACTGCTGGAATAAACACCATCATTATCATCATATAGACCGCGGAATTTCCATCGGTAATAGTACATGTGGCTACCGGTGGTTAGGACCGAAGGAATTGCCAGTGGTGTGACCGCCGGCAGGTCGCTGAACTACCGTCGGTTTTTACGATCGGCTATCTTCAATTTTCGGCAGCATCAATTAGCCGTATGGTATCAAAGTTTCTGGGGGCCAAATAGCCGGTTGGTCGCCGAAAACCTATAGCATCTAAAAAAAAAATTGACAACCTCCCCTCTATTTGAGGAATTTTCATCCTAAACTCTAAACATGCATTGAAAATATAAATCACAATAATTTTGGGCAACACGCCACTATATTCAATCACAATAATTAGAGAGGTTATATTCAATAAGTAAAACTAAATAAAACACTAAGTGAAACCAAACAAGTTCAGAACTAAAACATAAAGTTAAATCAAACAAGTTTATAACCAAATAAGTTTACAATCAGATCATCATAAGTTCATCAAACCTAAAAGAGTGTTAATCCTCGTCCCTATCCTTGCTGTCTGGAGATGCATGTGGCTGCTTTGTCTCTTGCTCTTTCTTCCTTTGACTTTCATCTCTGTAGGATCGTAGCTCTGCATGCATTTCATTTTGAACCTTTCTCATATCTTCTATCTCTCTTGTCAGTGCTGCAACCCTATGACTTAAAGTTTCTTTAGCTCCACTTAAATTATAAAATTCTGAGGTGGATGAACTACCCCCATAAGCATAGCCTTGCAAACCCAAGCCATATTCCCTCCCTCTCTATCTTCCTCCAATAATATCTGACCATGTATGATACTCGGAAATCTAGGTCGATCTTGAAGATGATCCCTCACCAGTGGACTGACGAGTTTCTTGAGCTCGTACAAAATCATCATATAATAATAAATCCATATCATATATTGATATTAAAATTAGTTTTATTATAATAAATTTCTATTTCCAAACTATAAAAAATTATACTCACATGAGCCTTTTAGCCTTTTCATCAACCCACTGATGGTCAGCTTGATGTTGATTCCATATACAACGTCCAACAGTGTTGCGCTCCCGACCAAGAATTTGTTTATGAAAATATAAGATATAGTTATAATAACATAAATATATTTAATAAACTAATTTAAAGCTTTTACCAGTCATCGTCTATGTTCTGTATGACGAATAGATCCACCAGTATGAAGAGAGCTTCCTAAACCCCACAGTCAGATGCTCTATTCTGTTTATTCTGCTCTCTTATTTTTGTGGGCTTAGGGGTCGCCCAAGCTTTACTCAGATCTACCCATATGCCCTCTTCAATCCATATTGGATGCTATCGGATTTTAATGTCCGTAAACATGTCCCTGCTCCTCTCATCTCAAAATTGTTTTGATCCTTTTGGCTATGCTCAAGTAACCACCTAAATTCTTTATGTAAAAAATTTAGGCATAATAAAAAATATTAATACAATTTAATCAAATATTCAAATTTATGCCAAATAAGTATACCTGAAATCTCCAAAACCATATATCCCTAATCTCCTTTGGGATCTTCTTCCATGATATGTAAGAGCATCATATTTGTTCTTTATAATACCCAGATCTTGTAAGTAGGTGGTCTTAAAGGATTGAAGCTGTAGGTTAATTTTTAGTCAATTACATATAATATATCAAAATACATAAACTAAACTTAGTTATCTCCCTTAGGCTCAATGTATTCACGCTTATCTTGTAGCTTTGCATGATCCCCAACACCAACCTCTGCTGGTCTAGATGGTCCATCGTGTTCTAGCTGACCGGATATGGGTAATAATATGAGTGGAGTAAGGAGGGTAAGGACCAATGGATGGGCCTGCTGTCGTTGATATGATTTGGGGGTAATATGATAGAATGGTGCTACCTGTGCCTGATCTGGAGAGAGAAATGAGGACTCATCAAAAGGAGGGAAGTAGCCAGTGAAGGGTGGTGGTACAACAGCAGGTGGATCTGACTGACCCTGACCCTGCTCACTTAGGGACTACTTCTGACCTGGGGTGATAGTGGTGATGGTATAACTTGTGAACTAATCTCGTGTCCTCTTCACTTTCATCAGTTGTATGGGTCTTTTGGATTAACCACTCAACTTGCTTTCTTAGAAACTTTGAGGCAAATGACTACAAGGAGGATCATCACCTGAAGCCAATCTGTATTAAAAGAAGCCAATTAGTACAACATTTGTAAATAATATATAAATATAAAGAATATATAATACAAATTAATGAATTACAAAAAATAAAGAATGATATATATTAACAAAACTAATTTTCATTGCCTAGAATTCAAAAAGTTATAATTCTATAAGTACAAAACTATTCAAAAATATATTGACAAAAAGTAAATTTTCTATAATTCTAAATTAATAAAACTATACTTCTTAATTACAAAAAACTGCCTCATAATTCAAAAATTCTATTTATTTTTAGAATCAAAAAATAACAATCTTTATAAGTACAAAATCTAATTCAGAAATATTATAAAAAGCTATAAAAAAACTATAATTCTTAAATTATAAAAAATATAATTCTGAAATTACAAAAACTATATAAAATCAGAAATATTTCATGCTTCCAGTGATCTTCACTTTCATCCTCGTTCTCACTTGATGAGCTAGTTGAACTATTCACATCTTCTAACTGCATTTCAATACTAGGGGTTGTAATTGGCATCTCCTCAATTTCAATAGGCCTACAACTTGACATCTCATCCTTTTGATGTGCTGTTGCTACATTGTATTATTGATCAATTATTCCCCGTGCTTTTAAATTTATGAATAACTAGCCAATACTTGTTTATGCTTGCGAACCACTGGGATATTATTGAAATAAACTTGAATAGCTTGGCTTGCTAATACAATGGATCAAAACTTATCATATCTATCTTACTATGTGTTTTACATCGACTAAAACCATACACAGGATGAACCCTGTATGCCTTTATTCTATATGGACATACCATTGACAATTAAACAAGCATTACAAAGTTCTCATCTTCGCCTGGGTACCCCAGGTCAAAAAACCATATTCAGGATACCGGTAATAAAACACACTCATCTTCTTCATGAGTGTTCCCTTTAACACATACTCCATGTTTTTTAGTTTTTCTTTCTTCACTCCATGATTTGGTATGAAATCTGAACCCATTCTAGGTATTTACTTTTTGGCTAGGTTTTTACTTTTTGTATTGGACCCCATGGTAGAGCTTGTAAACATTTATCGAAATATTTGTTATCAGGATTTTGTACCCAAAAAATATTTTTAAATATTATTATTTTTTATAATAAATAAGATGTAATTTAAATTAAAATTTTTAAATTTATGAGCTCACATAAGATCTGAACCAAGTTGGGAATTCATTTGCAACAACTTGCTCAATATCGCTCGAATTTGTCAGAGGCAAATTGCTTCTGAAATACCTCGTGATAAATCATCCAAATAATACTTTAGTAATTTAAATAAACATTACTCATTATTTATATTATGGAAGAATTTACTCTAAGATTGGCTCAACTTCTTCACAGTTCAGTAGCACATATAAATTTGTTGTTTTGATTTCTAAATCGTTGAGAAATCTTTCAACACATTTGCCACTAAGCTTTCCATGACTTCTAAATACTGATAGTGCATCCTGTGATTATTCTTCTGCATCGAAGTCCATGTTATGACCAATCTTTATTCTTATATTCCTTACATGGGGATCAAAGTAGTAGGAGCAAAAGTGAGTGGTTTCTTGAGATAAATACGCTTCACGTATCGATCCTTTTGATCATACTTTATTCTTAACATATTTCTTCAACTTGTTTAAATATCTATTAAACAATTATAATTATCAAGTTAATAAACATATATTATCTCAACTTATTCAAAAATATTAAAGATTTAATAAAATATGTTTTACCTCTCAAAATGATACATCCAACGATATTGTACAGGTCCACCAACTCTAGCTTCGTAAGATAGATAGACTGGAAGATATTCCATAGAATAAAAAAAACTCGATTGTAGAGAATGATTGGTATGTTATCCTTGCTCCTCCGTAAAGCATCTTCATTTAGTTTAGATAAACATAGGTCTTTGAAGAAAATGCTAAGCTCAGTCAATGAATTTGATATGTAATTGGGTATATAAAAACTATGATCAGAAGAAGAACCTCCATAATTATGTGACAATCAAGACTTTTTAGTCAAAATAACCTCACAGATTTGAAGTCAATACATCGGCTTATGTTTGATCCATAGCCATCATACATTTTTAAACTTTTAAATCACTGACATATTGATCTTTTTTGCTCTAATGTGAAAGAGTAAGGTGCTTTGAGCATCATTATTTTGCCATTGGTTGTTATTACTAACTCCAGAATTTTTTGCCTGCAGTACTCTTTAATATCCATCCTTGCTTTGACATTATCTTTACTCTTACCTTTAACATCCATAATTATGTTAAAAATGTTGTATAGAAAGTTCTTCTCAATGTGCATAACATTCAGATTATGCCTTATCAAATTAGTTTTCCAATATGGTAATATCTAGAAAATATTTTTTTTAATCCAATTATGTTCAACAACATATCCCAGATATTTAGACTCTGATAATATTAGAAAATCAATAATTATTAGAATGTTAGAAAGTCTCTGTAGTACACTATCACCACTTAATCTGGGTGGAGGAGGTGACCGCTCAACTCTATTTTTAATGAATGTTTTCTTATTCCTCCGAAATTAAAGATCAGCAGGAAGAAATATATGATAACAATCAAACCAAGTATTTTTCTCTCCATATTTTAGTGTGAAAGCTTTAGTATTCTCCATGTGTTGACCTCATTTTTATATAAGGTCACTAGGATCAATCCAGACATTAGGATCAATCGAGATCTTAGATCAATCCAGACCTTATGATCTACCTAGATCTTAAATCAATCCAAACTCAAATCCAAAGCTAAAGGTCCAAGTCTTGAAAGCATTTTCCAATAAATTTTCAAACACTTCAAACCCCACTCAAACGATATCTGATTTAGAGTCTATCATTGCATAGTGATAAGACATATCTCTAGAGGTAACCTGCCAAATTTGAGCTCATTCTGACGTCTCTAACCCTAGAAATTGAATTGAAATGTGTAGGCTGTAAAACCTTCAAATATTTATAGCCTATGCCACTAGATCTACCACTTCGTGGATTTTGACCTTAGAGCTTTCTACAAAGCCTCCAATCACTTCCAGACACTTGATTATGACCTATTGAACATTAAACTACACTTTGGTAGACCCATTTTGACCCCTAGTTGACCAGGGATCAAAATGACCAAAATACCCCTATAGGGATTAAAATACCCATTTCAAACCAAATGAACTCCAGATCATTTGCAAGAACTTTAAGCAAACTTCAAATACCAAACCAAAACTTTTGAGCTTGGGCCCACCCTATAGGTCAACCTAGATAACCCAATTAACCTAGGTTGACCAAATCAATCATTAAACATTTTCTACTTTGAATTAATACCCAAATACTTTCAAACTTTATCAAAACTTTTTTATCACCATTCCTTAATGATTTGGATTTGACTGGACCCTTGACGCAATAAGAAGTTGACTTGGTCAACTTAGCCCAAGCCTAATCCAATGAAACCCATTTGAATCAAACCATCCAACCTAGGAAAGTCAACACATTCAAGCTATCTAAATTCTTAAATCATTTTCATTAAATGGTTCAAATATAATCAAATTATTTAAAGTCACATCATAGTCAATTTGACCAAGTGATACATTTGAAAATCTTGGTCAAATTTTCATGGTTAGGCTTTAATCACTCAAGCTCCTAATAGGTTGCCTTAGAATCCTTATAACAAACTCATTAGGATTTCCAAGGTCCCACCTCATCTGTTGTTGACCAGTTGACTGGTCAACATAGTCAACAAATGTCTCCAAGGGGTTTAAATGCCCCAATGACATGGCATCTCCATGCCAACTCAGCTTCAGCAATTTGGAGTCATTCCAGAACCTTCCTAAGCCTACTCTAGGCCATTGGATCAGGATCAAACGGCCTCAAACCATTCCATGTGCTCAAAAGGACATAACAGACCTTTCCACCTCACTAGTCCTTGTGTCCTTGATTATTCAGCCTTCCAACCACTCCCAGGCTACTTGGCAATCATCTGGGATACCAGCCAGCAGATCTCAATCGACCATTTGAGCAGAGCACATTTCAAAAGGGCAAAACCTTTCAAATGGAGATCATTCTCACCTTAACCCTCTCTCACTATCCAGAGCCACTCAAGCCCAGACTTATGATTCCTGGAGCTCACCAGACCCTCCTTAACACATCCCCACTCAAATCTCATCGATCAAAGACTTTTTATGGAGAGTTCCCGGTGAACCTAGCTCAAGTCCGTTCAAGGAGATCTAGCGCTCGATCCAGGCATTTTTAAGCCATGGATCCTTCTACAAATCGGAGCGTGGACAGCCTACAAATGCAACATGCCATTAAACGGGTTAATCCGTCTAAAATCGACGTGAAAAATTCAAACCCTAAGTTAGAACACTTAGTTTAAAATAGCTTTTATTAAGTGTTTTTTAAGTTATCAAACTATATCCCCATGATTTCTGTTCATCTAGGCTAGCTAGATTTAAAATTTAAAAATTATTTTGTTGGCTGGATCGAACAAACGAGCCAAAAAATTGAGGTTAAGGTGTTTTACGTAGCCTAGTTCAGGTTCATGTCTTCTGGACCGTTGATCGATCGATCAATGATGCAGATCAAGCATTTCCACGGCTTGGATAAACCAGAGATAAGATCCTATTTTAAATCTTCAGGTTCGACTCGATCTGAGTCGTCCATCCAAACCGTTGAGATCAACTGTGAGGTTTAATCTTAATCGTCAGATTGAACCATCTCAGATCTGATGGCTCAGCACATTGCTGCACTGGTTAAGTAAGCAGGTCAGCTGACCGCCGCCACCAGCGTTTCTCAATTATTGTCGGTTGCGTGGATAAATGCGGGCCCGGTGCTGTTTTGATCAAACGACAATGATTGTACCGTTATTTGATCATCGCCAATCATTGGCGCGGTTCAGCAAGACGAATCAGCGAGCACCACATGGAGCCGCCAATGATTTTTTTTTATTTAATTAGTTTTAAATGTTTTAAATGGTTTTTAATTAACATAAAATTCAAAAAAATTACTAAAATAAAATTTAATTCTAAAAATTTAAATTTTTTATATCAAAATGCTCATATATTTTTTTAAACCCTTGAATTTAAATTAAAATTGATGTAATATATTTTATATATTTTAAACAATTTCAAATAT